>NC_134403.1:65902842-66502842 GCF_038048845.1 Mixophyes fleayi | reverse complement strand
CTCGTGAGACAAAGAGCTTCCCTGCTCACTCTACAGGAAGCTCCCACCCTTATGGATGTTAGTAGCAACAGAAACATAGATAAGTACAGTGGGCTGGGGGTGTCATAATGTACCTGGGGGGATGGCATGATGTGGTTGGGAGGGCATGATAAATGTAATGTTTTATTATAATGTATGTATCAATGCCCCATGTTGGGCACACCCACAAGACAATGTGGTCACGCCTTCTTCAGCGCCACGGCACATAGTTTCTTTCCTACTGGAACCGAGGTGGGCCTGTGTACTTTAAATGCCAGGGCTGATTTTTAGTCCCAGTCTGGCCTTGGTTTTAATGCAGACAAAAGTTAGAGTGACGTGAAAATTCTGATTATTATGAAAGTGACAAGGAGTAAATATAGTCTTACTATATCATAGACATACCACATTCCCCACAGGTTTTATGGGCAGCACATGTAAATTGCGACTGTGTAAAATCTCTCACGTCAGAATGACATCACTTCCAATGGACAGAGTGAGATTGCCGGTTTTAAGGCAGCAATGGTCGGACCCGCTGCCTGGATTACATTATACAGGATTATACTAGATTACATGTATTTTGTTCAGTAAAATACATGCTAAATGCATAAAAAAACAACCGATATGTACATAATTACATGTATTAATATGAATCAAAAATATATTATTGTTTGTTTTGCAGGCGTAAAAAGAAACATCCACCATTCATCAGAAATAGTACACCTGTTTCTAAAAGAAATCAGTTTTATATAGAACATTACTTTAGTACTGGAACATTTACACAGGATCTGGCAGATACACATAGTAATACCAGGACCGCCGAGAGGAAGTTCTTGGGGCCAGTACAGCAACCTCTTTGGGCCCCTTCCATAGCTGCCGAAGGGTGCGTGACTACAACACATTGGTGGCTCCTCCCACTACACAGGCAGAACAGGGCTCCAAGAAAGGAAGAAAGGACCGGGTCCCGGTACTTTGTACCTGCCCACCCCCCCTCTCGGCACACCTGGGTTATACTAACGCATACTTGCCTTCTCTCGCGAATTCCCGGAACAGCTATGGTGACGTAATGGCGTCACCATGCTCCCCCCCCCAAAGGATAGGCTTGAAAAGTCGTCAAGTAGATGTTAATGGCTTTCTATTCTGTATTGTACTGTAACTCAAACTACAATCAGCCTGGGTTAGCACCATCACTATCCTCTCTAAGGGTGCACGCACACGGGCATTCATCTAGATCTGGTATTCTGCTTCAAAACAGTTAAAAGCAAATAAAATACTTTTTTAATCTATTTTTTTTCTCCATGAAATACATTTATTAGGATGATCTTAATGTCTACTGAACATAAAATACATTTTTACAGTTGCTCCTGATTACAGACACATGTTAAAGCATGCATATGGGACTGTCATCACTAGGACACAAGACTTAGACTTGCCCTGTAGTAAAGTAAAGCTGAAGTAAGACATACGGCAGAAAAACAAGTAACTTTGAGATGCCCAAAGCTTGATTTGGACGTGGCTGCGTGCGCTCGAGTTTGGCGCGCCCTTACTGTACACCAACTATGGGTAACCCCCTCTCCCTTCCCCACCCTTTTCACTCCCAGAAAACATAGGCCGTAGTAAGTGTCCTTTGTGTACATAGAAGCAGTAAACATTGCTGCGTTTATTGGCGTATGTCCGTTTCTGGGCATGCGCAAAGTGATTTTGCGTACGATACACACAATATCGGCAGATATGTGCGTTGATAAATCAGGCCAAGTGTTGGTAATACAGAAAATGATTTATAAACTGCTGACTGGATGCCATCATATTATTTACCAACTTAATAAATAAACAGCATGCTTCAGCTGATTAGTCATGTAATAATGGGTGTTACCGCATTAAGCATTACAACTGTCCATATAGTCATAGTTTATCCAGATTAATTATCCACACCCAATGGAAGAACTTTAATATGCTCTCTTTAATTGGTCTATGAAATTCAAAAGTGCATCAAGTCACATTCAAAAATAAAAGAACATAAGGCCTGGGCTAAACTAGCCACTTGTGTTGCATGTATGTGTTGATCGGATGTCTTTTAGGCACACAGAGGGCCTGATTCATGAAGGCACACAAAATTAAACATAATGTGTGTGTTTTTTGGTTTTTTTAAAAAAATGGACGTAATTCAAGTACACACACTTCTGTATTCACCTAGAAGCGGATCTGAAGAAATGTCTAAGAACGTTCAGCATATACCACACTTGCCATATTGATATACAACACACTGCGGGATATGAACAATACATATGTATGATATAAAGTCCCAGCACAACGTACAGACAAAAAAAATCCAATTATTGTCACATGTTAATAATAGAATCATTAACAAAAAGACATTAAAAAAAATAAAAAAACGTTTATTTTTTGTGCCACCAAATACATTTATGGCGATGTTCTGAATGCATAGTCTATATAAAATTGCAAACAGATGTTGTAGCATCTGCCCTGTAGCTAGGAGAAATTATATGACTGCAAAACATGTACCTTAGTGTTGCCCAAAGCTTGAATCGGACGCTGCTGCATGCACTTGACCTTGTACAGTAATGTACATTGACTATGTGCATACGCCCCTTCCCTCGCCTGTTCCCCACTTTAAATCGTAGGGTGTCGGAAGTGTCCGTTGCATTCGAAGATGAATTGGATGTACTTGTGTGCACTGGCGTATAGTCCTTTTCTGGGCATGTGCAGTGCATTTTTACACAAAATACGACACATATCAGCATTTACGTACCTTAATTAATCATGCCTAGAATATCACTTCTTACATTTATTTAACACTTCCGGTTTCAGACAAATTTAATCTCCCATTAAAGTCGAGGAGATAAACGTGTCCTTGGCATAAAAATGATCCATAGTTGCTACCAATTTAAAGTAGTCCATAGGACTTTGCTGCTAAGCCGACACATTGAAGCAAGTAATGCACCACATCTCCCAGTTGTCCCAAATGTGGCGGGACAGTCCTGATTCGTGGACCACTAAAGGGGCAGAGCTTACACAAAGTTGGTGGAGATTCATCCAAGAATGGGAGCTTCTGGATGTGGTTTGGGTGAAGGGGCAGGGCTTAATTGGTCCTGGTTTCACATGACTAAATGTTGGGAGGTATGCATGCATGATACTGTTGTGTTGAATCTTTGAACATTACAACACCCATAGAGTCATGTTGACTTGAACAAACTTTTTTGCCTTATATGCACATTTTTGCATAAATACACAATATATATTAGCTAAAGTAACAAGACTAGATGGTAAGAATTGCATCTCACATGGCGGAAAAGACAAATTATGCATTTGGTCAATATTGAAAAATAAGGGATAAATCTGTTAGAACTGGGACTGTCCCTATAAATAATGAACAATTGATAACTATAGTGTTCTATTATTTATTTTCATATACCAATTACCAACTGTCCTTTAATATTTTCTACTCCCTTAGCCCTATGGATCGAGTGCTGAAATTCTGACATCACAGTCGTGTGTGGACATAATTGTGACATCTGCCTTGTATACACAGAAATGCTGCAAGCTTGGGATAGAACAAAAAAGTGTTCATCTAGTCACAGCAATAGAAACGGTGATGACCCTGTAGGTAATTGTAACCTGATGACACAGATTTGCAACATTTTTTCCATCTGCACCTTATTTAAGACTTGTCTTGTCATTTTTTTTCGGCTTACACGGCTCATTTTGATACAATTTAAAGTTATGTTTGTGTTTTGTCTTTATACCTTAGAAAACTATTATAAAAGCATCCAAATGGGCATGTATAAACACCAGCACACAGACAAAGACACACTCAGAGGGTTGCAAAGTAAAGCAAAAGTCAATTGCTGGAGTACTTAATAATATACACTGCCGCATCTTATAGCACCAGGCTTGTCAGTAACTAACAAACTGCAACTGTAGCTTAGCCCTGAGTGGGGAAAATTCCCTAAAATTTCCTTTCGAAAGCCAGACATTTGGGCAAAGGACATGGAGCCCCCTACAATCCAACTGAACACATTATTCATAAGCCTGAAAACGACCTAAGCTTATGCCCACACAGGTGCTTATCTGACATGCAGGGAAAATACAGTGGGTAGAAAAGTGAAAAATTATTCACATTATTTTTCACATTCTTTCTACTGCTATTTGCACTCTCAATATATACATCTGTGTGGACGTAGCCTGAAGGGTGTTCACTATACTGCAAGCAACAAATAACCTCATCCAAAACACACACAAATCATCTGTTTTTACTATCTGTCCCAATAGCATGTATTGTTCACACATACATACAAACATACAGTCAGTAACTACCATCGTCTTGGCCTTTGGTGAGCGTCTTCTTTCTCTGCCGCACTGTGGTTTCTTCTGTCTCTTCGGTAGATGCCATGGTGTATCACTGCAGGGATGGAACGCACATTCACACTTTCATAGTTAGAACATGGACAAAGTTCCCCTACACTCCTGTTCAGTGATAGTATGTGTGGCCGGAGCCCCTTGTCCTGTTGTAAATCTCTTTCTCCCCTTCCCCCAAATAGTTAAGAATTCTACTAGGCTAAAACCTGCAAGTGTTCTCCTGACAACTCAAGTATCTGATCTAACCTTTGGAATTAAAGGGAACTTTGATCCATTTATCCAAATTATCTGATTGAAAGAAAAAATATGTACATATGTACATATGGATCATGCTGGTCTTTAAATGCTTATCTTATCTCATCATTAGTGAGCTTTTACTATATGACCTGATACTATGCTACACTTTCTATCTCTGTTAACAAATAGAACATTGTGAAATAATGTTTAAACTACAGAAATAATAGAAATTAATTTTAGAAAACAGAACATTTTTTTATTACATGCAAGTCTGTGAATACAGGTACAATATGAATGGCCAAAAATCCCTCGCACCTGGCTGCCACACAGCACTTCAAGGTATTCATAATCATCATCATCATCCCATTTATTTATATAGCGCCACTAATTCCGCAGCGATGTACAGAGAACTCATTCACATCAGTCCCTGCCCCAATGGAGCTTACAGTCTAAATTCCTTAACACACACACAGATAGACAGACAGAAACACAGACTAAGGTCAATTTGATAGCAGCCAATGAACCTACTAGTATGTTTTTGGAGTGTGGGAGGAAACCGGCGCACCCGGAGGAAACCCCTGCAAACAAGGAGAGAACATACAAACTCTACACAGATAAGGCCATGGTCGGGAATCAAATTCATGACCCCAGTTATATATTCATTCATCAATTTACAAATTGTGCAACAGAATGGCCGATAGCCAATGACTGCTAAATTAGGAAGATTCTGAAAAGCTGCTCTAACCTTTCGGGATCTGGCTTGACACATCTGTTGTGATGGTTCTTATGAATGGCCCTTTTATGAGAATAGCTGATGTATTCTGTAGCTCGTTTGGAAGCAGAGAATCACACAAAAAATGCAAAATGCCAGCAACATGTTACAGTCTTTTACCATTATTCCAGATATTTTTTATTCTTTTCTTATCTGCTTTAGGATTTTTCAGTAGCAGCCTGTCCATTTATTTTGTACTTATTAGGCTTTCCAGTGATTTTGTAGGCATCCTGATTAGTGGCGGAACTACCATTGGTGCAGCAAGTGCGTGCACTGGGTCCCATGGAGATAATGGGGCCCGCTGCAAGGGCCTCAGTTCCTTCCTCCCTGCTTCCCTGCCTTGGGGCCCACAGCTCCCTAGTTCCGACTCTGATCCTGATCATGTGCAGCACTAAAGAAATGTCCGAAAACACAAATAAAAAAGCCTGCAAATACATGTTTCCCCATTGTATTCCTATGCAATATGTAGTAACCTTCCTAAATGAATGCAGACCTTAATTTGAGGGAAAACGCTAAGTAGAAAAAATCCTGCAGTAGAAAGTCAGAAAACAAATGACAATGGGGGCAAACACTGCGGGTATAGGGAACATTTTTCTTGGAGCCTGCACGTCTCTGCTGTTCAGTTTGATTCTGGTCTGCATTCTATACTGCCCCCTAAGTGAGGAGCAGAGGCGTAGTGGAGGGTAAACTGTATTGTCTTTCCTTAAAGTCCAGAACAGTTCTGGTGAATTTGAAGTTGCTGACTACATGCATTCTCAAAACATCATACTCACATTTAATAAACCTTCTGTATCAATTTGCATGTCACACGTGAAATAAATAATCAGAGATGAGCATTTCCTTCATTCTAAAATTTTCCTTGCTGGGCTATTTGGGGCACAACTGTGGACTGTTTACCTGCTAGTGATATAGATCAGTGTTTCTCAAACCCAATCCTCAGGACCCCTAACTGTGCAGGTTTTCCAGGTGACAAGGGAAATAATTATACCACCTGTAGATCTGTTACATTGTATCTGTAGTAATAAATAAACCTGTGCTAAAGCAAGGATATATGTATATCCTGCAGTGTTAGGGGTCCTGAGGACCAGGTTTTTGAAGCATTGGTATTGATGGTGATTTTGCTGGTGGGAGTACATTCATGTATCTGGGAATACTCCTGCCTGCCTGAGCATAATGGCAGGAAATGGAAGTTGGACCCTAGGACAGATAGAAGACAGCCCCATGCCAGACTACTGCGATGACCAAGAACCATCCCCTGGAGAAATACAAAAGGGGCAGTAATATTACTTAATCATCTATAAATATGTTTTCTCAATGATCTTTGGTTATTGAGTGTATTAGTTGTGACTGTTTCAATGAACCGCTGTGTAATATATTATAAATTTGGTTTATTACTCGGTGTGAACTATTATTTCCTGGTGAAGCTTAAGGTACTTCCCAGACGAATCTGAGGAGATCACCAGTGGATCCTGGGGTAGTCCTGTCCCCTGGATACTATGACACACATTAGTACTAAATACATTGCAACCATGCAGTATATCAATTTAAAACTTTGCAGATACAAATAATTTAACTTTTGCCAAGTTTTAACCCCTTTAAAAGAGCTAGTCCACGTTGAATAACCACTTGTAAATCAAACATGTCCCCAATGTATAGCAAATAGCGGGCCTGTAATACACTTATTTTCCCTATTCAGCTCTAGATAACATTGTGAGTAACGCAGTGGGACTAATTTCTTGTGCGCAGCATAGTGGCTTAGTGGTTAGCACTTCTGCCTCACATTACTAGGGTCATGAGTTCAATTCCCAATCATGGCCTTATCTGTGTGGCGTTTGTAAGTTCTCCCCGTGTTTGCGTGGGTTTGCTCCGGTTTCCTCCTAGACTCCAAAAACATATTGATAGGTTAATTGGCTGCTATTAAATTGCCCTTAGTCTCCTTCATCTCCATGTTAGGCAATTTAAATTGTAAGCGCCAATGGGGCAGGGACTGATGTGAATGAGTTCTCTGTACAGCACTGCATAATTAGTGGCGCTATATAAATAAATAGATGATGATGGTAATCTCTATATGCTATACTTGTGAGGAATCATTTTTTAAAAGCATAGAGATATTATACTGGTCATTAAACTATTGACATTTAGCATTCATTTAGACAGACAGTTAATGAACGTTTAGTAAGAATTTGTTTATACAGTGTTTCAGCATACTTGCCAACATTTTGGATTTCCCCTCCAGGAGATCCCAAAGGAAAATCTTGGTGCCGAGTACGCAGGGCATGGTTGGGTGAATTGCATCATTGCGGCCCTAGCAATAAACCCCTGGAATATCAGACATGATCCCAATACCTGTGTGACAAACAAAGCAATTTGCTCACATTGTGTTCCTCGTGGAACTCCGCCTGACTATATTCTTACTTAATATTTATAAGCAACTCAAACTCTCTGTCACTCACCGGACCGTGAGTGCCTCTGCGCTGGTGCGTGGCTCCCTAGCCTTCCTGCCGGCATCTATCCTGAACCGCGGCCGTCCGCCATCCTGATGGTCTGCGCATGCGCAGCTCCCAAGAACTCTTGTGACTGTTGCTTTTAATCCAAATTGGTTGATCAGGCAACTCCCTTTTTAAGGCACCTGTGTGCATTACCTCATTGCCTGATCTTGGAGTCTCATTCCCTGTGAGTCTCTGAAGGTGTCCCCTGTGTTCTACTAGTATCTTCAGTTTCCTGCTGATTCCTGATCTACTCATCACTGGTTTCCATACCCGCTACTATCTCCTGTGTACTACAAGTGTCTTCAGTTCCTGTGGATTCCCTGTGCTACTCATCGCTGGTTTCCATACCTGCTACAGTCTCCTGTTTCCTGCTTGTGTCCTCAGCTGGACTCTGATTACCGGATCTACTCACCTGTGGTTCCTACACACGTCTCTGCCGTCCAGCGTCTCTGCAGTTCCTGCATCTCCCTGTGGACAGACTGTTCTACTGAATAGCGGTATGCATATCTGTTATTGACTTTCTACGTTTTCGCTGCATATCCGCTAGGACAAGTTTCTACGCTCAGCAGCGGTATCCATACCCGCTATAGACTGTTATTGTTACGCTGCATACCTGTTTGGAATTAACCGTACTACTCAGTCGTTATATGCATAACTGTGATTGACTATCCATTATTGGCCTGCATATCTGTGCTGAGAAAGTCTCTACCAAGCAGCGCCACACATAACGTTATATAGACTTTGTTGGATACGATGCATACCTATTGGGATCAAGTTCCTCTGTGCTCTCAGTGTCTGCATCCTATTATCTTTGTATGCTTCCACTCATCAACAGTTGTACACATCCTCACCTATTAAGCAGTGGTACAACTTGCTATACGCAGACCACTGACTTCCCCGCTACCTACCTGCACCTGGACAAGTCTTCTCACCATAAGCAGTGGTACAACTTGCTATACGCAGACCACTGACTTCCCCGCTACCTACCTGCACCTGGACAAGTCTTCTCACCATAAGCAGTGGTACAACTTGCTATACGCAGACCACTGACTTCCCCGCTACCTACCTGCACCTGGACAAGTCTTCTCACCATAAGCAGTGGTACAACTTGCTGTACGCAGACCACTGACTTCCCTGCTACCTCCCTGCATCTACTCACGTCCATCCTGATCTCCGTGTTCAAATCTGCCTTTCCATTATATCAGCTAGTCGCGGATTCTTTGACCAAAGATTGCTGCAAGTCACTGACTTTCCTATTATTTATTGGCATTCTCTCTCCATCTGCTGTGATATTTGTTCCGCTAGTCACCCCGCTACCAGAGGACCGTTGTGTGAGCTTCTCTACTCTGGTAAGCCCAGTCATCTGGTGAAATCCTGGGCAAGACTCCTAGTGCCCGTGACACTCTCATTCTGCAAGGGGACATATTTTGCACACACAATTCAGAAAATAATGGCCTGTCTGCAAACTTTGAGCATGGAGGTATGTGGCAACTATGTGGTATATCTAATGACTGATTGCTATTTTCTATTGAATTCATGAATGACAATGTATATTGTATGTAACCTTGTAATATAATCTCAACGTGTGCTTTGCTAGATGACATGAGCTTGAATTTATGCAAGTACCAGTAATCTTTTGAAACTAGCCAGATTTCCAGGCCAGGGATAGATAAGGGTCTTGGGGGAGTTTGAACCCAAAGTTGTAAACCATCTAGCCCAGCAAGAAGGAGCAGAGGTGAGAACTCAAGGTCTGGTGAACATTCCATCTCCAGACATCCCTAGCTCACTTTGAAGCCCTGTGACACTTGGGAGATCAATCTGTCTTTATTGACAGCTAAACTCCAAGGTTGGGGGGTGAGAGTTATGAGGAAAAAAGGGTTTAAAATCTTCTGTTCTTAGACATCAAATTGTCCATTTCTTGAGGAGAGTCTGTCAAGACTGAAATGTGTCATTATTCTCAATGTGTATTCCTGACACGCCAATTCCTGAACTTGTAAGTGTCACGGGCACTAGGAGTTTTACCCAGAATTCAGCAGGTGTAGCTACACTTACCATAAGTGCGGACCTCTGGGTAGTGTGGTGAATCAGTGGAACCATACAGTAGAATAAAGGAAAGGAATGTCAATAGTATAAATGCTGAGTCTTGGCACCGTGGAACTGTGATGGTACAGCAGTTTAATAAACAGGATAAAATGAGGAAAGAGTCCAAGTGCCTTAGCACGCAGGTAAGATATAGCAGGCCAGTACTTGATAACTGGATAACGTTAGACAAAGACCAATCAACAATATAGTAGAAGAGTCAGCGACTTGCAGCTACAATACAGAGGCACTTGTAGACTTTAGTCCAGCTAATAGGTACCATACAGAGTAGTAGCTATATCACAAGGAAACATGAATGGTCTACAGCTGGTAAGTTTCACCACCGATATGTAGAGAAGACTTGTCCAGCGCAGGTGTGTAACAGAATAGCGTGAGTGGTCTGCAATTGGCAAGTTGTACCACTGATGTGAAGGGAAGACTTGTCCAGGCGCAGGCATGGAACGGAGTAACGTGAGTGGTCTGCAATAGGCAAGTTTTACCACTGATGTGTAGAGAAGACTTGTCCAGGTGCAGGCGTGGAACGGAGTAACGTGAGTGGTCTGCAATAGGCAAGTTGTACCACTGATGTGAAGGGAAGACTTGTCCAGGTGCAGGCATGTAACGGAGCAACGTGAGTGGTCTGCAATAGGCAAGTTGTACCACTGATGTGAAGGGAAGACTTGTCCAGGTGCAGGCATGTAACGGAGCAATGTGAGTGGTCTGCAATAGGCAAGTTGTACCACTGATGTATAGAGGAGACTTGTCCAGGAGCAGGCAGGTAACGGAGGTAGCGAGAGTAGTCTGCAGCGGGTAAGTTCTACTACCGATGTGGAGAGAAGACTTGTCCAGAAGCAGGCAGGTAACGGAGGTAGCGAGAGTAGTCTGCAACGGGTAAGTTCTACTACCGATGTGGAGAGGAGACTTGTCCAGGAGCAGGCAGGTAACGGAGGTAGCGAGAGTAGTCTGCAGCGGGTAAGTTCTACTACCGATGTGGAGAGGAGACTTGTCCAGAAGCAGGCAGGTAACGGAGGTAGCGAGAGTAGTCTGCAGCGGGTAAGTTCTACTACCGATGTGGAGAGAAGACTTGTCCAGAAGCAGGCAGGTAACGGAGGTAGCGAGAGTAGTCTGCAACGGGTAAGTTCTACTACCGATGTGGAGAGGAGACTTGTCCAGGAGCAGGCAGGTAACGGAGGTAGCGAGAGTAGTCTGCAGCGGGTAAGTTCTACTACCGATGTGGAGAGGAGACTTGTCCAGGAGCAGGCAGGTAACGGAGGTAGCGAGAGTAGTCTGCAGCGGGTAAGTTCTACTACCGATGTGGAGAGGAGACTTGTCCAGAGCAAACGGATAACACGAGCAGAAACAGGAAACACCTCAGAGTCTCAAGGAATGAGAACCAAGAACAGGCAAAGGTAATAGGGCAACAGGTGCCTTAAGTACTGAGAGGTGATTAATTAACCAATGAGACTAGAGGCGAGGTATTAACTGTTGAGGGTCTCTGCACTTGCAGAATCTTAGTCAAGATGGCGGACGGCTGCGGCTCAGGAGAGGCGCCGGCAGGAGCGAGAGAGACCCATGTCCCAACCTAGAGGCACTAACAGTCCGGTGAGTGACAGTAAGTAAGGATTTTGGTTTTATTTCCTATTTTATTTTCTGAAACTCTTTTGTGCAAAATTTATTACATGTCTGTTTATTACCTTTTTGTAAATAAGCCTTGGAAATATTTTTCAGATTAAACATATTTAATATAGCATATTTCTGCGTGATTCTTTGTGAACTTACGAAGCCCAGGTAGCCTCATGCTACATGTGTATGTGATTTAAGTGTGAAACATTAATAAGTGGTTCTGGTGGCAGAAAAGGTGTATTCATTTTTAATTAACTAAGGTGACACCAGTCACGGCCAGCTGTTCAGATTGTGTATCTGAGACAGTGTCACGGCTCTGAGGTGTTTTGCAAATCCACTGCCTCACTATCGAGGATGGTGGAGGCAGAATACCATGATATTCACAGGATAAGTTCACGGCTTACAAGCATCAATAATAACACAGGAGAAAGTAGTAGTGCTGCAACGTAGCATATTGAATGTTGGTACAACAGGAATAGATATATATATATATATATATATATATATATATATATATATATATATATATATATATATTGGCAGAGATGAATACACGGCAATTCGTAGTAATGCAGACACAATTTACATATGCTACTTCATAGTCGGTAACCCTTGGCAACAGCATGAGATGAGATGATATTCAGTTCAACGCAGTGATGATAAACAAGAACACTGGGATCCAATAGAGAACCACACAGCAGATGAATGTGAATCACTGGTACAGCATACAGTCCAAACAGAGTAGTATATAGAACTTAGCTGATCCGGGAGTAGAGATGACTCAACATAGCAGGTAGGGGTGTGCACCGGCCACTTTTAGTGTTTTGTGTTTTGGGTTCTGATTAGCTTGAGGTTTTGGGTTCTGATTTGTTTTGCCAAAACACCTAACAAAAGGTTTTGGTTCTGATTTAGGGTTTTTGGTTCTGATTTATTTTTAAAAAAGCACAAAAAGTGCTAAAATCCAGTTTTTGTTTTTTTTTTCACTCCTACGCTATTATTAACCTCAATAACATTCAAACCCAATCATTTCCACAAATTTTTTTATTTGGCAGGAACAGTGAACATAGTTTAATATCTGATATGAAGCTTTCTGGACTGCATAGTGGAGTGGCCCCGGTACCCAATTTGGTACCGGGGCCACAATACCTCCTCCAATTGGTCTGAATTCCACTGCACAGATGGCGGACACCAGATGCACGTCTAACACCAACATAGCTGTTAAGGCCGCAGTTATCCGCTTTTCCATAGGATGACTACTGTCGTACTTTGTGCTCATGGCCAGGGCCGGATTAAGGGAATAAAGACCCCTGGGCTAAGGGCACCTCCATTCCCCCGTGAGGCCCCTAATGTGAGCCACCCGCCGCCCCCCCCCCCCCCCCCCGTACCCTGTGAGGGGGCCCCTCAAGCGCTTACCTGTCACTGTAGTCCTCCGTCCCCGGCGCGCTGTAAGCTCCTTACTGAGGAGATCTCGCGAGAGTTCTCCTCAGTAAGCAGATTACTGAGCGCCAGGGACGGACGACTGGACTGACAGTGCTCAGCAGCATTGATCGGGCTGGTGGCGCCCCCACCCCCGGACCAATCAATAATGCTGCTGAGGACTTTGAAGGCCCCCCTGGATGCCCGAGGCCCCTGGGCTATAGCCCAGTTAGACCTCGGGTTAATCCGGCTCTGCTCATGGCAAACGACTGTTGGACGGTCACATAATGCCAAAAAAAGATTTGCAAGATGGAATTGTCCTTGAGCCCTCCCACCCACCCTTATGTTGTTAAGAACCATTTGATCAGGACACACGTGTCCCCCACGCTCTCCTGTCCTCCGTTAGAGCCCAGCTAGGAACCCCTTCTGGCTCCTGCACTGTCCCCGGTGATGCCTGCCCTCCCCCGCTGACGATTGCTGCTGCTGATGGGGAACTAGGCTAACGGGCGATCTAACCCTCCACGGTGATGCCTGCCTCCCCCGCTGACGACTGCTGCTGCTGCTGATGGGGAACTAGGCTACTGGGCGATGCCTCCCCCCCCCCCCCCGGACAACTCACCTCACTCCAGGCCGTGGCTTTGGCCTCACTCTCCGGCCTCCCCCTCCGCCCTGACCTGGGTCATCTCCCCGGCTGTCCACCTGACTTCCCGGCTGCCTATTCTATGGTGCTCTTACCTGTCTGCCACGCTGCCTCCTGGCTCTCATGTTGCCGACTCCCGCTGCCCTCCTGACTCCGTCTTCGCTGGACACCTGCAGTCTCGACCACGTGGCCGCTTCCTGCCTCCAAGACGCTGTTCTCTGCTGCTGCTCCTTCATCGGCTGCCTCCGATCCTGGTCCTCTGGCTGCCTCCGATCCTGGTCCTCCAGCTGCCTCCAGTCCTGTGGCCCTCTCTACTTCACTCCGGGACGACGCTGCTGCTCTCTCCGATCCTTCTGATCCTCTCCTGGGCCGCCGCCCGTGATTTCCTGCTGCTCCGTCTTCTGTGGTCTCTCGTCCTGCTGCTCCATTGCTGTCTCCTCTGGCCCTCCGGATCGCTGGACCACCTGATCTCTGGGCTCTCCTGGTCCTTCCTCACCTCTAGTCTCCCGTACTCTGGTCCTACCTGCTCTCTGTGACTCTGCGACTCCCCGGACCTCTCATCTAGCCTGAACACGGTTTCCCTCAGATCACCATCCCTCCAGCTACTACCTGTGACCCGTGATCTGCCTGGACTCTGCCTGGACTCGCTTGTTTCCTGCGATCTCCTTCCTCATCGCCTGGTACCTGCTCTCTTTAGTCCTCCATTCTTCTGTTATTTTGTATTTTTATTTTAGTTCTCTTTGCATTTCTCATCTCATCTACATTTTTCATCTCATCTACATTGTATTTTTTCTCATTGTACTCTTTCTCCCATTTCAATCTTACCATTAGGCCACCTTTACCTTCTCTCTTTTTAGTTCATTTCATTGTTTTTATTTACTGCATCTGATTTTTCTGATTTTATTTGTATTTCCTATTTTTATTTTTTGCTTACTGTACTCTATTTTGTCTCTGACACTGCCTTTCTATTCCGCTCTGGTCTTTAGCCCTCTACAGTCCTACTTCATTCTTTGTCCTTACCTTCCTCGTCCTAACTTCTTCCATATTGCCATGGTCTTTCATTTTGCCATTGTCTTTCATATTGCCATTGTCTTTCATATTGCCATTGTCTTTCATATTGCCATTGTCTCTTATATTGCCATTGTCTTTCATATTGCCATTGTCTTTCATATTGCCATTGTCTTTCATATGCCACTGTCTCTCTTATTGCCACTGTCTTTCACATTGCCATTGTCTCTCGCTTTGCCATTGTCTCTCGCATTGCCATTGTCTTTCATTTTGCCTTTGTCTTCCTTATCTCTCTCCCTACTATGCCCCCCCCGCTCTCGCTCCATACCCATACTCTCCCCCCACCCTCCCCTGCCCCTCCCCGCCCTCCCCCGCGCTCTGCCAATCTTGCTAACCTTATCCCCATCTCCCCCCTCTCCTCCCCCCCTTTCTCTTGTGCCCTCTGGAACGCTAGATCAGTTTGCAACAAGCTGACTGCTATCCACGACCTCTTCTTATCCACCTCCCTCAACCTTCTCGCCCTTACTGAAACCTGGCTCTCCGACTCTGACACCACCTCTCTCGCTGCCCTCTCCTATGGTGGCCTCTCCTTCACCCACTCCGCCAGACCTGGTGCCCGCCCAGGTGGGGGAGTGAGCCTCCTCCTGCACTTTTCGTGTCATTCCCCCTGAACCCTCCCTCTCCTTCTTTGAAGCCCACTCCATCCGCCTCTTCTTCCCCATCGATCTCCGCCTCACTGTCGTCTACCGCCCCCCTGGCCCCACCTCCCTCTTCCTTGATAACTTCGCCGCCTGGCTTCCTCACCACCTCTCCTCCGACCTCCCCTCCATCATCCTCGGCGACTTTAACTTCCCCATGGACAATCCCTCTGACCCTGCTTACTGCAAACTGCTCACCCTTTCTTCCTCCCTTGGCCTTACCCAATGGACCTCCTCCTCTACCCACTGCCTTGGCCACTCCCTTGATCTTGTCTTCTCCCACCTATGTAATCTCTCTGACTTCTCCATCTCTCCCTTTCCTCTATCCGACCACCATCTCCTCTCCTTCTCTCTCTCCTCTTCTCCCCTCCCCCTGCCCAAACCTACTCTATCCATTCGCAACATCGATGCCCTTGATCCGGCCACTCTGTCCTCCTCTCTTGATACTCTCCTTTCTCCCCTTTCCTCCCTGTCCTGCCCCAACCAGGCGGTCTCCCTCTACAATCTCACCCTCACCTCTGCTCTGGACGCGGTCGCCCCTACCCAATCCGTCCACCCTCTCTGCTCCAGACCCCAACCCTGGCACTCCAAACTTACCCGCCTCCTCCAAAAATGCTCCCGTACCGCCGAACGCCACTGGAGAAAATCCCGCTCCCTGGCTGACTTCCTCCACTTCAAATTCATCCTCTCATCCTACAGCTCTGCCCTCTCACTCGCTAAACAATCTTTCTTCAAGTCCCTCATCCTTTCCCAATCCTCCAACCCCCGCCGCCTCTTCGCCACCTTCAGCACTCTCCTGGCCCCGCCCCCTCCTCCCTGACTGCCTCCGACTTCGCCTCCCTTTTCTCCTCTAAAATTGAGGCCATCCGACTTGAAATCTCCTCCTCCACTCTCTCGTTCACCCCCCCACTCTTCCGTCCTCCCCCCCTAGCCACCTGCCCCTCCACTCCTTCCGCCCGACCACGGGCGAGGAAGTCCACTCTCTCATTTCATCCTTCCCCCCTCTACCTGTCCCCTGGATCACATCCCCTCCCACCTTCTTCGCTCCCTTTCCCCCACTACCTGCTCCCACCTCGCTCACCTCTTTAATCTCTCCCTCTCCTCCGGAATCTTCCCCTCCTCCTTCAAACACGCTCTCGTTTCCCCCATTCTAAAAAAACCTGATCTTGACCCCACTTCTCCCTCTAACTATCGGCCCATATCTCTTCTCCCCTTTGCCTCCAAAATTCTTGAGAGGCTCGTCTGTAGCCGTGTCTCCTCCTACCTTTCTGAACACTCCCTCCTTGATCCTCTCCAGTCTGGTTTCCGCCCCCTTCACTCCACTGAAACTGCCCTGGCTAAAGTCACCAATGATCTCCTCGCGGCTAAAGCCAGGGGCCACTTCTCCATTCTCATCCTCCTTGATCTCTCTGCAGCCTTCGACACCATCGACCACCCCCTCCTCCTCCACACCCTCCAGTCCTTTGGCCTCTCCGGCCCTGTCCTGTCCTGGTTCACATCTTACCTTGCTGACCATTCCTTCTCCGTCACCACCTCTGGGTCTCTCTCCCCCCCGTCCACCCTTCCAGTCGGGGTCCCTCAGGGCTCTGTTTTGGGACCCTTACTCTTCTCTCTATACACCTCTTCCCTAGGTGAACTTATCAGCTCCTACGGCCTCAACTATCATCTCTACGCTGATGACACTCAAATCTACCTCTCCTCTCCTGATCTCTCTCCCTCCCTCCTCTCTAGGGTGTCCGCCTGCCTCTCTGCCATCTCCTCCTGGATGTCCTCTCGATTCCTCAAACTTAACCTCACCAAAACCGAACTCATAGTCTTCCCTCCCCCTCGCTCCCCGCCCCATTCGGACCTCTCTATCACTGTCGACAACACCTCTATCTCCCCTGTCCCCCAACTTCGCTGCCTCGGGGTCATCCTCGACTCCTCTCTCTCCTTTGGCCCCCACATTCTCTCTCTTGCTAAATCCTGCCGCTTCCAGCTGCGGAACATCGCTCGCATCCGGCCCTTCCTTTCCCAAGATGCCACTAAATGCCTCATTCACTCTCTGATCATCTCCCACTTGGACTACTGTAACCTCCTCCTCACTGGCCTCCCCCACTCTCCCCTTGCTCCCCTCCGATCTGTACTTAACGCTGCCGCTAGGCTTATCTTCCTTTCTCGCCGCTCCTCTTCTGTCTCCCCCCTCTACCAATCCCTTCACTGGCTCCCCTTACCCTACAGAATCCTGTTCAAGCTCCTCACTCTTACATACAAGGCCCTCGCCAACTCCACAGCACCCTACATCTCCTCCCTCCTCTCTATTCATGCTCCATCCCGCCCTCTCAGATCGGCCAATGACCGTCGCCTCTCTTCCCCCTGATCACCTCCTCCCACGCGCGTATCCAAGACTTCGCCCGCGCTGCCCCCCTCCACTGGAACAAGCTCCCTCCCTCCATCAGAACTTCCCCAATCTGTCCAGCTTCAAACGGTGTTTAAAAACCCACCTTTTTCTTAAAGCCTTTCAGTCTCATACTTAACTCCCTACCTGCTCTTCTGACTCTTCCCCTTCATTCCCCTTTCCTTCATTCCCCTCCCCCTCTCTATTCCTCCTTCTCTCCCTCTCTCCCCTGTGTCTCTCTGTCAGTCTACCCCACCCCTTAGATTGTATGCTCCTTTGAGCAGGGTCATCTCTCCTCCTGTCTTCTCCACTTTCAACTCTGCTCGCCAGCTTCCCTGCTTCCTCCTCGAGGACCCTCTTCCCCCGCCCCCTCCTCTTCCCCCTGGGGGTCTCCCTCTCATCCGTGCCCTCCCTCCTAGGTGCCGTTGTTGGCAGACCATCCCCTCTCCTCTTCCCCTCTCTAGCTGTGCCCTGAGCTCACTGAGTTATTGTGATTATTGTTTACTGTACTGTGCTGTCTCACCTCGTATTGTAATTTCGTTTGTTCCTGTACGGCGCCGCGGACACCTAGTGGCACCCTATAAATAAAAATGAATAATAATAATAATAATAATAATAAAATAGGACATGCACACTTTAACAAACCAATCATTTCAGCGAAAGGGCCTACCAAACTGTGGCTGAAATGATTGGTTTATTTGGGCCCCCACAAAACGAGCTGGCAAAGAAAAAAAAAAGGTGCAAGATGGAATTGTCCTTGGGCCCTCCCACCCACCCTTATGTTGTTGAAATAGGACATGCACACTTTAACAAACCAATCATTTCAGCGACAGGGCCTACCAAACAATTGTGGCTGAAATGATTGGTTTGTTTGGGCCCCCACACCAAAAAAGCTATTCATCTCTCCCTGTACAAACTAAACAGGCTCTACTGAGCCAAGATGTCATCCTCATCCTCATCCTCTGATTCCGCTCCCCCTTCCTCATCCTCACACATTATCAATTCGTCCCCACTGGACTCCACAACCACAGGTCCCTCTGTAGTATCTGGAGGGCAGTGCTGTACTTGATTAGAGGAAATGATAATTCATTTTTATGAACATCATTTTTTCAACGTTCTGCGGAAGCAACCTCCTTCGTCGCTCACTGACCAGGTTCCCCGCTGCACTAAAAACTCTTTCCGAGTACACACTGGAGGGGGGACAACTCAGGTAAAATACAGCCAGTTTGTACAGGGGCTTCCAAACTGCCTTTTTTCCTGCTAGTAACAATATGGACTGTCTGACATGTCTATTTGGATGGTGTCAGCAAAATAATCCTCCACCATTTTTTCAATTGTGACAGCATCCAATGCAGCGACAGTAGACATGTCTGCAATGGTTGGCAGGTCCTTCAGTCTGGACCAGATGTTCTCAGCATCCCCGCCAGCGGGTCTTTTAGGAAAACTGAGCTTTTTCCTCGCAGCCACAGGTGTGGAAGAAAATGAAGGTGGAGCTGTTGGCATGTCACGGTCCTCTTCAGAGGACAATCTCCTAACCAGCAGGTCTTTGCACCGCTGTAGACTTGTGTCCGCAAATAACAGAGACACAACATACGCTTTAAACCGAGGATCGAGCACGGTGGCCAGAATGTATTCCTCTGACTTTAAAAGAGTGACCAACCTCGGATCCTGGCAAAGCGTACGAAGGGCTTCATCCACAAAAGCTACATGCTTGGTGGAATCGCAATGGTTTACCAGCTCCTCCCTCACTTTCTCCAGCTGCTTCTGCAACAGCCTGATCAGGGGAATCACCTGACTCAAGCTGGCAGTGTCGGAACTGACTTCTCGTGTGGTAAGTTCAAACGGCTGGAGAACCTTGCACAACACGGAAATCAGTCTCCACTGCGCTTGACTCAGGCGCATCCCCACTCCTTTGCCTATGTTGTAGGTGGCTGTGTAGGCTTGAATGGCCTTTTGCTCCTCCTCCATCCTCTGCAGCATATGGAGGGTGGAGTTCCAGTGCGTCACAACCTCTTGTTTGAAGTGATGGCAGGGCAGGTTCATGCTTTTTTGATGTTGCTCGAGTCTGCGGTAGGCAGTGGCAGAATGCCGAAAGTGTCCAGCAATTTTGCGGGCCACCGCAAGCATCTCCTGCACACCCCTGTCACTCTTCAGGTAATGCTGCACCACCAAATTAACGGTGTGGGCAAAACATGGGACGTGCTGGAAATTGGCCATATGTAATGCCCGCACAATGTTACTGGCGTTGTCTGACACCACAAATCCCCAGGAGAGTCTAAGTGGGGTAAGCCACTGCAAGATTATTTCCCTCAGTTTCTCTAAGAGGTTGTCAGCGTTGTGCCTCTTATTAAAATCTGTGATACATAACGTTGCCTGCCTTGCCACGAGCAGCCGTTGTGGAGATGCTGCTACTGATGCAGCTGCTGCTGTTGCTGCGAAGGCGATGCATCTACCCAGTGGGCCGTCACAGTCATATAGTCCTTTGTTTGCCCTGAACCACTTGTCCACATGTCCGTGGTTAAGTGGACAGTGGGTACAACCGCATTTTTCAGAGCACTGAGGACACTTGTTCGTACTTCTCTGTACATCTTTGGTATCGCCTGCCTAGTGAAGTGGAATCTCGACGGGATTTGGTACCGGGGACACAATACCTCCATCAACCGTCTAAATCTCACTCCACTGATGGCGGACACCGGACGCACGTCTAACACCAACATAGCTGTTACAGCCGCAGTTATCCGCTTTGCAATAGGGTGACTACTGTCGTACTTAGTGCTCATGGCAAACGACTGTTGGACGGTCAACTGTTTAGTGAAAGATGTAGCGTTCTTACGACTTCCCCTCTGGGAAGATGACCAACTACCAGCAGCAACAGCAGCAGTGGCACTAGTAGCTGTACCGCTGCAGGATTCCTCGGATGAATCCTGGATTGAAGAGGACTCAGTCTGGCTGGTGACATGGCCTGCAGGACTGAATCTGATGGAGATTGTGGAGGAAGTTGACGAGGAGGGTGTTGGTGGTGTGTATCCAACAGGACCAAGGGATTTAGGTGTCCCTGGACTGATGACGGTCCTAGCCCCAGTTCCTGAACTAATCACTGAACTATGAAGGTTATTCAGGAGACGTATAAGGGAGGATGTCCCTGGGTGGCCAAGATCCTTACCCCTGCTTATTTGAGCTTTACATAAGCTACATATGGCCATAGATTTGTTGTCCGGATTGGGATAAAAATAACTCCAGACCGAAGAGGTGCATTTTTTGGTCTTCTGACCAGGCATGACAATGGGCTTTTTCATCCCATGGACATCAACTGTTTCCCCCCCTGGTGCCTCATTTAAAATAACCACATCAGCATCCTCCTTCTCAAGTTCCTCCACAACGCCAGCTACATCAATAGCCTCCTTGACACCTTGATTATCCAAATCTGGATCTACACTGTGGGTGATCCTTCCAGCATATGCAGAAGGTGTGCTGCAAATGGTGGATGGAGTCACCTCTTCCCGTACAGTGATGGGAAGGTCAGGCTTCGCAACCACCAACACTCTTGGACTCGCCTTGGGGATTTGTGATGTCATCTGTTTAGAAGGCAGAGTTGTTTGCTGTGTTGTTGTTGCTGACAGCATAACTCTCTTAAATTTTTTGGAGGGGGGGGAGGAGGAGAGCTTAGATCCTTAGGTGAAGCTGAACCACTAGTCCTGAACACGGGCCAGGGCCTAAGCCGTTCCTTGCCACTCCGTGTCGTAAATGGCATATTGACAAGTTTTCGTTTCTCCTCAGATGTTTTTAATTTCCTTTTTTTGCTAATTTTAGTGAACTTTGGGTTTTTGGATTTTACATGCCCTCTACTATCACATTGGGCATCCGCCTTGGCAGACGACGTTGATGCCATTTCATCGTCAATGTTATGACTAGTGGCAGCAGGTTCAGCATTATAAGGAAGTGGGTCTTGATCTTTCCCTACTTTATCCTCCAAATTTTGGTACTCCATTATATGCAGCACACGTTGTATTACAGTAATATTTTTTAAATATTGCTGGAACAGTGAACAATTTTTTATAGATTGCAGTATTAATGTTTCTGGACTGCAAGAAAGAACAGTGAACAATTTGTAATAGTTTGCAGTATATTAATGTTTCTGGACTGCAAGAAAGAACAGTGAACAATTTTTAATAGATTGCAGTATATTAATGTTTCTGGACTGCAAGAAAGAACAGTGAACAATTTTTAATAGATTGCAGTATTAATGTTTCTGGACTGCAAGAAAGAACAGTGAACAATTTTTAATAGATTGCAGTATTAATGTTTTTGGACTGCAAGAATTTTTTTTATACTTTTTTGAATTTTTTTTTATATTTTTTTAAAATGATTTTTGTATAATTTTTATTTTTTTTATATTTTTTTGAAGATTTTTTAATACTTTTAAAATAACTATGCACTTAGCAGAACAAAGCACAGGACAAAAGCACCACTGTACTCAGCAGCACAGAGCACAGGACAAAAGCACCACTGGACTTAGCAAGGACAGAGCACTGGACTGATGCACCACTGGACTCAGCAAGGACAGAGCACTGGACTGATGCACCACTGGACTCAGCAAGGACAGAGCACTGGACTGATGCACCACTGGACTCAGCAAGGACAGAGCACTGGACTGATGCACCACTGGACTCAGCAAGGACAGAGCACTAGACACAAGTAAAGAGCACCACTACACTATACACCCTCCCTCTTCCCTGATGTCAGGCGAAATGAAGATGGCGGCCGCAAGGTGAGTATTTATGGCATCCGAGTCTCGCGAGATCCGACTTGGATGTCATAGCCTCGGTTTGGCTTCGTTTGGCGCCCGGAAGTTCCCGAACAGTGCTCGGATCCCGTCGGATCCGCACTGTTCGGGTGGACTCGGATTAGCGGAATCCGAGCCCGCTCATCCTTAATAACAGGTGGTACTGGAATCGCTGATTCTTATTAAGTAAAGCAGTAAGCGTTAAACATCACCCAAGGACTTGGATGAACACTAATACATGCAGTAAAATGTTGCCTAGAAGTAGCAGAGACGTGAGTAGTATCTGAATCATGCGTGGAACTACAGGTAGCAGGATTCGTTGTAACTGCAATGGTAAGTTCGCTGTATGGAGCAACTGAACAGAGACAGGCAACTTGAGCCCAAATACTAGCCACCGGCACAACAAGTAGTTCACAATAACAGTCCAGTAACCAGGTAACAGCAGAGTAAGGAAAACCTGTGTCAGACGTGGAACTACAGGTGACAGGTAACTAAACTCTCGAATGTAAGGAGACCTTAACAGGTCATTAATGCTTTTAAGGTCTCCTCAATACTCTAGGACATATTAAGGGTATGAGACAAATCCAACTAAAGGGTACAAATTTACACCCAGCCAAACCATGCTGCAATGCTAGGGGTGCAAGTGCAAATTATTGTTTTGTATGCAGGGAAAATACAGATTGCTTTAGTATGTAGGACACGAATACTAGTTTAGTTTTACACTGCGATTTAGAGTTAAGCTAGGGAGCACCCCCCCAAATCTAAATTTGTGTACACAATTTAAATTTGCCTTTCCTGCAGCACAACATGGTTTGCCAAGGTGCAAAATGTTTGCACCCTCTATCTGGATTTACTCCTAACTCTAAACTAGACCCTGAGAGATTATGCTCTAAAGCAGGCCTGTCCAACCTGCGGCCCTCCAGGTGTTGTGAAACTACAAGTCCCAGCATGCCCTTCCAGCTATCAACTGGTTGTCTACCAGCAAAGCATGCTGGGGCTTGTATTTTCACAACACCTGGAGGGCCGCAGGTTGGACAGGCCTGCTCTACAGTAAGGTCACTCTAAACCCCCTTTAGGTAGCGATTCAGCATTATTTAAAACTGTTTGATGTAGTTCCTGTCTGTTAGACCACTACTAGGGTTGGCGTTGGCATATCCAGCGCCCCTGATGGAGTTTGCGCATGGGGCTTCACTGCGCAGGCGCCCGCCCATACCCTGGCGCCTACTTCAAGCAGGGACTCACATGGTAAGGGGGCAGACTTACCATGTTCTGATGGTCCTAAACACTACACATAAATGGTGGGAAACACATGCTCCCCTATTAAAGAGAAAAGACATTAGAAAAGTTAAATATAACACACATTAAAATATAAACTTTATTTTGGTCCACTTAAGAACACTAAATATATAGTAAAGTGCCTAAAAATATTCTGTTTGCTAAGATACACCAGAACAAACCTCATCATGTATTTATATAGCTCCACTAATTCCTCACCACTGTACAGAGCATATTTGTCACTCACATCAGTCCTTGTCCCCATTGGCGTTTACAGTCTAAACTCTCTAAAGCTGGGTACACACTACACGGTTTTTGTCCAATAATCGGCTAAATCAGCCGACATACGACTGTCGTTCAAAAGTCGGGTCAGAGTGTGCAGTGAAACGATGGTCGAAAGTCTGCCCAAATGGACGATTGTCGCCTTATTTGGTTGGTCGTACCGTTTAATATTTTTGTTCCAATCTTGTTTCCGCTGTGTAGTGTGTATAAACTTCCGACCGATCCACAACAGTGAGTACGAAATTACAGTCATTGCTCACGACAACATGGCTGTAAAAAGTCGCTAAAGGGACGGCCGCTCTTCACTTTATCATCCTAAACAAGGCTAGTGTGTATGCAGTCCATGGACCGAGCGATCGGACCATCGATCGCATGTAAAATCGATCGGCATAAATAGTTGGTGGAAAATTCTGTAGTGTGTATCTAGCTTAAGCCTGGGTACACACTACAGTGTTTTCAGCCGATTATCGCGCCAGACGATAAGCAATGACCCTATATCACAGTAGTGTGTACCCTGCAACGATGAACGATTGTCGTTCCAAAACCCATTGTATCGCTGATCGAGAATTTTAAACTGAACTAAAAATCTCGTTCATTGATGGACGGAAGTTGTTCCAATTCTGCAGTGTGCATGCTCTGCAGAATTGGAATGACAACTGCAACAAATAGGGTCTCTGCCAGGGAATTGCACTGATATGAAAAGATGAAAGACTCTGCCAGCACACAGCCGGTATAGTGACCCAGTTTTGATCATAATAAAGTAGCAGAAATGGACAATCAATTGCTAATCTACACTCTATATAAGAATATTTGGTTTAAAGGCTGGACAAAATTTGATTCCACAAATATTAACTTACAGTCATATTGATTATATGATAATAGCAATATACCAATGCTCAGAGGTATATCGTGCCTAATAACTTTCAATATAATTAGTACAACAGATAGCTATCACCTATACACATACATACGTTCACTGCCAGCACATTACCATTACAAGTGTCAAGTTTACTGCTCGGCAACTGGTATCTCTGTTATTACATTGATCTTTAGTCCTATGGGGGTTACGTTACAATCATTTCCCTATTGCAGTGTATGTCTTGACATTCCCACAGCAAACCACAGACAAAAGCAGGGTCTACTCTGCTCTTGGACCAGATGAAGAGCACAGATCTGAAGGTAAATTGTGTATTATTTCCGTCGCTGGTAAAATTGCTTTAACTATCGTATCATTATAATTTTCCTGTAGTGTGTACCCAGCCTAACACAGACAGACAGACACACAGACTAGAGGAAATTTGATAGCAGCCAATTAAACTACTAGTATGTCCTTTGGAGTGTGGGAGGAAACCGGAGCACCCGCAGGAAACCCAAGCAAACACAGGGACAACAGACAAACTCCACAGGCCTTGGTCAGGAATCCCATGAAGAAATTAGTTGTCAACTTCTAAACAACTGAAGTGTTTCAGTTGATTGAAAAATAAATACACCTATCTGTGATAGGGCCCCCAGTTGAGTTAAGTATTTCTAAACAAGTGCTTCCTGTACACATCAGTGAACACTCAAAACAAATCTTTTAAAAAGAATATTTAAAAAGCACCAATCAAGGAACGATATCAAAAAAATTATTTTAAAACTGCTGTAAATAAAATGGTAAAGGCTGTGAATACTTCTTACAGTCACTGTATATGGATGGGCATGCATATAAATTATATAAATTTAGCGGGCACAGAATAATTTATGGAGTATGCCTTGAGTTCAAATTAATGTGAAAGAAACTAAGTGAAGAATCATCCAAAAACAGTCACACTTGGCTGTCTGTTTTTACTAGAGATGAGCGCACTCGGATTTATGAAATCCGAGCCCACCGGAACGTTGCCGATCCGAGTCGGATCCGAGACAGATCCGGGTATTGGCACCAAATTCAAATCTGAAACTGAGGCTCTGACTCATAATCCCGTTGTCGGATCTCGCGATACTCGGATCCTATAAATTCCCCGCTAGTCGCCGCCACCTTCACTCGGGCATTGATCAGGGTAGAGGGAGGGTGTGTTAGGTGGTCCTCTGTCCTGCTATATCTCGTGCTGTTCAGTTCAGTGCTGTGCTGTGCTGTGCTGTGCTCAGTCCAGTGGTGCTGTGTCCTGTGCTCTGTCCTTCTGAGGTCAGTGGTACTGCTGGGTCCTGTGCTGTGTCCTGTTCAGTCCAGTGGTGCTGTGTCCTGTGCTCTGTGCTTCTAAGGGCATAGTTATTTCCCCATTATTCCCAAGTTTTTAAAAAATAAAAAAAAAGTTAAAAAAAAAATAAAAATAAAATTTTTAAAAAAAAAATATAATTATAACCAAATTTACAAAACCAATCCAGCAGTATAAGCCCATTGGTACTGCAATATTACCAAGTTCACACATTCAGCAGTAAAAGTCCAGTGGTACTGCAATATTACAAAGTTCACACATTCTGCAGTAGCAGTCCAGTGGTGCTGTGTCCTGTGCTCTGTCCTGCTGAGTTCCGTAGTGCTGCTGGGTCCTGTGCTGTGTCCTGTTCAGTCCAGTGGTGCTGTGTCCTGTGCTCTGTGCTTCTAAGGGCATAGTTATTTCCCCATTATTTCCAAGTTTTTAAAAAATAAAAAAAAATAATTTTTTTTTTTTTAAAAAAAAATATATAATTATAACCAAATTTACAAAACCAATCCAGCAGTATAAGCCCATTGGTACTGCAATATTACCAAGTTCACACATTCAGCAGTAAAAGTCCAGTGGTACTGCAATATTACAAAGTTCACACATTCTGCAGTATCAGTCCAGTGGTGCTGCGTCCTGTGCTCTGTCCTGCTGAGTTCCGTAGTGCTGCTGGGTCCTGTGCTGTGTCCTGTTCAGTCCAGTGGTGCTGTGTCCTGTGCTCTGTGCTTCTAAGGGCATAGTTATTTCCCCATTATTCCCAAGTTTTTAAAAAATAAAAAAAAAGTTATAAAAAATATTAAAATAAAAAATTTAAAAAAAAAAAATAATTATAACAAAATTTGCAAAACCAATCCAGCAGTATAAGTCCATTGGTACTGCAATATTACCAAGTTCACACATTCTGCAGTATCTTGTGCTACATATAATGGAGACCAAAAATTTGGAGGATAAAGTAGGGAAAGATCAAGACCCACTTCCTCCTAATGCTGAAGCTGCTGCCACTAGTCATGACATAGACGATGAAATGCCATCAACGTCGTCTTCCAAGCCCGATGCCCAATCTCGTAGTACCGGGCATGTAAAATCCAAAAAGCCCAAGTTAAGAAAAAGTAGCAAAAAGAGAAACTTAAAATCATCTGAGGAGAAACGTAAAGTTGCCAATATGCCATTTACGACACGGAGTGGCAAGGAACGGCTTAGGCCCTGGCCCGTGTTCATGACTAGTGGTTTAGCTTCACCCACGGATCTTATCCCTCCTCCTCCTCCCCCCCCCTACAAAAAATTGAAGAGAGTTATGCTGTCAGCAACAAAACAGCAAACAACTCTGCCTTCTAAAGAGAAATTATCACAAATCCTCAAGGCGAGTCCAAGGGTGTTGGTGGTTGTCAAGCCTGACCTTCCCATCACTGTACGGGAAGAGGTGGCTCGGGAGGAGCCTATTGATGATGTAGCTGGCAATGTGGAGGAACTTGATGATGAGGATGGTGATGTGGTTATTGTAAATGAGGCACCAGGGGGGGAAACAGCTGATGTCCATGGGATGAAAAAGCCCATCGTCATGCCTGGTCAGAAGACCAAAAAATGCACCTCTTCGGTCTGGAGTTATTTTTATCCCAATCCAGACAACCAATGTATGGCCATATGTAGCTTATGTAAAGCTCAAATAAGCAGGGGTAAGGATCTTGCCCACCTAGGAACATCCTCCCTTATACGTCACCTGAATAACCTTCATAGTTCAGTGGTTAGTTCAGGAACTGGGGCTAGGACCCTCATCGGTACAGGGACACCTAAATCCCGTGGTCCAGTTGGATACACACCAGTAACACCCTCCTCGTCAACTTCCTCCAAAATCTCCATCAGATTCAGTCCTGCAGCCCAAGTCAGCAGCCAGACTGAGTCCTCCTCAATACGGGATTCATCCGAGGAATCCTGCAACGGTACGCCTACTACTGCCACTGCTGCTGTTGCTGCTGTTAGTCGGTCATCTTCCCAGAGGGGAAGTCGTAAGACCGCTAAGTCTTTCACAAAACAATTGACCGTCCAACAGTCGTTTTCCATGACCACAAAATACGATAGTAGTCACCCTATTGCAAAGCGTATAACTGCGGCTGTAACTGCAATGTTGGTGTTAGACGTGCGCCCGGTGTCCGCCATCAGTGGAGTGGGATTTAGAGGGTTGATGGAGGTATTGTGTCCCCGGTACCAAATCCCGTCGAGATTCCACTTCACTAGGCAGGCGATACCAAAAATGTACAGAGAAGTACGATCAAGTGTCCTCAGTGCTCTAAAAAATGCGGTTGTACCCACTGTCCACTTAACCACGGACATGTGGACAAGTGGTTCTGGGCAAACGAAGGACTATATGACTGTGACAGCCCACTGGGTAGATGCATCCCCTTCCGCAGCAACAGCAACAGCTGCATCAGTAACAGCATCTATAAAATGGCTGCTCGTGCAAAGGCAGGCAACATTGTGTATTACAGGCTTTAATAAGAGGCACAACGCTGACAACATATTAGAGAAACTGAGGGAAATTATCTCCCAGTGGCTTACCCCACTTAGACTCTCATGGGGATTTGTGGTGTCAGACAATGCCAGTAACATTGTGCGGGCATTAAATATGGGCAATTTCCAGCACGTCCCATGTTTTGCCCACACCATTAATTTGGTGGTGCAGCATTACCTCAAGAGTGATAGGGGTGTGCAGGAGATGCTTGCGGTGGCGCGCAAAATTGCTGGACACTTTCGGCATTCAGCCAGTGCCTACCGCAGACTAGAGGCACATCAAAAAAGCATGAACCTGCCCTGCCATCACCTCAAACAAGAGGTTGTGATGCGCTGGAACTCCACCCTCTATATGCTGCAGAGGATGGAGGAGCAGCAAAAGGCCATTCAGGCCTACACAGCCACCTACGACATAGGCAAAGGAGTGGGGATGCGCCTCAGTCAGGCGCAGTGGAGACTGATTTCCGTGTTGTGCAAGGTTCTGCAGCCATTTGAACTTGCCACACGAGAAGTCAGTTCCGACACTGCCAGCTTGAGTCAGGTCATTCCCCTGATCAGGCGGTTGCAGAAGCAGCTGGAGAAAGTGAGGGAGGAGCTGGTAAGCCATTGCGATTACACCAAGCATGTAGCTCTTGTGGATGTAGCCCTTCGTACGCTTTGCCAGGATCCGAGGGTGGTCACTCTTTTAAAGTCAGAGGAATACATTCTGGCCACCGTGCTCGATCCTCGGTTTAAAGCGTATGTTGTGTCTCTGTTTCCGGCGGACACAAGTCTACAGCGGTGCAAAGACCTGCTGGTCAGGAGATTGTCCTCTGAAGAGGACCGTGACATGCCAACAGCTCCACCCTCATTTTCTTCCACATCTATGGCTGCGAGGAAAAAGCTCAGTTTTCCCAAAAGAGGCGCTGGCGGGGATGCTGATAACATCTGGTGCGGACTAAAGGACCTGCCAACCATTGCAGACATGTCTACTCTCGCTGCATTGGATGCTGTCACAATAGAAAAAATTGTGGATGATTACTTTGCTGACACCATCCAAGTAGACATGTCAGACAGTCCATATTGTTACTGGCAGGAAAAAAAGGCAGTTTGGAAGCCCCTGTACAAACTGGCTCTATTTTACCTGAGTTGTCCCCCCTCCAGTGTGTACTCGGAAAGAGTTTTTAGTGCAGCGGGGAACCTGGTCAGTGAGCGGCGAAGGAGGTTGCTTCCTCATAACGTTGAAAAAATGATGTTTATAAAAATGAATAATCTATTCCTCAATGAAGCCTGTTTAGTCTGTACAGGGAGAGATGAATAGCTTTTTTGGTGTGGGGGCCCAAACAAACCAATCATTTCAGCCAAAGTTGTTTGGTAGGCCCTGTCGCTGAAATGATTGGTTTGTTAAAGTGTGCATGTCCTATTTCAACAACATAAGGGTGGGTGTGAGGGCCCAAGGACAATTCCATCTTGGAACTTTTTTTTTTTTGCATTATATGACCAATCAACAGTCGTTTGCCATGTTCAAAAAGTAAAACCAAATTTAAACAAATTCAAGAAATTAAACCAAAAGTAAAATGCCCTGTCATAATTTAAAACAAGAGGTATTGACGTGCTCTAAAACTACTGTATTGTTGTTTATATTTTATAAACACTACACTTGAAAGCTTGAGTCTTTCAATGAAAAAGTAACTGTCCATTACACGAATATTTGCAACAGGGACAATTTTAGGGTTAAGAAAGTCAACTAATAACACTTCGACGCTGTCTGTCTTTATAAACACTACACTTGGAAGTTGGAGGAGGTATTGTGGCCCCGGCACCAAATTTACTACCGAGGCCACTCCATTGTGCAGTCCATATTTAGGTGTATCAGATATTAAACAACAGTGACAGTTGATGCCCAATTATTTAATTATATTGTTGGCGCTGTAAAAAATTGTGTTCCGGGCACACCACACAGTCCATACCCTTTTTTGGTGGAATTCTGACCCGTGGAGGGTTTTTTAATTATATTGTGGCCTCGGTACCAAATTGCGTACCGGGGCCACCACACTACGCAGTCAAGATAGATAGATGCGTATCATAGATAAAGTACATTCAGTGGTGTGGGGCAAATTGAAAAATATTCAAAATGCACTGACATTATCAAAAACAAGAGGTTTTCACACGCTGAAACTCCAACATGTATATGATGGAGAGGATGGAGGAGCAGCCGTATGTGCAGTGTAATGCAGACCTGTTGAAGGTTTTTTTATATATTTTATTGTGGTGCCCAGGGCCCACTACTCTACGCAGTCCAGATACTATTTTTGGGTGTAATTCTGACCTGTTGAAGGTTTTCTATATATTATATTGTGGTGGCCAGTGGCCAGTCCTCTATGCAGTCGATACTATTTTTGGGTTTAATTCAGACCTGTTGAAGGTTTTCTATATATTTTTTATTGTGGTGCCCAGTGCCCACTACTCTACGCAGTCCAGATACTATTTTTGGGTGTAATTCTGACCTGTTGAAGGTTTTCTATATATTATATTGTGGTGGCCAGTGGCCAGTCCTCTACGCAGTCCAGATACTATTTTTGGGTGTAATTCAGACCTGTTGAAGGTTTTCTATATATTTTTTATTGTGGTGCCCAGTGCCCACTACTCTACGCAGTCCAGATACTATTTTTGGGTGTAATTCTGACCTGTTGAAGGTTTTCTATATATTATATTGTGGTGGCCAGTGGCCAGTCCTCTATGCAGTCCAGATACCTGTTTGGTGGAATTCAGACCAGTTGAGGGTGTATTTATTTTATTGTGGTCCCGGTATCAAATTGGGTACCGGGGCCACCCCACTACGCAGTCCAGATACTTGTTTGGTGGAATTCAGACCAGTTGAGGGTTTTATTATTATATTGTGGGGACCACTCTATACCACACTACCACTCTATACCACTCTTTTTAATACTTTAATTCTATTTAATACTTTAATTCTATTACTAATTCCCATAAAGAGGAACTGCCGCGTCTATTTAATACTTTAATTCTATTAGTAGTTACCATAAAGAGGAACAAAATAAACCAATTTTACCAAAAGTATAATATGACTTACAAACACTACACTTGAAAGATGGTGCCTTTAAATGAAAAAGTCAGTCTTCATTGCACGACTATGTGCAACAGGGACAGTTTTTTGGTTTACAAAGTCAACCAATAACACTTCGACCCTGTCTGTCTTTAACATACTTGATGGGATCTCAATGACGAATGGTCTGTACCATGTTTGGAGGAGGTATTGTGGCCCCGGTACCAAATTGGGTACCGGGGCCACTCCAGTATGCAGTCCAGATAGAGGTGTATCAGATATTAAACAACGTTGACTGTTGCTGCAAAAAATTTAAATAATATTGTGGGGAACACTACACTACGCAGTCCATAAACTTTTTGGGTGGAATTCAGACCTGTGTAGGGTTTTTTAATAATATTGTGGTGACCCACTCCTCTACGCAGTCCAGGTACATTATTGGTGCGAATCATACAAGTTGATGGTTTTCTTATTATATATATTGTGGTGACCCACTCCTCTACGCAGTCCAGGTACATTATTGGAGCGAATCATACAAGTTCAGGGTTTTTAATTTATATTGTAGTGACCCACTCCTCTACGCAGTCCAGGTACATTATTGGTGCGAATCATACAAGTTGATGGTTTTCTTATTATATATATTGTGGTGACCCACTCCTCTACGCAGTCCAGGTACATTATTGGTGCGAATCATACAAGTTCAGGGTTTTTAATTTATATTGTGGTGACCCACTCCTCTACGCAGTCCAGGTACATTATTGGAGCGAACCATACAAGTTCAGGGTTTTTAATTTATATTGTGGTGACCCACTCCTCTACGCAGTCCAGGTACATTATTGGTGCGAATCATACAAGTTCAGGGTTTTTAATTTATATTGTGGTGACCCACTCCTCTACGCAGTCCAGGTACATTATTGGTGCGAATCATACAAGTTGATGGTTATCTTATTATATATATTGTGGTGACCCACTCCTCTACGCAGTCCAGGTACATTATTGGTGCGAATCATACAAGTTGATGGTTTTCTTATTATATATATTGTGGTGACCCACTCCTCTACGCAGTCCAGGTACATTATTGGTGCGAATCATACAAGTTCAGGGTTTTTAATTTATATTGTGGTGACCCACTCCTCTACGCAGTCCAGGTACATTATTGGAGCGAATCATACAAGTTCAGGGTTTTTAATTTATATTGTAGTGACCCACTCCTCTACGCACTCCAGGTACATTATTGGTGCGAATCATACAAGTTCAGTGTTTTTAATTTATATTGTGGTGACCCACTCCTCTACGCAGTCCAGGTACATTATTGGAGCGAATCATACAAGTTCAGGGTTTTTAATTTATATTGTGGTGACCCACTCCTCTACGCAGTCCAGGTACATTATTGGAGCGAACCATACAAGTTCAGGGTTTTTAATTTATATTGTGGTGACCCACTCCTCTACGCAGTCCAGGTACATTATTGGTGCGAATCATACAAGTTCAGGGTTTTTAATTTATATTGTGGTGACCACTCCTCTACGCAGTCCAGGTACATTATTGGTGCGAATCATACAAGTTCAGGGTTTTTAATTTATATTGTGGTGACCACTCCTCTACGCAGTCCAGGTACATGTTTTGGTGCGATTAAGACCAGTTGATGGTTTTCTTATTATATTGTGGGGACCACTCCACTACGCAGTCCAGAAAGACAGCTCGTTGCAACGTTTTGGACTAAGAACTATATTGTGAGGTGTTCAGAATACACGGTAAATTAGTGGAAATGCTTGTTATTGAATGTTATTGAGGTCAATAATAGCGTAGGAGTGAAAATAAGCCCAAAAAATTGATTTTTTTTAACTTTTTATGCTTTTTTCAAAAAAAATCCGAATCCAAAACCTTAAATCCGAACCAAAACCTTTCGGCAGGTGTTTTGCGAAACAAATCCGAACCCAAAACATCGAGAAAATCCGGATCCAAAACACAAAACACGAGACCTCAAAAGTCGCCCGTGCACATCCCTAGTTTTTACATAATATCCAAATGTTACATGACCTAAATAATGCCCTAGCTTGGCGGTTCCCAAAGTGTGCACCGCGGCTCCCAGTGGTGCCGCGGTGCTGTCACAGGGGTGCCGTGGCAGGAGGAGAAAAAAAACAACATCTTACCAATCCAGTGGCACCCGGGACCCAGCATACTTCTCCCTCCTCACTGAATGTTGGGCGTGACGTCATCGCACCCGACATTCAGTGACAAGCGGCAGGAGGGAGGATGCTGGGTCTCAGGCACCGCCAAATTGGTAAGACAGAAGAAATAGAAGAAAGAAGGTCAAGTATGGTAAGTAAAGAAACGGAGGATAATGGTGATAGGAAATAGCAATGGAGGGGCATAAGACTAAAGGAGGGGGCAGAGTGAGGATGAAGAGGGGGCAGAGTGAGCATGCAGAGGGGGCAGAGTAAGCTTCCAGAGGGGGCAGAGTGAGAATGCAGAGGTGGCAGAGTGAGGATGCAGAGGGGGGCAGAGTGAGTGGGAGCAGAGTGAGTGGATGCAAAGGGGCAGAGTGAGTGGATGCAGGGGTCACAGAGTGTGTGAATGAAGGGGGCACAGAGTGTGTGGATGAAGGGGGCACAGAGTGTGTGGATGAAGGGGGCACAGAGTGTGTGGATGAAGGGGGCACAGAGTGTGTGGATGAAGGGGGCACAGAGTATGTGAAGATGAAGAAAGGCACAGAGTGTGTGGAGAGGAAGGAGGACAGAGTGTGTGGTTGAAGGGGGCACAAGAGTGTGTGGATGAAGGGGGCACAGAGTGTGTAGATGCAGGGGCACAGAGTGTGTGGATGCAGGGGCAGAGTGTGTGGATGAAGTGGGCACAGAGTGTGTGGATGAAGGGAGCACAGAGTCTATGGATGTAGGGGGCACAGAGTATGTGGAGATGAAGAAAGGCACAGAGTGTGTGGAGAGGAAGGAGGACACAGAGTGTGTAGTTGAAGGGGGCACAAGATTGTGTGGATGAAGGGGGCACAAGAGTGTGTGGATGCAGGGGGCACAGAGTGTATGGATGCAGGGGCACCTAGTGTGTGGATGCAGGGGGCACAGAGTGTGTGGATGCAGGGGCACATAGTGTGTGGATGAAGGGGGCACAAGAGTGTGTGGATGAAGGGGCACAGAGTGTGTGGATGAAGGGGGCACAGAGTGTGTGGATGCAGGGGGCACAGAGTGTGTGGATGCAGGGGCACAGAGTGTGTGGATGAAGGGGGCACAGAGTGTGTGGATGAAGGGAGCAGAGAGTGTGTGGATGAAGGGGGCACAGAGTATGTGGAGATGAAGAAAGGCACAGAGTATGTGGAGATGAAGAAAGGCACAGAGTGTGTGGAGAGGAAGGAGGACACAGAGTGTGTGGTTGAAGGGGGCACAAGAGTGTGTGGATGAAGGGGGCACAGAGTGTGTGGATGAAGGGGGCACGAAGTGTGTGGATGCAGGGGGCACAGTGTGTGGATGCAGGGGCACAGAGTGTGTGGATGCAGGTGCACAGAGTGTGTGGATTAAAAGGGCACAAGAGTGTGTGGATGAAGGGGGCACAGAGTGTGTGGATGAAGGGGGCACAGAGTGTGCGGATGCAGGGAGCACAGAGTGTGTGGATGCAGGGGCACAGAGTGTGTGGATGAAGGGGGCACAGAGTCTGTGGATGAAAGGAGCACAGTGTGTGTGGATGAAGGGGGCACAGAGTATGTGGAGATGAAGAAAGCACAGAGTGTGTGGAGAGGAAGGAGGACACATTGTGTGGATGCAGGGGCACAGAGTGTGGGGATGAAGGAGGGCATAGACTGTGTGGAGATGAAGGAGGGCACATTGTGTGGAGATGAAGGAGGGCAGAGTGTGTGGAGATGAAGGAAGGCACAGTGTGAGTTAGCTGTAAATTATTCTTTGACAGAAATATAATTGAAAAAAAATATATAAAAATATTATTTTCTCTTGGATTTATGTGTATTATTTTTGCATACAACAAAATAAATATTTCTGTCCTGACCTAAATACTTATTAAGCTTTTTTAACCCAACTACTTAGAAAACGGGACTGCTCGCTAATTATTTTGATGGGGTACCTTGAGAAAATTATGGAGACTCTAAGGGTGCCGCGAACTGCAAAAGTTTGGGAACCACTGCCCTAGCTACACACTGGGTAGTCTAAAGCTGGGTACACACTACAGAATTTTCCACCAACTTTTTATGCCGATCGATTTTACATCCGATCTATGGTCCGATCGCTCGGTCCATGGACTGCATACACACTAGCCTTGTTTTAGACGATAAAGGGAAGAGCGGCCGTCCCGTTAGTGACTTTTTACAGCCATGTTTTCGTGAGCAATGATTTTAATTTCGTACACAAAGAAGCAACATTTGAGGGGCATGTAATGATTTAACAAAGACATTATCATAAAGGGGCAGAGCTTTCACTATAGTTAACAACGAAAACCGCATAAAAAGAGAAGACCACACTGTCTCTTCATTCATTCCTATAAAATAGAATTTTATTACCATACATAAAATTTAGAAAAAACATTTAACTTGTAAAATGCAATGCAATAATTATTCCCTAATAATAAAATCCCTTTGTATGTAATGGTCCTGTATGGGTTAAAGTTATAGCCCAAAATCTCCATACACAAGGTTATTATACACGAATAGGCTCCATTATACAATGCTCCATTCTCTGCGGGCATCATCGCTGATTGGTCCACAGCAGAAATGAACGGCCAATGTCTGAGTGTATAAAATGATAGAGAAGCCTGTCTGGCGCCGAGGAACGTGAGAAGATAACGGGTGAGGAGAAGGTGTTAGTGGGGGTTGCAGCTATAAAGACGGAGACAGAGTCAGAGATGGTGCTGGAAGGGCCAAAAAAAATTGAAAAACTTAAGGTGGGGGGTGGAGATGCTCAAGAAGAGAAAAGAGCAAGCCAATGATCCAAAGAGAGGTGGAGGTGATGGTAAAAGTACTGGACCAGTACGACTACGACATTACAAAAAGTGAGTAGCATGTCTAGTGTACCTGTTTGAAGGACTTTATGTATTTCATTCTAATTTCACACGAAGCAATGCAAACGCCTGATTTGTAACACAGATTTTTTTTTGTCACAACGAAGAATTAACGATGAGAAGGTCTGTTTAGATACCACTAATGTAACACCTGTTATCAAACAAGAACAAATTGATGTTGAATACCAAGATATAAAAGAAGTTATACATGAAGCTATTTCAGTGAACATGTGTAGACAACTAAATGCTTTGGGCACATACTTGTACCGTTATAATAACCGAAATGGCGTCTGTTTTCCAGAATATATGGAGGTTAAGCCCGCTATTGTTGCGATAGTGCCAGAGGGACCACAGCATAAACTGATCTCGAGCAGTGTGCAAGGTGAGCAAATGAGACTATTTCTAGTGTTGGATATAGATTAATGGTAAACATTTTTTATTTCCTTGTTTCATAGGTAAAAAAATCAAAGGGAATATAAACCCAAGCGACATCAAGAAAAAAATTAAAAACCTTGAGAAAAATTTTGTTGAAATGTGTATGCTGTCTGGAACTGTTCTGCCACAAACCACTAGCACCTTCAAAGTGTAGTACTATTTTTTCAATTGTCATATTGTGCAAGAATTATTTTTTTTACTTTTTCCTGCAATAAAACTGTTGCATTTACCCTTTGTGGTTTATTCTCAGTATTTTACAAATATTAGTTAATAAAGGTTAATATAACTTTATAAGTTTAATAGTTTATAAAGGTATATACGTTTATAAAGGGTAAATATCAATATGTTCCCAGTATAGGTGCAAAGGGTAATAGCTCATGAGTGTAATAATCTGCAACCAGACAGGTGCAATACACATGTATACAAAACACAAGTAAGTGATGTGCGGATACCGCACCACGTGGCCCCCCAGGTCGAGGAAGTATTGGAGGATTGTCGTGGATCAGTTGGAAATTTATACACACTACACAACGGAAAGGAGATTGGAACGAAAATATTAACGGTACGATGGTAAATGAGGCGACAATCGTCCATTTGGGAAGACTTTCGACCATCGTGTCACTGCACACACTGACCCGACTTTCGAACGAGCAGTCGTATGTCGGCTGGTTGAGCCGATTATTGGACAAAAACCCTGCAGTGTGTACCCAGCTTAAGAACTAGACAAGGTTAAACCAATGCTGGGAAAACGTGAAAATTCATCCGCCCTTGAAGTGGTTAGAAAAATGTGAGGATAATCTGCGTGAGATCTGGAGTTCCCATTTACAGTCAGTGCCGGGAATATACGTCAAATATATCACAACTAAAAGCAGATAGCGGCGGTGTGACACGTCATTGCTGTAGTCAGTACATTCACTCACACAGACTATTTAAATACAGCACTAACACGTAATACCCGAGTCTAGACCACATCACCATCAGAAAAGTGCATCTCACTAAACTAAAGTGGAAAACATTGTAGCATAATCTGTTCTTAAATGTCCCTAGCGCAGAGCATATCATTTTATCTGCAGCTCAAGATTTACCCATTACAGAACAGGCTTATATCTCTGACAAAATGGCTCCAGAAGTGGCGACACGGAGTAAAAGACAAGTTTGTCTCTCTAGAACACGTTGCGGGAAAAGTTAGCGTATGCCTTATGGCCCGCCTCCCTAGCGAACAGCTCGCTCTTGATTGGCTGTGAATGTGGATCTTTCACAACCGAGAACGCTGATTGGCTGAACACAAGGCGAACGCTGTCTGATTGGCTGTGTGGTAGAGAGTGGGGAGAAGTGACTGATGGTATCCATGGCGGAAGGTAAGAGGGCTGTGATATGGGCATATGCTGCGGAGAGTGTGTGGGTGTGAAGAAGCAGAAGGCATGTGACGGAGAATGATGGAGGAGATGGGGTTGGTAAGATATGGAAGGACATAGTATTGAGTGGATGGCTGTGATCACGGATGAGTGGTCTGGTGTTGGGAGGTTGTGAGTAAATCTGTATATATGGGATGTGCTGCTGGTGAGGTATGTGTCACGTAAGGCAGCTGTGTGATGCATGACATTAGGAGCAATGGTGACCTTGCATTAAAACCTGAGATTGGTGAGTTACTAGTGGCATCATCTCCTGTCTGTATTAGGTGATATTAAATTAAAACAGATATAGACAATGGATTGTAAGCTATTGTGGAACTACAAGTCTCACCATGCCATGTCAGCATCTGAGGGAAGTTGCATGGCCCTCCCGCAGTTGTGGAACTACAAATTCCACCATGATGTTTAATAGCTGAAAAGCCACAGGTTGCCAGAACCTGAATTAAAATTGCTCCATTTGACATTTTTTAGGGTAAGACATGGATGACCTGAACCTTCACTACCGATTTCTCAACTGGAGACGCCGAATCCGGGAGATCCGCGAGGTGCGGGCTGTGCGGTACCAGGAGAGGGCCAAGCACATTATGGTAGATGGGGATACCCTCAGGTGGGAAACAGGCCTCAGGCTTTGGGAGTGATGTTACTACTGGACACTGTACCTGTCACCCATCATATATCTCTGACTTAAAAAAAAAACTGTTGCAAAGGAAAAAGGCGGTGTGGGCCACAGAAACCAATCAGACATTTGCTTTCAATTTCTGTGGTGCACATGGGAAATGGTAGAATCTGATTTCATGTCGTGGGCAACACCACTTGGTTTTTTCCTTTTCACTAGTTTTTATAAATGCTCTCCAATAGGTATGACCCGTCTCTGTTCACTTCATATGCTGTTTAAGAAGACTTTTTTATTATTGTTTAATTATTATTTATTTTCCTATTAGAGTACACGTTGTTCTTGATATGACTACTTGTTATGTTATACTTCCTTGTTACCATGTAAAGGATAGGTTTTCATTAGGCGATTAGTCAGAAAAGAAAAATGTACAATAATGGGTTGGAACATAATAATCTGTGGTGTGACTGTCTCCAGTGACTCAGCCTATTTAGAAGTGTACAAGTTGTCAGCCCAGAGGCATTTCATTAGAGCTGAAAAGGCCAACTCTGTGGCAGATTATATACCTGTGATCGTATTAAAAAGAAAAAATCTCCACCTTGATTTCATCAATGTTTGGACATAGTCTTATCTCTCTCTTTGTATTGTAGTTACTTAGTTTATTGTACATGCAATGTTTTATTTTTTTGGCTTTTCTTTGTGTAGGGTTTACATTTTTTCATCTGCTAAGCCAATGTTCTGCTATTACATTTGTAATGGCAACATGTGGGTGTCTGTTAATACCAAACGCACAAGCTATATTTAAGATTGCATGTCTTGACTTCACGTTAAGGACTTACTGTGCTTAAAATTAACCAATGTAAATAAATAATCGCTTGAATAACACTACAACCTCTGTTTTACAAAATGCAACTCCTTTTATTTAGAAATACATTGTAGAACAGCAATTGTTATTTCATGCTATTATTTAGTTGGGATTTTCATTTTTTTTATTATTTAATTTTGACTAAATTTAGTAAAAGAAATATATAGTGCTAATTATAAATTACCTCTCACATTGGGAGCACTGGTTAAATGGGATGGATGCTGCTAAACAAATATACGTCCAATCTCTCATTTCTGCTCCATCAAACCCAAACACCTCCCTAATACAGCTAGATGTCTTCTCAACCCTCCCGCACCTCCATCATTGCCCAAGATTTTACATCCTAATTCAAGATTGATAAGATCCTATTTGAAATGGTATCCTCTTCACAGACCTACAACCTGCTGAATTCCTTTCCTGAACCTTTTCTTAATTTGACCCCACAAATTAGGATTAAGATTTACTAAACTGCGGTTTTGAAAAATGGAGATGTTGCCTGTAGCAACCAATCAGATTCTAGCTGTCATTTTGTAGACTGTACTAAATAAATAACTAGAATCTGATTGGTTGCTATAGGCAACATCTCCACTTTTTCAAACTCGCAGTTTAATAAATATACCAGTTAATCTTTACCCTCTTTTTCTCCCACTCAGTTACCTGTCTACACAACTCTATCCCTTCACAAATCCATTGCTGTCTCCTGTGCTTATCTCAGCCTTGACTAACATCTCTAATCCCTTCCTCTCTATTAGTACCATTATTATTCTTTGTTGTGGTAATTATTTATATCCTGAAAAAAAACCTAATTTTCACCCAACTCCCAGGATCTTCCTCAAATTCAGTATTTAAAAAAAAACAAAAAACTGAGCCATTAATCGTTCCACCAGCAAAAAGCAGCTATTTACTTGACATCTCTATTTCTGTTGACAACATAACAATAAAACCTACCTATCAACTTTGCTGCTTTTCTTAGAACTGTGCTTTGTTTCCCATACACAATGTTTAGAAGAAAGATTTCCAGAAAATGTATGTATCTCATGCAAGACGTAGCAAAATGTTAATTCATGCAGTCATAATCTTCAGCTTTGACTATTTGCCTTTCCTTCTTACTGGTTGTCCCCCAGCCAGTCTTTCACTCATCAATCCGTTTTGAATGACGTTTTGCTCTGCTAGTCGACATTGGTGTCCTGTATTCTATCAACTCTGATATAAAATATTTACGAATATATAAACCAACATCACTATGTGACTGAATCATGTAGCCCCATTAAGCGCTCTTCCCTATTGCATTCTGTCTAGAACAATATATAGTCTGTGGTATATAATCTCATATATCAAATGCCTGATGGCCTGCTTATGTCTTTTGTGTTATTACCAAGTCTTATTTTATTACTGTGTTCCCAAGTGTAAAGCTCTGTGGAATGTGCTGGTGCTATGTAAATGGTATTAAATAAAAAGTATAAAAGATCTACTAATAACATTCACACGCATATATGTAAAAGATCCCCAGACCTTACCAGAACTTGGGTAGATATTTGTATATAGTATTCACATTGGCTGTACAGCTGAATGTAAGCTATTGTTACCTGGTATGAGAGTGCTAAAAACTTGCTGGTTGTAGTGTCCTTCAATGGTGTTAATGACAGGATGGTTGTTAATGATTGGAAAATACTCCCACAATCACAATCTATTATCAAATATCTTCATTTCTAATAATCTTCTGAAACTTGGACATGTGTTGGTAAATGTTATTGGTTCATTTCTATAAAACATTTTGTATTTTAAATTAAGTTCTGATACTTCAAAAACAGTGATATGATTTTGGCTTTTGTTCTTCCTTTTGGCGTATAAATAGCGGACTACTCGCAACTGGTCTTGCATCTTGCGTTATTTTTAAATGACGCTTCGCTTTTATATTAATGTAAAATTCAGCTGGATGTCTGCATGAAATTGTGTATTAAAGAACCACTAAATGTAGAACACAAGTTGGCCATACTGTGACTGTTAGGCAGCCGGTCCCTGTCGGATTCAGATACGTAGATGGACATGACCAAATCTGAATGATCCAGTTGTTCAGTACTCTGGCTAAACGTCTGGTTCTGACAGCTTCATTAGTGTGGTTGGACTATAACCGCTGACATGATCAGACGGGGTCGCTGTCCAAACTCCTGACTCCTCATCTGATATCCATTGGTAGTAGTGATTTTCAAAATCGGGAGGTAGGGGCATGATTTATGGCCAATGACAGTGGTTAGAAAAATTATTGACCATATTGTATATTTAACAGTGGTAAGAATTCTTACATCAAGATAAACAAGTTTACTTTAAGTAACAAAATAAAATCGGAATATACCAAGGGGATGAGATTTTTTTTTTTGTATAAGACATGTTTTAAAATATTCCCAGCTATATAGGTAGCCGTTCCCATACCTTGATATAACTTGGGATATTTTTAATTGTTCTTATACTTGCTGAGTGTATGGTTTTGTTATACTCCTCTTTCTGTGTGTGTGTGTGTGTGTGTGTGTGTGTGTGTGTGTATGTTAGGGAATTTAGACTGTAAGCTCCAATGGGACAGGGACTGATGTGAGTGAGTTCTCTGTACACTGCTGCGGAATTAGTGGCGCTATATAAATAAATGATGATGATACTCCCAGGCTGCTATGCCCTGCACAGTAATTACTGGCAAGAAATCGCCAAAATATTTCCCTCCATGATCTGAGATTTAGCTAAAAAAAGACATAAAAAGAATAAATCTTTAGCTACGATAAACTCTTGAAAATTTTACATGTACATTTCTGACCATTAGTAGCTCTTTGATATAAGCCAATGTGTGGTTTTATGTCCACTGGTTCTAGACATGAAGGAAATTTTACTAATGCCTAAAACCATCCACTAAAAATAGATTCTTATGGGCTTGTCATCCCCCCCCAAACACACATTACATTCTAAAACAAAACGCATTGTTGAAAGATACTTTATTCAAATGTTTACAATTCCATAGTCATGATCTGGTGACTGTGATGAAGTTTACAGATGAAGAACTCTGTTATGTGAGAGACTTTGTAGTCCAGTAAATGATATTGGTGTTCCTGAAGGTTTGCTTGAGCTAAGGTATTACAGTTTCTATTACAGTTTCCTCTTTAATTAGCCCACATTAGACACTTCAGTGACAAACAAATAATACACCTGAGATTCCCAACTAAACAGGAAGCTGAGCCAGAGCACCATTTGTAGCATCCGCGAAGACGAGCTTTCAACTCTGACAGACTGAGCTTATCTGAGATAGTCAGTCTGATAATGGCACCTGTTTGGTACCTTGCAGATCGTGTGCAATCAGGTGCTGCGTTTAACACCTCCATCCTAGGAAGTTTGAAATGTTGGTACCGGCCTCTCCTCCACTCTTTATAGCTCCTCTCTGTTTCAGGTTAAGGTTTACCAAGTTTCCAGGCCCAGTTGAGCCTCCAATTGATGGTGGCTGGGAGACAGAATAACTGGTCACAAGGAGCTAGCAATGGGATTAAAAGAAGTTTCCACCAAGTCTGTTGTAGGATATGGTCAATGGCCTTAACCACTGAGCTACAACTTCTGGTTTCACTTCTTGCATAGAACATAACTTTTCCCTTAGGAGGTATGGGGAGGGAAGGCTATACTGACATTGCCTTTACATAGGTTTCAGCATAGCTCCATCATAGCTATACAGGAAAAACACTGCCCTTCCCTATTTTTCAGAACATTACCCACAAGCTACTGTGGCTATACAGATGGAGATCAAAGGTATTTCTCAACAGTTGACTATAATTTGCTATTTAAAACCTTCATCTAAGGGGGAAAATCAATTAGCCACGAATTATCTGCGTAACGTCCGTGAGACACTTTGCGATGGAGGTTTCTATAAATGACCCATAGAGATGCGAGGAAAAACAAGAGATTTTTCCCGTAATTGCTTCCAATGTGCCTGGCGTGATGTCCACGCGCCACATCGTTGGCAATTGAATTGCCCCCTAAGAGCGCATAATGTGTGACCATACGAACGGTCCTGAAAAAAGCCGGCTAAATGGTGACTTGAGACCCTCAAATGTCATGTACCCTGAGATTCCTTCTTCATTACATCTATATTATGTTTTTGATCTGGAACCATACTGCACCAGTTCTCATTTCCCAGGCATCTGTACCACAAACTGGGCAACAAATTCTACAACTCACAACGTGCTCTGACTTCGCTTTAAAATTGACCAGAACAGAGTCCAATCTGGACATTTATGGTTTCCCTGGGACTTGTTGGTGCCATTGTTAGATGACCTAATAGTGGGCATCTGCCAACTGCATTTTCTAGTATACCCGATCATCAATTTCAATGAGTCCATATGGGGCCTTATGGTACACTATCCGAATATTTGGCCAGCTTAACTTGGCTACATTCATTTTTCACTTTTTTTTTTTTTTTTTTTTTTAAATTGGTCTGTGGGTTGGGTTTATTATGAAATGACTGTTTAATTTTAACTGTTGCTTTCAATTATCATCGCCATTTATTTATATAGCGCCACTGACTCTGCAGCGCTGTACAGAGAACTCACTCACATCAGTCCCTGCCCCATTGGGGCTTACAGTCTAAATTCCCTAACATACACACACACACACACACACACACACACACACAGAGACTGTGGTCAATTTTTGATAGCAGCCAATTAACCTACTAGTATGTTTTTGGAGTGTGGGAGGAAACCGTAGCACCCGGAGGAAACCCACGCAAACACATACAAACTCCACACAGATAAGGCCATGGTCGGGAATTGAACTCGTGACCCTAGCGCTGAGAGGCAGAAGTGCTAACCACTTCACCACCGTGCTGCCTTCATAAGAATTGAAGACAAGTTTGTAGAAATGTAAATGATCCGAATACATTTGCTATATTTGGATGTGTGCTAATACTTTTAATATTCTTAGCTTCTTGGTGACATTGGCTGCTCTTCATGTATCCAGTATGTGCTGGTCTTTCTGTCTTTTGTCTGAAATATATATTGTCGCTTGTGAGAAATGAAGGGAAATTGCAGGGAGTGGTGGCCGATACCAGAATGGAATCTTGGCTTGGAACTTCTGGCGGATCACTCAGCTCCTATCTCTTGACTTAATTAATAGCGCAAGGAACATATTTCATTTCCGTTAAGGCTTCCTCAGTTCTGGAATTCAAAACATGGTAAATTCAGCAGCTATGTTTCAGCAAACTTTTCAGTACAAATAAAGTTCTCTTTTGAAATGTCACATCGCATAATAACAAATGCAAACAGTATCCATAATAATGGGAGTTCTAAGACACCTTGTCCAGTGTTTTGATTCTGATTCCTGCCACTGCGCTGCTTTTGATGTGAATGTTTTTGAGTAATGGGGTCCCTTTTATGTACATCCAATTTTTTCATTTCCTTTTTCAAATCATTCCCTTAACATTAACAAAAAAAATTATATTTTATTTCCCGACCATGTTTTATTTCTGATCACAGCAGTAAGTGATACCTAATCAGTAGTAAGCTCTTTGTCACTGAAAGGCTGGATGAATGGATGAACAGTTTAGTCATAGGAGCTTCCATCTTTTCTCCACAGTTACCACGGGAACTCAGGGGAAGTTGGCTGCTACGTAGCTCCACGACCGCTGAATAAAGACAATAACTACTTTGAGGTGAGTCTTCCGCTGTATCTGACAAACCACAAGTCTAATGGGTGTTTACTGTGAGGTTGTGTGGTCGTGTCGTGGACATTTGTCCGTCTGACAAGCGGTGGTGAATTTACTTCTGAAAATGCTAATGTTGCTTTGTGTGGAATCCATTCTACTGGATGCTGTATATCTGTTTCTTCTTGGAGGTTACACGGTGTGTACTCCTAATATGAAAAGGCAAATGTAACTCGCCCAATAACTTTCCAATGTAAATTGTTTTCTTTTCAAATGCTGTGACAGGGCTGTTGTTTGGGCAATCAGGTGTGCGACTTGTAATGTGCTACAGTCAGATCAGAAACTGGATAAAGTATTTATAGTGCCAACATATTACACAGCTCTTCATAATTAGGGAGTCAATTAGAAAACCTATGTGAGATAATTAACAACCAGAACACACACTCTTCCCCTCTCTAATGTAGCCTTTATTGTAGCCTGATTAGAGCAAATCAAGCAGAGGTAACCTACGCAAATTTAAATCCATATCATATATAAACCTGCCTGATATATTAAATTAACATTAAGTCATCACATTGTGTCATAATAACAAATAGATCCCAGAATCATGTTCAACATAATGTAGTCAGATGCTTTCCCCAGATTAAATCAATAGAATAACCTGCACTTATACAGTATTATATTACACAGTGCACAAAAGTATCTCTCTCTCCTTACTGAAATTAATATTGAATATACACTGTAATACTGCACACTTTCATGGTCGTCTTAGCAGTTATCATGAAAGTGAACATGACATTAATGATATGCTCTCTAGAGCTTACAATGGAACATGATGTGGGTAGCACAAGGCACAATGTTTGTAGTGTGGTGCAGACACACCTTTGGAATTGTACCAAAAGTGTGATTCTAGAGGAGTAATGTTTACATTGTGTAGGCAAGGAGTAAGTTCTATAGTGAGGTGACAGAAAATACCTAATATACTAATGGCGAAGAGCAGGGTAATTAGATTTGACCTTCCCTGAATATTTTTTTTTATTTTTTTTTAGTTCTCTGACAGAGGTTAAAGCTTTGAAAGGTCAAAATAGATCTAATTGGATGGGGGTAATGTGTTCCAGAGTGGAATGCTGCCCACACAGACACATCCTGTGACTTGGCTAAAGTACCAAGCCATAGGAACCGTTTCCAGTTTGACCACTTGTGGATGGCCTGTTAGTTTGGTTGACAGTGGTCATCTGGTGAATGTGTTTTTGGCCATGCTCTTTAAGGGCCACATGTGTGCTGGTATGAAGCCTATCTGTCGATGTGAAGTTGGACCAAGTGCAATGTAGGAGAATTGTAATTGGAGGCGGTGATAAAGGGGGATTTTAGCCTAAACACCTAGGACATATGTTTATCATAATCGTTTATTTATAAGGTGCTACAAAACTCGGGAGTAGATGCATGCATGAGAGAGGGCCATGCTTGTGAAAGCTTACAATATAAAGGAAGAGGATGGTAATGTTAATAAAATATGAGCTAGAGGGACAGCACGGTAGCTGGTGGTGCACAGAGAGAGTGTATAAGATGGGGTACCATAGCCTACAGTGAAGAGTTGGGTTTTGAGAGATTGTATGAAATATTGAAGGTTGGGGAGAGTCTGGTCAGGTCGGGCAGGGAGCTCCATAAGAGGGGAGCAGCGCAGGAGAAGTCTTAGAGGTGTGGTGCAGATCTAAGTGGGCTTAAGGGGGGAGTGTCTTGTGACGAGGTTAGAGATGAGTGGAGGGCGGTGTTGATGAGGGCTTTGAAAATGATGGTGAGTAGCTTGAATTGGATTGTGATGTTTATGGGAAGCCAGTGTAGGGTTATGCAGAGCTCTGCAGCAGATGTGGAACGGTAATACAGTGAGTCTCGCTGCAGCATTTAAGATGGGTTTGAGTGGGGATAAATGGGGACAGATAGTGGATGGGAGGATGTGCTAGAAGAAATAGACACTGTAGGAGCACTAAGAAAGGTAGAAGGTGAACCAGGAGAGCACAGTGCTGTGAAGGGTGTGCAGAGGGTCAAGGAGGGAGTGAGAGAAAGAGAAACGGTTGTATGAGCTGTCTGGTTAGTTCTAAAATAGTGGATGGCGTTGTAGGTAATGAACAGAAGGTTTTTTGCCTGATAATTTTTTTAGGAGTGTGTTTTGGGTTCTAGATAATGGACGTCGCTTTTCTAGTTAGTATTTGTTGGTTTTGAACCCGGAAAAAAAAAAAAAAAAGCACAAAGTACTTTAATATTTTTAGACGACATTGACTTTAACCCTAATCTTGAAACTCTCTTTCAGGGTGATTTCCCCCCACAATAAAGTATGCATGAGTAATCACCATTCCTCACACTTCTGACATTATTTAGAGCATATACATAGGAAATATCTTGAATTGACACTTGTGTCTCAGTCACCCTTTGACACTCCCCAGTCAGTGAGAGCACCCTGGTGTGTCCCTTCTAATGGTAATGGTCAGTATCCCCCTTGTGTGCACTTGGTAAGACTAAAGTATATTATTTTGCTAAAGCATTTCACAGAAGATGTTTGTGCAATAGGTGTAATGTTCTGTGTTTCACGGTGTTGAGTACTGACTGGCACTGTCACTCTAGGTGTCTATTGTGGATCGTGGTGTGCGAGGGACAATTGCTGTGGGATTAGTGCCACAATATTACAGCCTGGATCATCAGCCAGGGTGGCTGCCGGATTCCGTGGCTTACCACGCGGATGATGGCAAGTAAGTCATAGATGTATTGGCTGGAAAGGCTTAACAGAAAAAAAATCAAATGCAAATGAATGATTGAGGAAAGTATGTGCACTAATCAATCCTGTCTTTTATGTGTATGGTGCAGAGTAAAATATTTCATGTATAAGAAAATATATTAATGTTATAAGAAAATAATTGCAAACATAGTTTAATTTGAAGCAGGCAGAACGTGTAGCAGGTGTTCTTCCCCATCACACAATAATAGGAACATAACACTTACTAGCCAGTAGATTGATGATTTGTTGGGCTACATCCAAGGAGTTTATGTGGATGATGATTTGTATAGGAAAAAAACCTGTGTGAATTCTCCATTGTCCAACTACAGATATCACCTTCTATTCCCTTTGTGTACTACAGAAATAACCTTTGAGGAAACTGCTGCCCTGTTGTTCCAATGTAAAGTGTCCATGAAGACTTCCTGTCTTTCATTTCTCCTGAACAATGGGGTGGAAACTGCCTGGTTTATTTTCATACTAAACTAAAATAAACCATTACAAATAATTATTTTAAATCCTTGATTGTAATTATTGCAGTGTTCCCCATTCAATGCAATATATTATATTCAGCAATATAATGGAGAACGGCTTCAACTGAATCCACACAAAGATTAATATGTTGTGGAACGTTACATTGGGTTGTGTGGCTTTCAGAAATCTGATGCTTTTAGTTCTGCACAGACCACAATCTCTAAAGTTGAAATCTATAATTCAGTAATGTACACATCATAGGGATGAATTAGGTCATTGCACACAAGGCTGGTGCTGTACATGTACTGTGTAGTGAAGTGGTTGACTGTTCTCTGGTAAACTTGCAGTTACACTGAACTAGGTCACAGGCCTGTAATCCAACATGATTTGTATATACATATGATTATGCTTCCCAAATATCAGTTGCTGCATGTACCACAATATACAGCTATCTTTCCCAATTCTAATTGAACATCTGACGAAGCATGGACTGTCTAGGATGTGAATGCTAAAATGCCGTTTTTTTATACAGTGATGCCCCTTTATGATGCCACCCCCACTTACAACCAGGTATTTTATTATCACAAAATTGCACAAAAATGTATTAATACCATACATGACACTCTTTATAACACCTCTCACTAGAACACCAGATACCTATAAAAAGGTAGCGTGTTATTAACAAAAACAGTCTTCCATTAGGAAACAAATTTGTCTTTTGTTGTTATTGGTTAATGAAATGTTTCTAGCACTTACCTTTCCTGCAGACTCTCTGACTTTGGCAGCCCGGTATATACAGTCCTGTGTATTCCCAGCCCCTACCAGTGTGTCACACACCTGCTGTTATTGGTTTAAATTGAGTAGCGGCAACAGATTTTCACACTTCTCAGTTTTAATAGTAGATGTCTGTCAGACCAGGGGCTGCACATAGATGGTACTACATACCAGAGGGCATGCGGTCATATTTCTGACAATGGCAATGTCAGCAGTTATCCTGTCGACATGGAAAAGTCTGCAGGCTGAATGCCGACACTTCCATTCTGGTGACGGCTTCAAATTTTAGACAATGTGATTGTCGACATTTACAATATCTGGCATTAAAAGAGCAATACCGGTGGGTCCAGCTGCCGGACCCACAATCAGCAAAGGTTGAGATGTGTTTTGGGAGAAATGGGGCATTGCTCTTTTAATGTCTGATATTGTGTCTGTCAACATTCACAATGTGGACAATCACACTGTCGCCAGAATGGAAGCGTCGGCATTTCACCTGTCGACCGGATAACTGCTGACATATCCATTGTCCACATGTCACACCCAACCCTACCAGAGAGTGCAACCTAGTTGTGGAGTAGTGGTTATACCCGTATAATAGACCTTTTGGGTCTATTTTGCACATTTAATGCTCCAGCAAGAGATCCAGCAACTTGGACTTATTCAGTTGTGCTGAGCGTATGAGAGTGAGTATGGGAGACAAAGATATGTTATTTCTCTTTACAATCTATGGGCAAACTTAAGGGTTCTTGTCTGTACCACTTGTCTGCTTTATTACTCCCCTATAGCCCTCAGTGGTGTCAGACCCTATCCTATGTATGAGCCCGTGCTTTCAAATTGTTGTATAGTGAAAGGGTTATAAGAGTGGCAGGATGGCTTTAGGAGGAAATTACAGGACATAGGCTTCTCATTGGACCCTTTCATTAATGATTCCTGAGGCATTTGATGATGGTTGTATCTAGCTACATTTTTCAAGAGGAAAAGCAAAGCTTACTACTTATGGCAGTCCCCTATGGGTGGTAAGATGAAACAGTGTAACACCTACCAATCCATACCATCTGTCCAATGAGCATCTATGATGCTTAGCACATGAAGTCCTGGAAAGAACAGCTAGAGACTGGTATCCATTGGTGGTTTAGGGGAAGAGGACCCCTGTCAACTTATTAATTGGGCTTGGGGTACTACTGAAAGAATACAGGTTGTGCAAAAGTCAACAATTGTTTTAGTATTTCCATTAGCCAGATATAAAGGTAAAGTAAAAATATTAAATATTAGAAAAAAGAAATATACAGATCTGTAGACCCCAAAGCTTTTGTTCAGCTTGCATATTTGGATCTATTTAATTCTTCTGTGATTGCATGTCATAAATGTGTTCCTATCAGTGCTATATTTAAAGGAATACACCTTTATTAGGCAGAAAGCAATTACCTAGTTATAAGCAGCATTTCACTCTACCATAACATGTCATCAGAGGTTAGTAGTACTGATGTATAGGAAGTAGAAACTAAGTAATGCTTTTGTGGACTTTTAGACTGTACAATGGGCGAGCAAAGGGACGACAATTCGGTACAAAGTGCAGTTCAGGGGATCGGATTGGTTGTGGTATAGAACCCAGCTCTTTCCACGTGCAGACTGCTCAGATTTTCTTCACCAAGAACGGAAAACGGGTAAGAAAGGAAAATCGCTTTGTGATCACTTTATCATCCATTAATAACATATCTTTCAGTATTAAGGAAAATCTGCAAGTAAATATTTCTCCTTTTCTTGCTGCAGGTTGGCAGCACTGTGATGCCCTTATCTCCTGATGGCCTTTTCCCAGCAGTGGGGATGCACTCACTAGGAGAGGAAGTGCGCCTTCATTTAAATGCAGAACTGAATAACGAGGATGACGACAGCATAATGATGGTGGACAGCTATGAGGATGAGTGGGGGAGACTACATGACGTCAGGGTGTCTGGCACGGTAAGGACCTTGGGCGGTTGTCTACATATCCGCTATGTTTTGTATAGCTGCTAAGGAGGCAATATTACTACTATTACTATTACAGATTAATAGCATCTTTATCATGTCTATTGTATGGCATTTACCAACCTCTCTCTCTCTCTCTCCAGCTTCTAGAGTACGTTGGGAAGGGTAAAAGTATAATAGATGTGGGACTGGCGCAAGCTCGTCGCTCCCTCAGCACTCGGAGTCATTACTTTGAAGTGGAGATTGTGGACCCCGGGGAGAAATGCTATATTGCTTTAGGACTAGCAAGAAAGGTAGGAATGTATGTTTAGGATAGTTATCTGATCGTTTCTTTTCTGTGTGTGCATTTTATTTTGGAAAGACCTCTTGTATCTTAAAGCGTTACTGCTAAAAATAAAATAAAAATGACAGCACCCCCCTCAGGTTTACCCCAGTGTCCTTTTAAACGCTGGTGCTTTCAGCGGTCCTGGTGCCTCAGTTCACACAGGCAGATGTTATCACAGCAAGGTTTATTGGAGTATTGTTGGCTATAGAGGGGTGGGCTTTCACTGAGTGAGGTGCAGGGTGAATCCCGTTATTGGGGAGTACACACAAAAAAATAAAAGGCACCAGTCTTTGGACAGCTTGGAAGAAAGCGCTATCAGTTAAATATGCATGGTTCATGATTTACTTTTTCGGGATACACCCTTTGATTTCTGACTTACAATGGTTTTCATAGTTTAGAAAAGCAACACTGCTTTCATTAAAGGATTTCTCATAGAGCCAAATGACATTAGGTGGAACAAGTGACCCATCAGGGCTCTCCTATAGGTATCCTGACATTGATAACAGCTGCACTGACAAGGATGCAGAGAGCTGGTGAACAGTAAATTGGGACATCTCTATATCGTTTGTAGGTATTTGAATGTTACTATCTTTTTAATTTTCCCAGTGTACAGACTACCTGTAGTGCTCGATAATTAAATGATATAAGAATGCTGAGCTGATAACATTCAGCGTGTGAGGGATGACGTATAATACCAGGCTGGATAAAATACACACTCAGGGCTAGGCCAGGCTGAAGCGTTGAGCGTACTGGACAAAAATTTGCATTAGATTGAGGGGGAAAAAAAGTCTCTATTGTTATTACAGAAGGCTTCTTGTTTGAGTGTAAATTTTAGTTGCATCATTTCACTGGGTAACGTTTAAGAAAGGTCTAATTATGTTTACTGCTGTACTGTTTATTTTATCCATTATTGAAAGGGTGCTCAAGCATAGAAGTAGACTGTCAAAGCTGAAACAAATGCTCAACTGATATACAGTGCTGTAAAACATGTGGACGACCCCTTCTTAAATAAATCCTTTGCCTACATGTAGCAAATTGGGGTCTCCCCCCACATCACCAGAAGCCGTGAGCCGGCTTGCACTGTATTCTCTCTCTGCTCTGCTCGGCTATGTCTATAGTAAGCTATGCTGTAGAGCTATCGGCAGTATGTAGTGTACTAGTTTTCACTATTAGTGGGAGTCTGGCTCAGGTAATGGGGCTTCCTCTATGAAGGGGGAAAGGTTAGATTAAGACATTAACATGTGGGTAACTTTTTTTTTTTTTTAATTTACTCATGTTTCTCTTCCCTTTGTGAAGAGGTCTTTTTTGCTGTAGCTTTTGCTGGAGAGTCCACATATGTAGAAAATGACCTGTTAGAAAATTACTATAAAAATGATGGTTTTTTTTTTTACTTTATTGTTTGTTTTGCTCACAGGATTACCCAAAAAACAGACACCCAGGCTGGAGCCGTGGTTCTGTGGCTTATCATGCAGGTACAAAGCATTTTTTGCTAGGAAAATGAACAATAATATTTATACTTTTAACATGAAGACCAGAGTAATTATATGGAAATACATTAGTCATCCAAAACTGAACCACTCAGATTATTCTCCTAATCAGAGTCCCAGGGGGAAGTTTATTAACCACTTGTCAAAACTACGGCAGGGGTGGGGGATCAAATTGTTATGTTGCTGCTTAATGGTGAAGGATCGCCTCCTTCGGTGGATCTGAGCTGTCACTGACAGCAGAAGAGTACCATGACAGGAATCTATGAACTCTGTATGCTTAATGCAGAAGCAGTAAGCAATTCCACATTCGGCTGTGATGGGGAGGCCTAATTTGGATCTTACCTGCCACTAAAACTATTAGATCTAGTGTTACCAGATGGCTCCAGATCTAATAATGTGTAGGGGAGAGCAGACACTGTGAAAACATGTCTTTAGAAGTAAAAAGAGGATTTTTACTCACCGTAAAATCAATTTCTCTTACTACACTGGGGGACACTGCGTTACCTTGGGGTATAGTAGGTGGGACTGGAGTTAGGCACTTATAAACTTGTTTGTTTCCCTGACTCCTCCCCCACTATGCCCCTCCTCTGTAGCTGACTTCAGTTTTGTATAACCAAGCCAGGAAGAGAGAAAAAGCAATTCAGAAAGCAACACCAAAGACTGCACTATTTTCAGAGCAAGGGAGGGCGCGCAGTGTCCCCCAGTGTAGTAAGAGAAATTGATTTTACGGTGAGTAAAAATCCTCTTTTCTCTATCCTACCACTGGGGGACACTGCGTTACCTTGGGGAGCTACCAAAGCTGTGTCCAAGGGCGGGAATGCTCTGGAACGGCTGTGCGCAATGTTTTGTGTTCAAAACCCTGCATTTGTGAATGGAAAGGCATGCAACAAAGAAACAATATGCAGCAGAAACAGACGCTGCCACTCTGTACAACTGCGCCATTGAATGACGCTTTTGTGGTGTACAGAAAGCTGCAACCCTCCTGGAAAGTGCACTGTAAAAGTCACTGGAACCTGCTAAACTAAGTATAGGCAGGAGCCTATACAGAAGTGACCTTTCTCCAGAAGGCACTTACAACAACTGAAGTCAGCTACAGAGGAGGGGCATAGTGGGGGATGAGTCAGGTAAACAAACAAGTTTATAAGTTCCACCTACTATACCCCCAAGGTAACGCAGTGTCCCCCAGTGGTAGGATAGAGAAATATAAATTCAAAAAAACAAACAAAAGCATATAGAAAAGCTTCTTCCCTTCTTAACTCTCCTTCCAAGCATTATGAAACCACGTCATGCATTTTATGGGACACTTATGCATCATGTACGAGTATAATAGATCTGGATGTAAATCCGTAAACTATACACTGAATGTTTGTCGCTCCAAATTCACTGCAGCCTCTGAAATTCCTTGTCCTGGCCCTACATCTCCTCTGTCAAATGATACAGATGGGTATGTTGTACTAGTGTGAATATACCATCAGAAAAAAAAAATGCTATTTACAAAACAGCATATCCACCTTTGTTGATGGAACCTATAACTACATCGGACCTTGTATAAAGTACTGTATTGATATTGCTATAGTTGGGGGAAATTGACATTTACATTTTGGTGCACATTTTCTGGTTTAAGAAATTCAGTGAAAGTAACTAAGGGAAGCATTTTAAAAATGCTGTTAGCATAGGTGCAAGTAGACAAATCAAAGTTACTGTCTGCTTGGTTGCTATATGTTACATTATATAAGTATAGTCATATATATCAAATATATACATATATATAAATAAAACTAACATTTTGTCTACTCTCTAATATGACCATTCTAGATCAGTCGCACCTAATTGCTGATTAGTTGCTACAAGTTACTGCTGTCTAATTGAACACTTTTATTGTCACGTTTCATGGACGTGTATGTGTACACCTCCATGTATGCTATAATCTGTGTCATTGTGTTTGTAATGTATATGTAGGAAATAAATTTACTTGTCTTGCTTACAATATGGAAAATAAATGCATGCAAAAAGTAAGGACCCGTATAAGTAAATACAGAGTAATATAAATGGCAGCATAGATTCTGGAACAGATACAATGCTGAATGCGTCACTCTCATTACAGATGACGGAAAGATATTTCACGGTAGTGGAGTTGGGGATCCGTTCGGACCGCGCTGCTATAAAGGAGATATCATGGGCTGTGGAATAATGTTTCCAAGGGACTATATCCTGGACAGTGAAGGTAGGGACTATATTGGGGTAACTGGGGAGGATGACATATACATATATGGGATGTGACACCGCCCTCATCCAACCTTTTCTTCCTGTCGTAGGAGAAAGTGACGACAGCAGCGACATGAAGGAATTGAGGTTGCAGCCTCGTGGGGTCAGGAATGTTATGTATCTCCGGAGAGAGCAGCAGCAGGATGAGGACGGAGAGGAGGAAGAGGAGGATGAAGAGGAGGATGTTGAGAGGGATCATGAGGGCAGGAAAGTAGTGGTAAGTAATACAAGATGGTATCATTCCTGCAGCGGATACTGCATGTTTCCTCTAAGGAGAAACAACATCGTCCCAATCCTCCACTATTTCAGTGACGTAGACTTGATAATATATGAAATGCTGAACTGAAGCACCTTACACTGATGAACGGCCTGTGTCTGGCCCTATATTCCCAGTAAAACTCTCCCAGACCACTGTGTAAATGACATTCTCCAAAGTCTCAGCTCCTGCAGTGAGAATGCAGATTTGTATCAAGCGGATAGGTCAGTCCTGTAGCTGCTCTTTCATGCTTTACAATCAGCATTTTATAATAATCTGGGGCCTGATTCATTAAGGATCTTAACTTGAGAAATTTCTTATTTCAGTCTCCTGGACAAAACCATGTTACAATGCAAGGGGTGCAAATTAGTATTCTGTTTTGCATATAAGTTAAATACTGACTGTTTTTTTCATGTAGCACACAAATACTTCATAGCTTATTTGTACACTGAAATTTAAAGTTGATATTTGTGTGCTACATGAAAAAACAGTCAGTATTTAACTTGTGTGCAAAACAGAATACTAATGTGCACCCCTTGCATTGTAACATGGTTTTGTCCAGGAGACTGAAATAAGAAATTTCTCAAGTTAAGATCCTTAATGAATCAGGCCCCTGGTGTTGAATTTGTATAATGGAATACATGTAATATAATACTGCATTATGTTTAATATTCACTACAGGCTTTATTGAGTAGATATTAGTATTGTCTGAGAGGCCAGTCCTGTTTGTTAATGTAGCAGTGTGCTAATAGCCTTGTATACAATGGATCGGTAAGAATCAGACACAAAACAGTCAATTCAGAATAAGAAACATGCTTGTAGCAATTGATTTCTTGATGGTTTTTGTGTTTTGGTAGAGGCTGAGCAGTTTATGAGCCAATCACTCCATGTGGAATTGCTGATATAATTATGTGTCTCCTCCTCAGGTTTTCTTCACAAGGAATGGGAAGATAATTGGGAAGAAGGAATCCATTCTGCCTCAGGGAGGCTTCTATCCAACCATAGGAATGCTGAGCAGCGGAGAGAAAGTGAAGGTGGACCTGCACCCATTGAGTGGGTGAAAGTGTGACACTGCACACTGGATTCATTTGCCATCTTTTTCCCTTACACCAACCCCCTGGTCATGCACGATTTGCACGTGGGCTTGTGATAGTGATTCTTTGTATCTGGAAACGTGTCTCCGTGGCCCTTGCTTGTTAATGTGGGCTCCGTATCACTCCATGCCTGTACGTTTTGGCATAGCAGGAGACTTAATGGGACAGGAAACAAGAGAGAACGTTGTGTGAGGGACAGTCTGTTGTGTTACTGATCAGTTATTGAATCAGATTGGCTGCCTTCTACCCCACAGGTGGTAACTACAGCCTGAAATTAATGGGATTTTTATTTAGATTTATTTGCCCATCACACGATATTCATCCCCGAACTACAATATCATTATTGTTCTTGTACAAAAAAAAGTAAGTTTTGAAGCAGTCTCACATTGGTCATGTGCTTAACTTCATTTGGTCAGTTAAATGTCTACCATTAGGGTGTAGACAGAATAATCTAAATATCGGCATCATACAGCTATCGTATAGACAGCAGAGCAGTCGTGTACATGGAGTGGTCCTAGACATACGTTATCCCAAAGATGGTATCGCGCTATTACCAGTGATTGTACCAGTCACAATCAATGACTATATAAATAATATTTATATGTTGAGCAGACTATCATCACCCCTGCACTAAGGAGCTATAGACATCTACTCTTAATACACAGGTGAACAAGCTCTACTGTTTTGTATGCTCTGGAGAATGCTCCAATGGCTTTCTATGTTATCGCTGCCTCTGTTCCGAATTACTGCAGAGTAAACTATTAGAAATTTAACAAACCAAATATGCACCCACCATACAGCATAAGCACTTGTATAAATGGACCCTTACACTTTGGCCAGCTTCGTATAGTCTTTTTAGCACTTATTTCTCTACTATGCTTAAAGCTCTTTCTCCTTATCCATGTATGAACTATACATGACAAGGAAGGTATGTTGTCTTTTCTGATTTAATGATCCGAGTGAAATTTATTTGCTGTAAGGAATACTTTTCTGAAAAAGAGCTGTGTCCACGTGATGTCTTATTTATATATAACTTTGCATAACTACCTCTATTTCTGCTGCTAATTCTCTTTATATGTCAATGTCCTGTAATCATCTCTGGGGACTGCGCCTAGTCAGTTCTTGTACAGGGGCAATTTGGGCACAACATAAAAATTAAATAATGTATTGTTTTACATTTCCCCAAATACCTGAAGAGTAGAAAGTACCAGTATAATGCGATCAGGACTGGCCTATGTGAGCTACGGTTGAATGACTATATAGAGCCCCAAGGTTTAGGGGGTTCCTAAAACACTGACTGGCATTATGTGACTCATTCAGTGATTTTATTTTCCCCAAACATAGCATTCTTATACTAGGTTTAAATAAGTCTTTGACATGTTATCTGAAGATTACTTTACCTGTCTTTTAACCCTGTGTGCTTCCTACGTTCATGAGTTGGTCCGGCTATATCAAGATATGCATGGAAAAACTTTGGCAACTTTTTATCCACCATGCTATACCAAGTAACTGTGCAGCCACATACAATGTTCCAGATTAGCCAATGGGAACATGTGACTCTTTGGAACTACAAATCTCAGCATGCTGAGATGGTATTCTAAAACAACACTTGGATGACCCCAGGTTGCCAGTCTCTGTTCTAGATACCCTCTGTGAATAACATGCCTTTACCTTAGTATCAGTCGTATATGGGCAATGTTAGGTTTTAATATGCATGTTACAATTCCAATGCAGTTGTCTCTCTCTAATCACTGCTGCTAGGATACATTCCATATGGATTTTTATTAAAGACAGGACACACATCCGGGATACACACCAGGTCATATCAGTTTAATTTTTATATTGAAAATGTTGGATAGTTTAGTAACATGTGTGAACATACTGCAGACAGCATTCCTCATAGTGTTTTGAGTTGTAATGTAAATTGTCACAATGAATTTCCCAGAATGAATATAGGCTTGCTCCCTGGTGTGTGCATAGACTCTCAGGAGGGGAGACAGCTTTGGCCACACCGGTGTGCTGTGGATTTATGGTTGATTTTATCAGAAATACAGTCTTTAAGTCAGAACTGATAGTGGTTTATTTATGGAGCTCTGAAAGTCCATGCATGTAGTTGTAAAGAAATGCCATTTATTCTTGAGTAGGCCTGATTTTGATTTGATTTCTTCCAAAGATGTAATAAAAGTTGTCCTGGTTTCTCTGCATACACAGCTTAATACATGCTTTATTGTATCAGAATGGTCTGGTAATCAGAGCACATACACGGATAAAGCTTTACCTGAATGTGTCTCCGCTAGCTCTGTAGGAGAACTTTGTTTCTTAATTACTTGTGGTCATTTGTACCCTAAACAACTATGAAATAAGCGGCACTACAACCCGTTAGCAGGAGTCTGCTTATCATGAGGCAAACAGAGGCAGCTGTTCAGGTTCCAGAATTTGAGGGACAGCAAGATTTAAGGGAATTAGATTTACAATACAAAGTTGCACCAGTCTATAATTGTGAGCTCCAGGTAGAGTAAGTAATGAAGAACATTACACTTTGGGGTGATCTAGAGTTACACATAGGTCTGCAGAAATATGTGGGTCTGACTGCATTACTCTTGGGTGCTTCTCATCTCTAAAAGTGGATGTAAACCCATGAGCCAATTGGTATTTGCACAGCAAGCGCAGAATTTGCACCTATTTTGTGTAGCCAAAAAGATAGTTGTGCAGTGTGGCAAATTAGACATGATGCGCATTCGCATCCACCACTAAACCAGGCCCTGTGTGTCTTGCAGTGTACTTTACACAAATACAAGTGCTTCATTTTTGTAATGAGTGAGAGGGGGGGGGGGGGGGGGCGTTTAGTTTGCCACTTCAGCCAGCAGGATGGCTCGTTACAGACCTGCCAATCTGTGCACTAGAACCTTCACAGCACAAAGGTTGACAGACGCAACTGCAGTAGAAACAGCAAAGATCTCTAGTTTGTGTAAGCTGTTCTGCTTGGGGGTAAAAAAAAATAAAAAAATATTTTGCAACAAACACAAAATTTACCAGTCAGAAATGGCAACATCAGTCTTCACAAATAAGGGCATGTTGTGTCATTCAACAGTGACAATATAAAGTGTTTAATATTACAGCAGCCTGTATTGTAACTATAATATAGACAACACTGTTCTGTTAGTGTGATTGGGCAAGTTTCTCAGGTGCTGAAAATGCCATAGACAAGTAAGAAGTCTTGTTTCTGCGCAGTCTGTCTGCTGCATATGCCACCCATTTCTTCCCGTTCACCTCTGACCATTCTGGTTTTGTTCCACTGAATTGCACTAGAACATATCACAATGTCTGTACATAATCAATATTCATGTTTATATACATATATTAAATCACAGATCTCTATTTAAACGGTTGTGTCTGAGTTTGTGTCATTTTGGTAACTTTGCCACTGTAACTGCTTGGTTTACAATAACAGTCCTTTTGTAAAGTAAATTTGGACCAAAAGTACACACAAGGTTGGATAAAAGTATCTTTTATTACAGATTCATTTTATTTTTACATAGAGATATAAACATTTTAATAAAAGATTTATCAAGCTTGCATAGAACATTAAAATATCTTTCTATTCCAACTGTCATATAAAAGCGCAAGTGCTTTTTGGCAAGTTTATTACATGTATATTACATATGCTATGTATATGTTATAAATAGTAAATATACTTCTCTATAGAAAGCTCCAGCGCACTCTTGGCACAAGATTTTATATTTTTTTGTATTTTTTTTTTTTTTTAAACTCTTAGGGGCATATTCAACTAGGTCTGGCGCGTGCGATTACACCCGCTGATAATGCGGTACCGTAACATTGCGGATTTCCCTTTGCGACCCTATGGTGTGCGCACGGAAGTCAGCGGTGTTGCAGTAAAGGGACTTGTGCAGCCGCGGGTAATCGTGAGCGCCGGACCTGATTAAATATGCCACTTATAATAAAACTCTGAGGTTTTGTATCTGTCTGCCTTTTTGAAACCTCTATTATACATTTTAAAACGTTGGCAGGGCTGACTTATTGGAAGGATTACAAGCATTCTCTATTAACACAGCTGCCACCACATCACATGGTCACATGACTAAGCAGTAGAGCTGCAAGTGCCGTTTCGGAGCAATAGGTTCACACCAACAATGATCCATAACTAAGAATTGGTTTGGGTTGTACTCATAATGTACTCTAGTATAAACATATTAATAGTTTGTTTTGGGACATTATGCTACATTGTGAAACTCAAGCCAACAGGAGCATGAACATGACTGCAATATGGATAGCTGACCAGAAGTAAGATCAGTTCCACATTTGTAGGGTAGAGCAATGTCTGCAGACAGCTCTACAATGGAAGAACCCGAGGTACAGGCCAGGTACAATGGATGTAATGTGCATTAATTATGTGAACTTGCACACCACCGTCACTTACATTGTATAAGACTTCCCTTATCCATAGTTTGTGATTCATAAGTCTGCAGCTACTGCATAAAGGCTTATGTAATTATAAGCGCACCAGCTGTTACACTAGGACCCATTGACATCATTAAGACACAGTGTGTAGGGGACAGGAACAGGAAATCCTTTAAATACAGCTCTGCAATGGCAAAATTTTTACATGGGAAAAATAGATTTTTATTCTTTTAGTTACTTACAATGTACCTGGAATGTTACAAGTACTGTGTATTGAAGTTCAATTGAGAAATGGCTTTTGGCATTTATAAGTCATCCCATTAAAAAGATACATTTATATAAAAATTTTATAGTATATTTAAAAAAGCATGTGTATGCCTTGCAATTCGCTCTAAATATCGCAGGAGTTGCTACATGTAAACTTTGTGTGTTTGTTTTCTAATGGGAGAGGCAACTTCTTAAGTTGTTTAAGTAAATTCACGACGTGGTCTCCACTGAATTATTGCTATTTAGTTCCTGTTTTGCTACAGTTTCTACTGGAAGACTGCACCAGTAGGCTGCATTAAAACACATGCTGTTACTAACGGGTTTTTAACATTTGGGGGTGGAACCTATTCAATTCAACGACTACAAACCCATTAGAAGCTGTGACGGCACAAGCTGTGCCCTTTTAGACTGAGTAACCTTCCTTGAACATTTTTTTCCCCACCACCAACCCACCCACCGCAAGTGCAAGCCATGCATGGCAAACACGTAAATGGCCTTACACAGTGACCGATATTGGGAGACTGGCAGTCGTGTGCTATAAAGTCTGGTCCCGGAGTACAATTAGCGCTTGTGAAGTTCACACACTAACTCCAGCCACCGTGTAGTCGTTGAGGCGCTGAATCAGAATGATACAGAAGCTGTTGCTGCCTATCGTCACCTGTCTACATGAAGACCTCGTATTTGCTGATGATTGTGGGCCATTGAACACTAAACCTGGCCTCAAAAAAAAAAAAAAAAAAAAGTTAATCTAGAATTTAAATCACAAGATAGTGGAGTGAATTATGGAGATGGGGTACTGCAGTTCTGCATCACTTTAATCTGTATTTTACAGTAGTGATTTAACAGGAAATATTGAGCTAGTCATGTCATTGCTAATAACAGATACCCAGTCCACTGTGTATGGAGTAAGATTTAGTAATGCAATATTCTGTACATGCTGATGTACCCCCTCCCCCGCCACTTACAAGTATTTTGTCCCATTTCCATTATTGTTACTTAGAACTTCTGTTATTCATTCCTAAAGCTGAACTGCTGCCATGCGAATCCTACTTACTGGTTTAGTCTGGTGATGTGACCTGCATCACAGTTAAGCTCGTGAATGGACAACCTGCCACTCGCCTGTAGAATATAGTGGTACATGAGTCATTCTTCACTCAAGGATTGGGAGATATCCAGAAGTCAGTGTTGTAAAGTAGCTCTAAACCTTTATACACTAATAACCTGTCTTGGGGCCACTTAATTTGTTAACCTCACAGGGCATTGAGCACCTTGGTGTTTGAGGGATTACTATTTGGCCACATTCCTCAGACTGGGAAGGTGGCACTGGGCTGTGACATGAGAACCCAGCACCACGGGCACAAAGGAGAGGACTTCCAGATAAGAAGTGGGCAGAGTTCAGTGTGGGGACATTAAAAACACTCAATGAGTGACAAGTCATTCAGAATTTTAGGCATCCCTGAAACCTTGGCACCCGAGGCGACCACCTTGGTTGACCTACCAGTAGTGCCAGCCCAGGCTTGATTGAGAAATTTAGTAATTGTTGTGTAACCCTTTCCAGCATCTCTTGAATTCACTTTTATAAACTTGTATCATGGTGGAGATAACCAACATTTCTAATTTCGTACAAAAGGTCTTTTCAAATTGTCAACTCATTGATATGGGTCTTTAATTATGCACTTAATATAAGCTAATGTTACTAGAAGGTCACATACTTTTTCCATAAATAGAGAGTTAATGTTGGATCTATGTTTGAGCTCCTATTTGTCTTATTCAGGATAGTCACAATGCTGATTGTCCTAGAATACTTGATGTACCCATATTAACAGGGAATTAATACTACAATTGGCACACAAAAGGAAGATTATGAATTTTATGGTGTAAGCAAACATAAAACTACAAATTCTTGGTCCCATAATAAATATGCTCAATAAGAAATAAAAAGTCCTTTTAATGTGCAGTTTGTTTGACAAGACTTCCCCTTATGTGCGAGGAGGAATTAGATGAACCTCAGATCTCATTTTAGGTCAAATTGATTCAGGAGTACAGATTTCTTAAGGTTATACAAATTTTCTCTCACCACTGGACGATAGGAGAGATAAATATAAACTACTCATTTTCTTAATATTTTTAAAATTCTAACCATGCCCCCTCATTGTTCACACTGTGCAAAAGAGAGACAATTAACATGTAGGGATTGAAGAGCTATTACTTTTCATCCCTTCATAATATGCTTGTCTGTCTCCCTGTGATCACCACACCAAGTGTCGATATACACCTACATTTCACCTCTTGCCTTTCTAGCAGACATCTGCTGGTACCATCGGCCAACTTTCTTATACATTTTTTTCTTTTTTCTCCAATTTGTCTTTTCCCTCTTATGCGTTGTACTTTATCGTCTTTGTGTTCCCAGCATGACTTTGGTGATGAAGTTGACAATGGCTGATGCTGGCTGTTCTGGATCCAGTTCAGCAAAGAGGTGGCAGACGTTCTCTGCTGTACTACCCGCTTTCCTGGCCACGAAACCGAACACCCTGCAAAGCACATGTCCGTTAAACACAGCACTTCTGCACCTTTCTTCAAGCAGGCTGAAGTTTGATATATAGACAAGTCATTATTTCTTGATCACAGTCTAAAAGATGACATTATAGAAAGTAAACCTTCAATAATTGGAATCAACCATTATTGGTTGCTTTTTTTTTTGTGCCTGTAGTAATATCTAGTAGATGGCATTCTAAGATTAGGGTCACAGTGGTGCTTTCAGCCCAGGGCTTCCACACAATTCCCTTGCAAAAATCTGGTTAAAAAAGGGGAGCAGCAAATGATAATTAAACTCTATGGACGACGCAGGCAGCATTCACACAGTTTATCAATGCTTGTCAGCCCGGACTAAATACTGGGGCGAACAAAGTTCTGATGTGCCATTAACCTAGGGATGAAAATATTGTTGCTTTACCTACTGTGTATTTAAAAAAAAAAAAAAAAAAAAAAAAAAAAAAAAGCTGCAAAATCTTATTGAACAATACAAAAAGATTTCCTTCAATTGCTACTTCCTATAATTCATGATATTTCTTATAGAGCGCAGTCTCCTGGTAGTGATGTGCAGAAGACAGATTGGCAGAAGTGTAAATTACTCAGTTTGAAAAATATATATATTAGTGTCCAGCCTGGAAAGAACATGGTTAATTATACTAATGAAATATATTTATATTATAAGCTTCCTGTGACATAAAGCCCAGCTATGTGGACAGTGGAGGATCTCAGCTTCTTACTGTTGTACAGTCATGGACAAAAGTTTTAAGAATATCACAAGTATTGGTTTTCACAAAGTTAGCTGCTTCAATGTTTTTAGACCTTTCTGTCAGATGTTGCTATGATATACTGAAGTAAAATTACAAGCATTTTATATGTGTCAAAGGCTTTTATTGACAATCACATTAAGTTTATGCAAAGAGTTAATATTTGCAGTGTTGACCCTTCTTTTTGAAGACCTCTGCAATTCGCCCTGGCATGCTGTCAATCAACTTCTGGGCCACATACTGACTGATGGCCACCCATTCTTGCCTACTCAATGCTTGGAGTTTGTCAGAATTGTGTGGGTTTTAGTTTGTCCACCCGCCTCTTGAGGATTGACCACAAATTCTCAATGGGATTAAGGTCTGGGGAGTTTCCTGGCCATGGACCCAAAATTTCAATGTTTTGATCCCCGAGCCACTTAGTTATCACTTTTGCCTTATGGCAAGGTACTCTATCATGCTGGAAAAGGCATTGTTCATCACCAAACTGTTCTTGGATGGTTGGGAGAAGTTGCTCTTGGAAGATGTTTTGGTACCATTCTTTATTCATGGCTGTGTTCTTAAGCAAAATTGTGAGTGAGCCCACTCCCTTGGCTGAGAAGCAACCCCACACATGAATGGTCTCAGGATGCTTTACTGTTGGCATGATACAGAAGCTGTTTGTTGCTGCCTATGATGGTAGCGCTCAACTTTCCTTTTCTCGACAAGCATTTTTCCAGATGCTCCAACAATCTGAAAGGGGATTCATCAGAGAAAATTACCTTACCCCAATCCTCAGCAGTCCAATCCCTGTACCTTTTGCAAAATAATCAGTCTGTCCCTGATGGTTTTCCTGGAGAGAAGTGGCTTCTTTGATTGTCTTCTTGACACCAGGCCATCCTCCAAAAGTCTTCGCCTCACTGTGCGTGCACATGCACTCACACCTGCCTGCTGCCATTCCTGAGCAAGCTCTGCTCTGGTGGTGCCTGATCCTGCAGCTGAATCAAGTTTAGGAGATGGTCCTGGCACTTGCTGGACGTCTTGGGCACCCTGAAGCCTTCTTCATATCTATTGAACCTCTCTCCTTGAAGTTCTTGATGATCCAATAAATGATTGATTTAGGTGCAATCTTACTAACAGCAATATTGCCTGTGAAGCCCTTTTTAGTGCAAAGCAAATGGTGATTGCACATGTTTCATTGCAGATAACCATGGTTAACAAAGGAAGAATAATGATTTCAAGCACCACCCTCCTTTTAAAGCTTCCAGTCTGTTATTCTAACTAAAGCAGCATGACAGAGTGATCTCCAGCCTTGTCCTCGTCAACACTCTCACCGGTGATAACAAGAGAATCAATGACCTGATGTCAGCTGGTCCTTTTGTGGCAGGGCTGAAATGCAGTGGAAATGTTGCTTTTGGGATAAAGTTTATTGTCATGGCAAAGAGGGACTTTGAAATTAATTGCAGTTCATCTGATCACTCTTCATGACATTCTGGAGTATATGCAAATTGCCATCACAAAAACTGAGGCAGCAGACTTTGGGGAAAATAATATTTGTATCATTCTCAAAACTTTTGGCCATAACTGTAGATTTCAGATATACATATAAATGGAGAATTGGGAAGGTGTCATTTCATGTTACAGTAAATGCAATCTGCATATGTTTAATAAGAATTAGCCCATTTAAAACAAGATAGAGATGAAAAGTAAGTGTGTTTTTTGGTTTCAATGTATGCAAGAGAGCAGTATATGAGTTAATGCTACCTGCAGTATGCACCCAAACACTGTATATACCGTGGGGCTTATTTAATAACAAGAAGCAAAGATCAGTGATGTGGTCTAACCTACAGCAACCAAGCACAGCCCACAAATCATACATACTTTGACGTTGTCCTGTCTGGATTGGTCCACCTGCAATGATATTAGATTATAGTAAGTGCGACGATGCATTACAAGTACTGTGTAACTGAAGCAGACGTTTGTAATGAGGTACCTGCGATCCTGGGGGTCAGCATTGCAGAATGTTACACTGGAAATAGGATAATGTCGTCTGAAGAACAGCCTGTATAACATAAACACATTACACCAATACAGGGAACGCTAAGCTGTGTCATGCAGAGGAAAGTAGTCTCTGGCATATAACTCACTTGCGCTGGCTGTCGGTCAGGGTGATACCCTGGTCGGACACCTTGAAATGGACAGTAGTTGCAGTAGACCTGGGTGGAGTCAAGATGGCGCTGGAAGCCTTAGAAACAGCTTGTGGGCCTGTCAGAGATTCGGTATCCACAGAACCAAGGTACAGGACACAGCAGGCTGGAAGAGGAGATATGCAGATAGATATGGTAACAAATCACTTAAATTAGCCCAATGATTTACTAAAACAGTATTGTACTCCTCCACACAACGGTATCTTTAGTACATTCATGTTTTATTTCTATTGATCTTTGTTATTGAAGAGTATTTCTATAACTACGACTGTATTTACCAAACAGGAAATCTGGCCACAATTTTAAGACTGCTAAGGTCAGTGGGTTGTGTGTGTGTATAAATATATATATATTTTATATTATTTTGTGTGCTGGGTTTATTATGAAATGACTGTTCAATTTTAACTATTGCTTTCAATTATTCATAAGAATTGAAGACAAGTTTGTAGAAATGTAAGTGATCCAAATACATATATTTGGATGTGTGCTAATACTTTTATTATTCTTAGCTTCTTGGTGACATACACTGCTCTTCATATATCCAGTATGTACTGGTCTCTCTGCCTTTGTTTGAAATACGGAGAAGAGGGTAAAAAGTTTAAGGACATTAGCACGTTGGGGTGCATAGGTTCCAATTTAGGGCATTTCTAATAACCCTTCAGCTATCAGAGGCTGCACAAACCTTATTATAGCACCTAAAAAGTTAACCAATTTTTTTTAGAATGCTTTCCATTCAATTATAATGAATTCCTGATCTTCGCTATATTGTCCAATTTGTGCCCATGTTAACAGGAGTTAGTGATTCCACACTTTGAGGAACATACGTTTCATAGGACAACCCATACCCGCTCCTTGTCGCAGTAAGTCTGCCGCTGTGCTCATGTTTGTGGGAACTGCAACATCCAAACACTGCTCCGTCAGATCTGTACATGGGAGAGAAGATACATGTCCATATGTAGATATTTCTATAGCCCGAACTATAGTTTTATATTTTAATAACTGAGAAATCTTAATCAATCAATGAACAATTACATTAAAGAGAGAGCCTCGCTCTGGAGAATGTGCAGGGACAGCTGTGCCATTATTGGAGCATCTGTGAGCAAGGACAAATGTACCTTTGGTCTATACTCATGGAGGCGGACATTTTGTCGTCTTAAACTACATTCTCCTGAAAATTAGTTATCAATTTGCTACAAACTAGTAGCATTACTGAGGCATGGGTCACAATGTAATGTAACTAGTATACTTATAGAATGCATTCTCAAGAATACTAGTTCAACCCACAACATGGCTTATTTTCCTGTATGTAGGCCATGGAGTTATCTGCTGCAGTTCCACTGTCTTCATACACAAAAACAGTCCCACAGATTTCTAGAGGGACTGCAGTTTTGTGTGATTTAAAAACTTCAGAAAAACTAAGATTTTTGGAAACTGTCCACAATTGCAGCACGGTGGCTCAGTGGTTAGCACTTCTGCCTCACAGCGCTGGGTTCATGAGTTCAATTCCTCCCACACTTCAAAAACATACTAATAGGTTAATTGGCTGCTATCAAAATTGACCCTAGTCTCTGTCTGTCTGAGTACGTATGTGTGTTAGGGAATGTAGACTAAGCTCCAATGGAGCAGGGACTGATGCCAGTGAGTTCTCTGTACAGCGCTGCGGAATCAGTGGCCCTATATAGATGATGATGATGATGATGATGAATTGTTCGCAATCTGAAGATGGCATTAGCCATTGAAGCCTATTGGTAGAGGTAGAGGGATATTTTCGGATCCCTCACCGCAGCTTACATGCTCTCATCTTAGTTCACACATGCGCACAGTAAATTTGCCCAAGTGACTGAAGAGTAGAGACAGACAGGGCGACTTTTGAGGCAAGTGAAATCATTGCCAGAATAGCCTCCTATCAGATGGGCTGTCTTGGGATAATTTCTTTTATTGAATGGCCACAAAAAATTATTTGTCATTCTTGCAATGACACATGATAACCAACGGGGCAAAATCATTAACAAATATGCCCTAAATGAGTTATTAAAGTAATTTTTAAATTATGTTGGTGGCTCTATAGTCACTTTCTTTCAATTGGCAGCTGACAGCCAGGATATAATACAATAAGTGTGTACCAAGTACTCAGTTTATTAAGATATCCTGAGTATCCAGTACACCGCAAGTGTGATGTCTGGAATGAGGTCAACATTTTGTGTAGCATTAGATAAACAGAAGATCAGTTTGTATGGTTACAGAGGATTAATACATAACCAGTATTCACTCACCTTTGTCAGGGACACGCAATCTGCAGGGCAGAGAGAGAGGGGTGACGGAGTGCTGAGATACCAGTGCTGACAGGCTACCTAAACACATGAACAGAAAGAAGGATCATAGATCAGTTGCCTGTACGCTGTGCATCTTATAGTTACACCTCTTCCCCGAGTCCAAATGACCGTTTTATCGCTCTTCCGGTATCAAAAGGGAACCAGACATGATTAAACCTCTGTGGAAATAGCAGCATTCACTGACCTTGGATAGCAATGATAGACACAGCCACAATGATTTTGTGGTCTCTTCCATTATGATGCTTATATCATTGCTATCCATTGGGACAGCATAGAGATCAATGGATCCATAAGGATCCTCAGGCATTTCTTGTGTGGACAAGCCAGGATGAAAACTACTGCAGACTTGCCAACTCTCCCGAAATATCCGGGAGACTCCCGCATTTTGCGAGAGTCTCCCAGGCTCCCGGGCGAGTGTGGCAATCCCCCGCATCTGGATAATTCTGCCCACTTCCTAGTGAAGTGGGCAGAATTAAGTCCCAAACGCCGTGATTCCCGGTGAATCGCAGCGTTTGGCCCCGCCCCCCGCTGTCAAATGACGCATTTTGCGTCATCACGTCATGGGGGCAGGTCCAAAATGACGCCACTTGGAGCCCCGCCCCCCCGTTACGCCCACCTCCTCTGCAGGCTCCCGGATTTCACCAACAGAAAGTTGGTAAGTATGAACTACTGTCAAATTCTGTATCAACAAATTGTGGTGTAAAATGTAACTGAATTACTTTTAAGGCCTAGAATACACACATCTCAAACAATCAGACTCTCACTCTATTTTGCGCGCAGCGGCTTGATTGATTTTCTTTGCAAATCTGCGTCTCTCTTCCACTCATCACTTCCTCCCATTCCCAGTTACAGGCTACGCTCACTTTGTGAAATTCCCTCCCTCGCACAATAAGACTTTCCTCTTGTCTTCAAACATTCTCTGAATACCCACATCTTCAGGCAAGCTTATAATATTCCTCAGCCGCCCTTTTAACCGCACTAGATTACCTTATTACCACCCTTTACACAGTTCACACAAGACTAGAACCCTCTGAGCCTCTGACCAACATTGCTGTGTGACTGGATCATATGGCCCACTAGGTGCTCTTTAACTCTGCATTGTTTCAAGTACAGTGGAATTATAATAATATATGGCCAGGGAGGCACAATGCTACATATTTGGTGGACCTTCCCCCGTATAATCCCTTTTTGGAACATGGTCCTTGCACTTATTAACGCTGTATCTGAACAACAGGTCACTAAGGATCCCCTGGTTGTTCCTATCTATCCCTGATGAGAGCACCCCATCCAACAAGCTGATCTCTCACATACTGGCTGCTGCCAAATCCCTAATCGCTAAACATTGGAAAGACCCTAATCCTCCCTCCATGCAGGCTTTACGGAATTATATCTGACATATCGCAAGCACGGAGAGTATCACATGCTACCTTCACGACAAATCGCATAATTTTGACAAGCTTTGGGCCCAGTGGTATCTACATGAAAGCCGTAGCTGCTTACCCTCTTTGGCTTCCCTACTCTCTAATAGCACAGATTCTGGGCCGCCTCCAGATCCTCCAGGCTGGGTGTCGTGCACCATGGGTAAGAGACCCATATGTGTTGACGTTTGTTTTTTAATCACATAGGTCATCAATCCTTGGACATGTAGGTTATATTTTTCATTAGTAATAGTTATGGCGATATACGTGCCTTTCCCTCTCCTCTCCCCCTTTATTCTCCCCGCCTCCATCCCTGATCTTTCTCCCCCCCCCCCCACTAGTAAAATTAAAATAAGAGGAGACATCTTGTTGAATTATAATCTTCTGTTTTACTTGCCGTTTGTATTTTTTATGCTGTTTCCTCTTCTAATAAAGAGTCTTAAAAAATTTAAATCCCTGATGAAGCCACATTAAACCGCAAACTGGAGTATGTTCCTATAGCAGTTTTGCCATATTTGAAATATAAAGTAAAGTATGGGGTGGATGTTAAGGCCTGGAGAAAGTTCATGTCACATTGTTGTCCCAGTTTTCATTTCAAAATGATGAGTCCTAACTAAAAGTAAATTCAGGCTGTGTATCTACCACTCCTCTGACTGCGTGCTGCCATATATCCAGTCATTTCTACACCTGACCACACCCACAATAACTTCACACCCCACCCCAATATCCGCACACAACACTTGACACTAGACCACGCCCCAAATAAATTGTCATTCATCGCTTCACGTTTACATTAAACAAATACAAAGGCAAAATCAAAGTATATAGGATTAGAGTCCCTTTAAATTATATGATTGTCAGTCATGAAAATAACTTGTGAATGATTTTAATCTTGTCAACAAAATGTTCTGCTATTCACCAGTACAACAGTTTTATGCCAGCACAAACAAATGCACTCTCTTGTTTACTGCTTAAGAATGGCTGTAACTGATAGGAATAAACAGCCAATATATATCTGACTAAAGAGTATTTTGTCTGGAGCAGCAGACCTCAATAATGATTTGTACCAACATCTGTCTGAGCCACAAAAATCTCATCAAGCCGCAGAACCAGGAATGAAAAGCGGCCCACGCAGGCATGGCTGAGAAACATGAGGCCAGACAGAAAACCTCTACAGCACAAAGAATTATGACTGGACAGCCCAGTCTACACCACTGAAATACAGGATCTCTCATTCATGTTTACAGACCGCCAGGACAGATTAACTTGTGCACAAAAACCTCAGAAGAATAAATCAGGGGAAGCAGTAGTGGATGAGGCGAACGCGGAGTCCTTGCTGCTAGGGAAATCGCAACTATAGACGTACATTGGTAGAAGAGGCAGATATCTAAGGATTACTTTTACTTGTGTTGCAATACAGTCTGCTTACCCTCTGTAACAGCTAAGTTCTACTGCTTTTCCTCTATCCTCCTTGTTTGGTATTTTGGTAATTAGTCTCTCATACAATTAGTAACCCAGCTTCTAATTCTGGGGCCTCGGCTTACCATTATTATAATATGACATTATTGGCTGCCTCCCGTTGCCCAGCTTAATAGATGGGCCACAAAGCAATGCAAAAATGACAGCTCCATTCAGAAGTCTGGCACATATATTATTATTTGATACATGGAATATGGAACAGTATAGTACATGAAGTATGCTTAAAGAGCTATCCACTACCAGACACCCCCACCCCTCATTTTAACCTGTTCCCCCCAAGAAGCAAATAAGGCAGCTCCCATCAATAGAGGAATATTCTCAATGTGAGCTCACAGTAAAGAAGGACTGAATCAATCCAGTTCTCTTCATTTAAGCTAAATAGGGGGGGGGGGGGAGGGTTCATATTTAGCACTATTAAACCTCATAGTGATCTCACTGTGACTATCTGCTCCCATATTTTGGTAATTGTTGAAATATCAATTGATGTCCCTGGGTAGATAGGTCACAAGGAGAAGGAAGTTGTCCAAGAACGGACACCCACTTTAACTGAATCAACAGTGACAATTACAGAACAAAGAAAAACAAAACAACGGTATCAATTTCTGGCTCACCAAAGTGCGGTTCAATAGGGGAGCCTTTAATCTTCACTCCTTTAGGACCGGTCTCGATGAGAAAATGACGGACCAGCTGCTCTGCAGGATCTGCAGAAAGGAGAAAGTTTGTGTTACATGCAGCATAGCACAAATATTGAGGGGGGATCTAAATGAAATCTTACAACTAAATCACCTTTACATGGCTGTGTCAGCACATTTGGAGGAGGGCTGGAGACTTTCAGTGCCAAACCATACGCCCCTCGAAAAGAGTTGCTGTCCCGAATCAGGAAGAAACCCGGTTCTGCCCCTCTTAATAGGGCAATAGCTGAGAGAGAACGAACAAAAGAGCGACAAATAGTACATGTGAATGTAAAAACACCATTAAACTGAAGTATTACATATTTTTTTTAGACTCATCCATCAATATTTTTTGGAAAACTAATTAGCTTTGTAACGGGACTCAAGCAGCATAGGTTATATTGTAAATTAGTGCAAAACCAGACAAATCAAAAACACACTAACATGTTTACTATTATGATTACATCTTTGAGCCTTATAAACCCTCTGAGCTGATCTATTGGCAATCAAAATGTCTGTAAACAAGCCCTCTTCCAGATATCTAGATAGTGTGAATGTAAACGACAAATCGTTTAAAGAAAAGCAGCATTTTAAGAAAAACATGAGTAAAACTAAACATGTATGTACTGCTTTTAAAGGGGGCGGATGTGCAGACCACAAACAATATATTAGTTTTAGGGGTACAAAAAGTTAAATGAAGGTTCTGCAACCACCAGATGTCATAGGAAAGTAGTTACACTGAATTATATAAATCCAAGAAGGATTTCTGCAAGACGATACTAGTTCACACATAACTTTCTACCACTCAGGGCTTATTCAGGTACCAGCGTAGAAGTGTGATGTACATGTAGTATTGGACCTCGTTGACTATGCAGTGCTCTGAAAGTAGAGTACTACATTGACTGGAGCACTCAAATTGGTCGCTCGCACCTAATCTGTTCACATACTCCTGTGCACCAGAAACATTGCTTTCGCAATCAGCAATTATATGCCAATGAAGACAGACCACTCTTTATTGCATATGGCCAAATGTACACAACAGAGTGAGCTACATAACTGTACATGATATATGCTGGATTATTCATTACCTTGCTCTCTGGAGATGTTTGGCTTATACCAAAACTTAGAGGAATCTTGTACGAAGTTGCCGACTGGAGGAGTATTCTGTTGTCCATCTGAATATTGAAAGACACGTGGAAAAGGTCACCCTTTCAATGCATTCAAATAAAGTTTCAAAATCATAACGTGAAAAGCAGTATTTATTTTACCAACCTTTAGTTGATGAGGGTGATTTGTCTTCCTGGTGTCCATTGGCTCTCCCAAGAGTCCCCGACTTGTCTCCAGTAGCTGGAGTGTGGCACTTTTCAGGTAAGATAGGTGGCTGGGCATTTGGAGGGCAAGGGCTACCTGAATAATAGGCAGTGCTGATGGGAAATGATGGCGTTGGGGAATGAGACAGGAGCTCACACTGACTTCCCATTGGTGATAGTGGAGGACTGGTTGGGACTTCCACACCGTGGGAGCTTATAGGAGCTCCAGTCAGTGATATAGTGATACTTCTCCTCTGTGGTATAACAGAACTAGACACAGGAGCTGGCTGTGGAGGGTAGCTGGTCTCAGTGGGGGCACTATACTGGGCAGCAGGAGAAGATGCTTCAGTGGGAGCAGAAGTAGTACTTAGTGATAGCTGCCTTGACATTTGTTCCATTGTCCTTGTGGTTGGACTTACAGGCATCTGAGGTGCAACCTTTGACACATGAGGCGGGGAAACAGGATGTGAAGTGACTGAATTTACTGCAGAAGTTGTGGAAGCAACATTCACATTAGAAATTGTGACTCCAGGCCTGTAATATGAAAACATATGTTTTTATCAGTCTACTGAAAACATGTGCACAGATCATCAGCAAACGTTAAGAGAACACTGGGAAAATATTACATTTGTGTAAATATATATAATTTGTTACAACTAGGCCCCAATCCAGATCCAAGAGCTGGAGAAAGCAGTGTTAGACGCATAATCACATCTAGTTATTCACCAACATTCAAAGAGGAGAGATTTGATTTAAATGAAATTCAGGGGTTTAACAGTGGCATTTAGCAGGGCTTTCCCTGTTTAGAAGCGGTGGGGGAAGGGTCATGGAGCATTTTTCTTGCCACAAAAGGATTTGATTTCTAAACGTCCTTTGTGCTGGTGGAAACCAGGACTCAGCCAACACTTTGACCCTTCCCGGCAAACTTTATATGGTAGAACACATGTCTAGAGGTACATTGAGCAATGTAGAATGTGGTAGTAGATAGGACTTTGAAGTGATGTTTTTACACTTTTCATCATATCCATTTCTAGCAGGATCACAAAGATCCTTCCAAAATCTGGAATGGAGCTGGTTTGTGAGTGTGCTCTCTGCACAGTGGACAATTGGACAAACTTGCACAAACAGAAATGTGGTTAGTAAATGACCTTTTCTATGTACATTTCAGCTGGCTACACATACTGTGATAACACAGCTGGTATATGGCATCTGGCCTGACATAGCGGTGTGCGCCAAGAAACTTCTGCAATGCCAGATATTAATCCCATTGAATAAGATAGGAACATTGTCGGCCATAATGGGAAATGTGTTGGGAAAGATGACTAACAGGTTGCAATGAAGATGGAAGAGACCCAGCTGCACAAACCCAGAGAAGAAAAGACGGATTTTGACCAACTTGGCAACCAGCAAATGTAACCAAACTGAATGATGGTCCTCTGAGGTCGAGCAGCAGTTGTGCTGCCATCTTTACCAACATTCTAGTGCTATATTATGTATGTTCACAACCATCGTTTTTAAGTGGAAAAAAGACTTTATGTTCAATAAGTGCGGAAAACAACACTTTAACTCGTTTTAAGGAAGTACATATATTATTAGCCAATACCACACATTCTCCTGTCCTAATAAACAAAACTATACGTCAAATCCTATACAATTCTAGCGAGTGATCCTTGTTACGTCATGAAAATCTGTATTACCTTTATCACACCTAATAGCACAGTACATAATGGTGCCCTTATTGAGGGTACAAGTCCCATTTTTAATACTCACAGTATTTTATAGAGAATACCAATAATATAATAAATCAAAGTACATCACCCAGATAATTGAAAAAACATGATAGCACTATTTTGGATATTGGATTACTATATGATGATAAATGTGCCCTATACGTCATATATATATATATATATATCATACCTGCCGTCCAGTCAATTATGGGCTGCATTAAACCATAAATTGGCCTAAGGTAAAGGTTACATTAGTAGTCTACCATGCTCTTATAAGAACGTGTGTTTTATACATACTTGCCTACTCTCCTGGAGAGGAGGGTGGGGGGAGTTGGCAAATGTAGTTTTAACTTCAGTTGTCATGCAGCCAAACAGCTCATGTTTTCAGGATTTCATTAATCATGCACAGGTGACTTAGCCTGCTTGGCTGGGTCAGTAATTATCCTACATCTGTCCACAGACAGAAATCCTCAAATCATGAGCTGTTGGGGAGAGCATGAGGACTGGACTTAAGAAACACTCTTCCAGAACATAAGGAGAACTTGTATCCCAAAAAGAGTGCATTAAGTTTTCTCAAAAAAAAAATACTTTCTTTGTGTTTTTACTGGTTAAAATTATGCTGTGTGAGGGTTTCTTACATGTTTATAATTTGGGAGGGATTTTGGAAAGTAACCTAGGTTTACTATAAGGACAGTTTGAATTATGGTTGAAACATTACGTTCTAGAACAGCAGGGGGCTGAGATATGAGCTCTTGTATAATATGCAGGCTACATTACTTTCAAGTCTAAAGGTCTCTGTCTTGGTGGGTCCAACGCAAATGCCTTTTTTTGCTGCGTTACAACAACTTGAACCCACAAGATATAAACATTTAAGGTAGAATCAGGATAATTTTAATAGACTCACCTGTCTATGCTGGATGGCTGTGCAGGATTGTGTGGGTACACAGGTCTGTTATTTGGTACAGACTGACTCTGGTTACAGGGATTTCTGAATGTTTGTAGAGAGGCATTTTGTATGTGCACAGTGTTGTGCGTTTGGGGGCTTTGTTTGTGAATAGGACTGTGTAATGTAATAGAAGGCATCTGTGTGCGTACTGAGCTATGTGCTTGCACAGTGCTGCCTGAGTGCACAAGTTGACTTTGTGTGTGCACAGTGTTGTTTGTTTGTATACACGGAGTGTCTGTGCAGAGAGGACTGTGAAAATGGATTGAGGTCTGCTTAGGGATATTTGTCTGTGCAAGTGCACCGTGTGTGTGCACAGCAGTGGGTGCCTGAACTGCAGAACTAGGTGAATGTGTGCTTTGTGTGTGCACAGCAGATGGTGCTTGGGTTACAAGACTCTGAGACTGCAGAGGAGAGTGTGGGCTTGGGGCTAGAGCTTGCACAGTAGTGGGTGTTTTTCCTTCACTTTGCGAGTGTACAGGAGAAGGTGGGTGTGTATTGAAGACCTGTGTGTGTACAATATTGTTTGCCTGTGCAGTTTGTTCCGGTGTCGTTCTACTGCTATGTATTTGCGTAGGTCGGTTTTGTATCTGCTCGGCGTTCTGGGACTGCACAGGAGGACTATTTTTTTGCACAAAGCTGTTGGATTGTGTAACATGATGTTGTGTGTGCACCTGACTGTTAAAATGCACATGTGCACGTGGAGGGCTCTGCTTTTGCTGTACAGTTGGACTTTGCGGCTGTGTTGCATGGTCAGCTTGTAGCAATGGTCTGTGTGTCGGGGAAGAACTTGAGTGTCCAAGAATACTAGTTTGTGTTTGAACAGCTGTATTTTGTGTGTGGACAAGATTATGTTGTGCCTGCAATGGCAGGCAGTATGTGTTTATGGGGGTACTGGCATGCACAGGGCTCTGAGGATACACAAAGTTATCTGTACGCACTGCGTTGTGTCCGTGTGTATGCGGATTTATGTTGGTGTGTCCTGAACTTTGACCATTTGCTGGGGTGCTGGTGTGCAGTGGGGTTTGTGCATGAACAACAGAGTTTGTATGTGTAATAGCAGATAAACTGTTTGCAGGTGCTGCAACATTGGGCTTCTGCGGCTGGAAATCTGGCGCACTTCTTTGCACACCATGGTCTGTGAAATCTGCAAAAAGAACAGACCATAGGAAGGCGTTCAGTGTTATTATATAGCATTTTATATTACGCAATCTACTCAAAGCTTTCACTTGCAATTACAACACAATGACATATTGAAAATCACACCCTGAAGTGGATCTGTCACCTACACACAGATAATTTGGGCTGAATTAATTTTCATGACAATGGATTTTATAAGTCACTATAAAGCAGGCCTGGCCTTCCTTTGTCTCTCCAGGTGTTGTGAACTAACAAGCCCCAGCATGCTTTGACAGTAGATGCTGGGACTTGTAGTTATACAATAACTGGCCAGGCCTGCACTAAAGGCTAGGAGACATCACTGAGACACAAGGTACTTTTCCCTCATTACTCAGTCACTAGGTCTTTGTGAATAACAAATAGGCTGCAGTTGCACCTGAGGTGGAGGAGATAGAGAAAGTTACAGTGGTAGAAAAGAGAAAGTGATGGTGTTACTTACAATGGAGGGTCTCTAGTCTGCAGAGCAGTAGAAATAAAGATTTCAGATAATAAAATGCTATAAAGGGGTGGGAGGGTGCATTGCCAGGGGCAATCCTTGCTTTCCAGAAGGGCAAACAAATATTTATCACTTTGTACAAACTTGAATTTTGGACCAGCCCTGAGCTGGCAGAGATCCGGGGGTATATTTACTAAAGTGCGGGTTTTAAAAAGTGGAGATGTTGTCTATAGCAACCAATCAGGCTCTAGCTATTATTTTGTAGAATGTACTAAATAAATGACAGCTAGAATCTGATTGGTTGCTATAGGCAACAACTCCACGCCTTCAAACCCGCAGTTTAGTAAATATACCCCCCAAGTGCATTCCTAGGGGACACTTTACCCAATGTAAAAAAAACAAAGCCTTAATCACAGGATTCATTTAATCCAGTGGTCAGGGAACAGGGGTAAATTACCCCAAATGGGGTAAAAATGAAATTCCTGGGGGTAATGCTGCCGATTCACATGCTGTCAGTTGGATTGTAGACCCCTTTAAATGTGAAATTGCTGTTGTACCAGAAGAGCCTCAAGGGTAGGCAGAGGCACTTCTTGAGCTTCGATGCAATAATGAAGCATGTATTGCATTTGAAAACAAAGCAGATCTGTCTTATTTTTAGATGTCAACAGCTGCAAAGGCATCAAAATTGCACATGGGGAGGCAGTCAAAAAGTTGCTGCCTTTTCCAACAACCTACCTTTGCGAACAAGGATTTTTCACTCTAACGAACATAAAAACAAAGCAGAGAAATTGATTGGACGCTGAAGACTGTATCCAAATTGCTCTGACATCAAAATGCCCCAATATTGATGCTCTCGTATTAAAAATGAACTAACATCATTTCTCCAAAACCTGAAGTTTTGAAGTTGAAACTTTCAAAGACTTTTTTTGAATAGATTCAATAAAATTTTGAATTACAATCATTAATAATATATGATTTCCTTGCTTACAAATCAAGGGGGTAACGTCGGCGTATCTAAATATATTTGGGGGTAAAAGGTAAAAAAGTTAACTGACCCCTGATTTAATCCATAAATTAAAATAAACTGAGTAATATTTTAGGAGAAAAACATTAAACATTTTATTTTATTGTTCCGCCCTGGGCACAGTTGCAGTTTGGGGAGGTGTGACCTGAGAGTCTGTATGCTGGGTGGACCCATCCGCCGGGCAGTGGTACTAAGCACTGTGTTTTGCGATGTGAATCCAGTACACTTTGTAAATTATGTTCACTGTGTGTTGGTGATTGTTAATGTAAATGATGATCCAAAACTAATAATCTAACTTCACTACTAAATGATGGTCTCTCTCTAACTTGTAACACCTGCTCATTGGCGTGCAATCTTTCCTCAGCCGCATCACATAATTAGAGGAAAATGTATAGACTCAGACAAAACCGTGAAGGAAAATGTCCTCTTTCCATGAGCATATTCCATCTGGCTTAGTACACAGTAAACTGAAGATCATGGAATGTGTAGGTTCTGCAAGTTTAAAGTGTCTCCAAGACACTGCTGTGGAGATAATACTAAACAAACTTGAGTGCTGTCTTGACTGGGTAAGGTTAATCAGGGTGGGAGCTGGAGTAGATTTCAGAAAAGTGTTCTATAATTTCTGCCCATAGGACTTGTAAATGATCTTGGCAGCCCAAGGATGCGTCATTACATTCTCAAATAAATAGGTTGAGGGATTGGCAGTAAGAGGAAGCATGTGGGAAAAACTAGAGTTTTCTGCAGTATGTTTCAAAGACTACATGGTTTCTTCGACAAACCCTTTAATATAAAACATATATAACCTCTCATCTCTGAATGTTCTCTTAATATTGAAAATTTCCACCCACACGCGAAAATTCAGTCTTGGGTGGAGTATCGCAGCAAAAACCTGGTTTTCAAAATGTAACTTAGTGGGTGGTTGGGATTCTGGATCTCGTGCAGGCCCTCTGTGCATACATCACAGGCTCTCTGTGGCTCCCTTTCTGAAGAAGGACAGGGTTGGAAGGAGCGAGGGAGGTACAGCGAATATCGCTGGAGTCTCGTCACTTCTGTCTTTTTTCTTAGATAGATAGTGTTGTCCACCAACAATACTGCATGAGTGAAGAATTCGAGCAGAGAGGCGGTGGAGTTATTATTATTTAATACACTACACTGAAACCTTAAAGCTCAGTCAGACACAGTTACGTGAAGCTGACCCTATGGCGTTGATAATGCTTCTCACTACACTGTATATATTGCACATATTTAAGGAACATTTTAATCACTAAGTTCTGCTAATAATTGGTGGAAATGGTGGGAATCAGACAGATATTTCACACAAATGAAGATATATCTTTCTCATTTTTTACTTCACAAAGCATCCCCTGCCAACCCTAGGCTGACAAACCTCACTGAAACATAACTTATTCTTAGATTAAATGTCTGCTTTACAGTGGTTGTGGGCAACTCTTCTCCTTCTTTTTTGGTTCAAGACAGAATCCAGTAAGGGCTGCAATAAAACTTAACAGTAAAATAAATTGAATGTACTACAGGAAAAGAGACACCCCATTGCAGTCATACCACACCTATCAAAATTGTTAAATTCAGCTCCAGAGGGGGCATGACATAGGGGGCATTATATAGGTGGCATATCATGCCCCTCTACTGCATACTTACTACCTTTTCTATTGTGCCCTCCATGAAATCTCAGAGGGGAGATGAAACTCAACTGCAGAGTGGAGCAGATCATCAGAAATTGCGTCATTCATCATAAATGACGTCATGAAGATTCCCATCTTGCTCCAATAGGAAGTGGACAGGATGCGGGAGAATGGCCTGCTCTCCCGGGAGTCTGGGAGACTTGCCCAGAGTTCTGGAATCTCCCGGATAGTGGGCAAATATGCTCTGTAGCAAATTCTCCCTCCCCATCTCTATAACACATTTCTTGCTCAACCATCCCTTGTAACTCTCTTCCCCCACCCGTGTAACATTTCCCACCCCTCTTTAGTAATACATGCCCCTTTCAGCTCTATATATAACATTTCTATCTCGTCTCTCCCTTGTAACACATTTACCCACGGATGTAGCAACACACAGTGTAAGAATTAGCGCTGCTGCAGGGTGTATAGCCGCTATGGGGCTAGGAAGTGAGGAGATGCCTGTAGACACCTCACAATGTAAACAGTGGTAATTTCACCACTGCCTGCACCCACATTCATCTAAGAGCCTGCGCAGTGACACACAGAGTTCACTAAGCATGTGCAGGACCACATTACGTAACTCTCAACTGTCCCGATATTGGCGGGACATCCCTGTTCGTGGGCTGCACACGGGGCAGTGCTTAACAGAAAGTGGATTGAGCTTTACCTAAATTTTCCAAGTTGTGGGCGGGGTTTTGGGAGAAATGGGGCCAGGGCTTATTTTGCCCTGATTTGTGATTCTAAATGTTGGCAGGTATGACATTAACCATTCAGATTTTGCTCTGGGGCCTAGCGATGGCGACGTTCCACCCCTGACGAAACATTTCTCCTTTCTTCATCACTTCCCTGTAACACATTTTTCTGTACATTACTTACCTGTCCTGTCGTGAGGGGGCTCCCAGCCAGAGAAACTTTAGACTGATTATGTCTCACGGTCGGGGACTAAGCTCTGCAGTTGTATAGGGACAGTCTGGCAAGCCCATTCATTCTGATTGACTGACAGCCTGACCTCAATACCCGGGTCCCGCCCATTTGTCACTGTAAGACCTGGTACAGGAGAGGTGCAGGGGGACCCAGGGCAGGAATACTACTGTATCACTTCTGTCCCTGCCTCCCGGGTGCCCCTGTATCTGTCCTGCTTCTCCTGTGTTGTGCATCAGTGTTTCATATCGTTCTCCATAACTGCCAACATTGTAATATATTTCCCAGGGACACTAGACAGCTGCACCAGTGCCTCCATGCCGGTTACTCCACATACAGTCTCCAGCAGGTCATGTTTACTGAATTTAATAATAATGCACTTTTTTGTATATTAAATAGACCTTATATTATTAATGTCTAAAGTCTAGAGAGCAGGGTTTCCCAAACCCAGTCCTCAGGGCTCCCTAGCAGTGCAGGTTTTCCCTATCGCCTTGCTGGAGCACAGGTGTATTCATTACTGACTGACACATTGTAACAGATCCACAGGTGGCCCTAATTATGTCTCATGTGATCCGGAAAAACCTGCACTGTTGGGGAGCCCTGAGGACTGGGTTTGGGAAACCCTGCTAGAGAGTAACAGAATATGACAAAAACATGCAACAAGAATAATAGTTGATCAATATTCAAAAAAAAGGCACATTTCCAGGTACACATTTTTAAAACCTGGGGATTTCCCTAGAAAGTAGGGACAGTTGTCAACTATGCATTTTCCTTGCTCCATACAGCAACAGCACGCCTCTGTCCAATATAACTGCAGTCCATTAAGAACTGGTGATGCCAGTGAGGCGTTATTAATAAAGAAGAAGGATTAAGATGTTGATATGAAATCTAACACTGGGGTTTTACAATTAATATTGACCTTGCTCAGGCCAGCAAATATACTACACACCAAATACAATCCACATATAGTTCTGGAGTTATACATTATTAGATAAAGGATATCTCCACTTACAAACTTATTTTCCGCTAATATACCGTTTGGGAGAATTCTCTGAACCACCACTTCTGCCACGGACAAGAAGCATAGTGATGGAGGTGAATGCTGCTGAACGGTGGGGGTCCCTAGGGTGTGCATTATGACTGGTATGTAGAGGTCTGGTGGGCAGTGATGGGGGGGTGGGTGGCAATCAGCAAATCTAGGATCCTGTGGCTTAGCCCTAGCCATTATGTTTGGGTGGACAATATATGCTGAACTGTGTTTTCAGAATCCATGCCAGGTTTTTATGCAGGCCGCTATTGGCAATCTACAGTAGTTTTTGTAATCGTGCCAAAGGGAACAGAGCTTCACTGATCTTGTAGTAGAGAAATAAATGCGCAATGGTTTGGCAAACCCTTATGCTTGGAAAATACATTTCTAACTGGACTCCGACACTGTGGGGAAAGTTAAGAGAGGAAATTTCCAGCAGTCATGTTAGCTGGTTTATGGAGTAAATGAGCAAGCTGCTGACTCACCACAGAACCCCCTCTTAACTCTGATACCCAGTATATCAAAATTGAGTGATTTCTCCTTTTATGCAGAATTATAATGTAACCACTAATCTCATACTTACACTGCCTTGTGAAAGAATCTGTACTGACTCCCATGTATACCATTCCCCACCTCTTTCATCCTATTATATATTATAATAGCCATACCTCCTAGTTATGCTTATGCACTAATCCCTTCAGATTATTGGTTTTAAGAGTGGTACTTTGGAGGAGGAAATCTTGCTCTATGGGCACAATACACAGGCCTACAGTACTTTACATAACCGCAACTAACCAGACAACTCATTCATGGATTAGGATCTTATTTTGGCCTGTAGACTAACTGGTGGAAAGTTCTAATTGTTCCATTACACTCTCTAACTTTAACCTATGCTGACTCGGCTGCTTCCTTATATCTGTATTGGGCTACTTAATTTAAATACAGTTGGAATCACTGTATATCTTGAAACTAAGGGCCTCATTGATTAAGGATCTTAACTGAAGAAACTTCTTATTTCAGTCTCCTGGACAAAACCATGTTACAATGCAAGGGGTGCAAATTAGCATTCTGTTTTGCACATAAGTTAAATACTGACTGTTTTTTCATGTAACACACAAATATCAACTTTAAATTTCAGTGTACAAATAAGCTATCAAGTATTTGTGTGCTACATGAAAAACAGTCAGTATTTAACTTATGTGCAAAACAGAATGCTAATTTGCACCCCTTGCATTGTACCATGGTTTTGTCCAGGAGACTAAAATAAGAAGTTTCTTCAATTAAGATCCTTAATGAATCAGGCCCCAAATTCTTAATATCCAACCAGTCAATGATTCTTTTACTACTTTATTCTCCATGTGGTATGAGCTGATTCTTAAATTAATGGCTTTTGTGAGCATAAAGCAGATTTCAGTACATATTCTGGCAACATATTTTACACAACTTGTTATAGCTTCAATGGATAATGTGTGGTCTCACTGCCAAATACTGCAAGTATAATGATACATCTGTTTTCATACTAAATTTGCATTATTATAAATAAATGATGATGATGATTATTCCTAACTATTGTTCTTAGCACTAACCGTATTGAAGGAGGTTTTCTCCATCTCTTCGCCTTCCAACTCTCATTTATCCATTTGTGGTTTAGCCCATAACTTGAAGCCCAAGTCATGTAGTCAAGGGAGGCTCTCTCCAACTATGTGGTGACCGTTCCCATTTTCTTCCTATACCCTTCTACAGCTACTTACGCAACCATGGAAAGCTGTGTGTAGCCCAGGATAATTGTAATCTCTTTCCCAAATGTTCCCCTTTGTTATAGCACCATGGGCCTGAGTCATTAAGGAAAGTAAGGCTAAAAAAGGAGTAAATGTTCTCCAGGACAAACCATGTTACAATGCAAGGGGTGCAAATTAGTATATTATTTTTCACATCAGTTAAATACTGGCTGTTTTTTCATGTAGCACACAGATACTTGATAGCTTTATTTTTACACTGAAATTTAAAGTTAATCTAGGACATGCCCTATCCAAACTATAAATCTGTCCCCACAATTTAAATTTACCTCCCTCTCCAATGCAACATGATTTTGCCCAGGTGCAAAGTTATTCCTTTTTTATGCTTTACTTTCCTTAATGACTCAGGACCCATATTTCCAAGATGTTGGGCTATGCATACAATCAAGTATATTGGCAGTATTCCTATTAATGACTCTTTTTCATTCTTCTCTCAGTTCAGTTTATGTTCCTAACCAGATGCTTATCCGTTATCCTGATAGCCTGCTTTCTCTCCTTTCAAATCTCCATTGTACTATCCGGGAATATTTGCTATTTTAATCACTTTAATAGAGTCTGAAGCACCTATTTGACCTTGCTCCAAACTCAAACCCCCATCATTTGAAAATGCCTTGTTAAGCTGGGTACACACTACACGGTTTTCGTCCAATAATCGTCTCAATCAGCCGACATACGACCGCTCGTTCAAAAGTCGGGTCAGTGTGTGTAGTAACACGATGGTCGAAAGTTTGCCCAAATGGACGATTGTCGCCTCGTTTGGTTGGTCGTACCGTTTAATATTTTCGTTCCAATCTTGTTTCCGTTGTGTAGTGTGTATAAATTTCTGACCGATCCACAACAGTGAGTATGAAATTACAGTCATTGCTCACGACAACATGGCTGTAAAAAGTTGCTAAAGGGACGTCCGCTCTTCCCTTTATCGTCCTAAACAAGGCTAGTGTGTATGCAGTCCATGGATTGAGCGATCGGACCATCGATCGCATGTAAAATCGCTCTGCAAAAAAAGTTGGTTGAAATTTCTGTAGTGTGTACCCAGCTTAACTGGCAGAACAGGGCAGATGGATGATCATGAGCATTTTACTACACATGGATTGGGAAAGTCAGTGTAATTTCAATTATTGTTCTCTGATGTTTGGAAGTGAATATATCTCCTTTACACAGGTTCGTGCTCCCAATTTGCTCTTCAACTCATTGTTAAACACAATGACATTTCTCCTCATCGTTGTGCTTGTTCTTATTAATTAGCCAGCCAACCCGCACTCTATGGCTCCAATTCATTAACAATCCCCTTAAGAACTATAAATTATGCAGCTGATGAGCTGTCTCCACAACAACACTTCTAAAAGGTTTAATTTATGCAGTATATCCATGTTTGCAGATAACAGAAATGCAAAAAACAAAATACAAATAGGGTATAAAGATCATGCCGACTACTTGTTACAGAGATATTTTTTTCCTATGACGCACTTATCACTGCAGAGCTGATACCATGTAAAGCAAAAAGTTAGCACTGTTGTCAGCATCATGACCTGCACACATTTAGGTCAGTTACCCACTGGAGTAAAACACAATGCTTTTATAAAGGTGCAAGCGCTGGTTACACACCAGATTTACTAAACTGCGGGTTTGAAAAAGTGGAGAGGTTGCCTATAGCAACCAATCAGATTCTAGCTGTCATTTATTTAGTGCACTCTTCAAAATGACAGCTAGAATCTGATTGGTTGCTATAGGCAATAATTCCACTTTTTCAAACCCGCAGTTTAGTAAATATACCCCATATGTCAAACGCACTCACCACCTTTAAGCACACTGGCTGTGGCTCCTATGCATTAAAATTGGCACAGACGTGCTTAAAGGATGACTAAGTTACAAATATGTTTCACTGGGTGTGCACATTCTTTTTTAGCCTGTTGACCTCTTAAACCATATCTTAAATTAGTGAGACTAATGACATGACAGCTGTGGCATTTCAACATTTCTTAAGTTGAGAGCTCATTTTAGCTCACACAAGTCACATGTGAACCAATTACTGCACATATTTGCAAACAACGTTTAGTTGCACACTACTCACCTTGTTGCTGTTGCTGTGGGGGTGTCAGCTCACCGGTGCTGCCGGCAGATATGGTATCACCACTCATTCTCCTAGGGGCACAACTGGAGGTAACAATAGGAGACACCAAGCCTGATGGAGACTGACGGCCAGCTGGATTATAGGAGGACATACATGTTGAATAGGAGTGGGAGCCATAACCATTAGGGGGGCAATTAGTTGGGAGATAAGAAGGGTGCAGGAAATGTGGGTAAACATGTCCATATCCAGTGTCAGTGAAATGGCTAAAATGTAGTGAATCTTCACCATGTGGAATAGAGAATCCATAGTGCATCTTATCCAGAGGAATCTGGAAGGGAGGTGGAATATCATGGTTGGGTTGTAAACCTTGTCCATAAGGCTGGGACAAGTGTGACGGGAGCTCTCCACGATGAAAAGGTTGCATTGGTGGTATTTTGCCTCCTTCCAGAGACCACATATTGGGTACAGGGTAGCAAGCGGTGCTTTGACAGTGAGAACAGGGGCATATTGGAGGCAAAACAGGCTCATGACGAGGAGGTTGGCATATGTACTGACGGTTTTCTCTCAAACTGCCTCTCTTTGGTGGGCTGTGTGTCTGGTTGGGATAATGCTGGGGACCTTCAGACAATGAGCGGTACAACCTCCTTCTCTCTTGATCTCCATACATTCCTGGATAGTGGCCACCTTGTAATACCGCACCTGTTCCTGGTGCATTCCGAGGATCAAGGATACCTTCTGCTCTGAAGTAAGATCTGTTAGGCGGTCCCTCAATATTGGGACCAGCATACCCTAATCTACAGGAACAGTGCCTAGACAATAGAGGTCTCCTTCCTGGATACACTGCTAGACCTCCAAACTGCCCCATCTCTTCTTCCAGTATGGCTGCCTCATGATCTCTCTGGCCTTCCCAGTGAGTGTCACAAGATGATTCTCTCTGCTCCTCCCAAGATGGTGAGGTCAAGGGCAAACTTTGGGATACTCCATCATCAGACACTCCAGACCATTGTGGCGAGTACTGGAGCTTTGCTTCTCTGCTCATCTTTGCCTGAATGTTCTGATTCATCCCTTCCTGATGATCTCGATGTTGCAAATCTTGGGGTCTTTCCTCCATTTTTTGTCTTTGATGTCCATTATGTGTAATTGCTTGCTCATGTTTGAGCAGCTGGGAGTACTGTGGCTCTCCCTCTTGCTTTACAGCGACCCCAAAACCACCCAATAGTTTATTTAGGTCGTCTTGCTCAGCTGCTGTTGGCAAAGATTTCCGCGGAGTTTCCTCCAACCTCTCTGTAGGAGCAGAGGAGTGCCCAGAATCACTGCTAACAGAGAGCAGACGCCCATGCTGCTCAGGGCTTCCATTAGTGGATGCCAAAGGTGTGCTCTTCTTGTTCACACGGGCATATAGGCTGCCATCCAACGGCCCACGAGTGTGACTAAGATCTAGACATAAACAAACAATTAAAGATGTAAAAGAAGAACAAGAAAGAATTATATAAGAATAACATAAGGAAATGATACAAAATCAAAGCAAAATATAATTGCAGGATAAAAGAATGTTAAATGTTTAAGACTTGCAAGAGATACTCACACATATATGCCCATTTTATGTGTAACTGCCTCATGTATTTGTGATTTTGCTTACTGTAATAAGTATGTCCCTATCTGTACTTGCACGATTGTCTGGCGCATTACAAATAAGTAATTATATTAAAATATCAAAAGAAAATAAAGTTTGCAGAACTGTGACACAGCAGAACGGAGCCAATGCATAAACTTGGGGGACCCCACGTTTTATTTTCTTCTACAACTGACTGTAATAAAGTATAGCATTTTAGAGCTCTGTGTTGAATAAACCCCATCAATGATATTATTAATTTCTTGGCAGTCAATCAGAATTACTAGGCACATAGCAAAATGGTTACTTTAAGGTAGCTTTGGAGACAGTTAGAAAAATAACTGCATGGCTTTAGTTCCCATATAACACTTGTAGCATAGCTGTGCGTTTCCTTTGTGGTGTTTTCTAGTTTCTTAAGAGAACACTAAAGCTAAATTATGAATTGCTATTTATAAATGGTTCCCTGTAGCCTTCACAGATATTTACACCAAAGATTCAGGCAACTGTCGGAACAAATTAGAAAACGCAATGATTTCATTTTTTTTTCAGGCTTTTTATTATATCCAGTTAGAAAAAAAGAAGATTTCCTGTGGATTAGGGAATAAAATAATACAATATTTGGTGTTTGGGTGTATATTTTTTGCTATTAGATAGTTTTGTGGAATTATGCATGCACAGGACACAAAGCAGATTTTTGCAGCCTGCAGTTAAACTTGTGTCCAACTCTATCAGGTCCTAAGAGTTTAAATGGACACTATTGTTACAGGTAAAATGTAGGCTCCAGTACTGTATATAATACCTAAATTTGGCACTTTAACTGTAACATACACATATCACCAGAATTCATCTGCTTTTATTACAGCTTAAATTATATATTTATGTCTAGAAATGCTTGTGCAAAACCAGACTAGACTAAATTATTTCTGCATCCAGTCTGTGTTTTTTCTCAAAGAGTCACCAGCATTAGTCACATATAGATGAAAGACTTGTATCCATTAAAAATGTAATAGCTTTGGAAAAAAAAACACAGTAAGTTTAGGCCACTGTAATATTAACCACATTTACAATTTAAAGGGGTCTATGGGAACATTGCTTATTTGCTAATCATTTCAAAGGAAGTGACTAATACTCTAAGTCTCTCCCCCAGGGTAATATGCACAAGTGACAATGCATTAAACCGATCTCAGTGTTCTACATTAAACACTTCTTTGGCTGAGTGCTTGTATATCACATATGGTAAACTCACCCTCCAGACTGTCCTCGTGGTTAGCATTGAGGTTCTCGTAGGAGTCGAAACGGACAAGTGGATCAGTGATGTCATAATCCACTGAAATGCTGGGATCCTTATGGAATACCTCTCGCCCTTTAATGTGGGAGATATAGAGACATGGGGGGGGGTCAGAGGACCACAGGAAGGAAGGCAGACATAACAGATGAGTGTTGTGTAGGTGGCAGACAGATGTGTTTGTAAGAGATAAAATAAGGTGGACGGGTCAGTTATACAAAACTGTTGGGGATTAATCACAATATGGTTGTGTATTATGGGAAAGCCGGACATATATTCTAATGCAAGAGTAAACATTTATACAGCAGGACCACATGCCGATTGAGTGGCAAACGGTACTTCAGAAATGCATAGATCATGATGGGAAATGTGCTACATATAGACACTCTTACCTTTAGTTTTGTCTTGTCCAGAGGAAAATATAAATTCTACAGCGGCATTATCCGGGAATCTGTCATCTTGGAGAAGGGAAGGGCAACAAATGCCAATGAACTTGGGGTGATACTTTAATACCATCAATATTAGACCAGTAAACAATATTGTAAGAATATATGGGGTTAATTCCATGACTGGAGCAGCAGCTTCAGTCAAAGTTCTATTTAACATTTCATTCAAAAACCCCTCTAATATGAGCACAAGTCTGTCTCTTATAACACCAAGAGTTAAATGTATTAACTTCTAAATTTTTGAAAGTGGGCGCTATTCGTCGATTTTGCAGTGAAAATTTAAAGCAGCAATGGCTTTAAAGGCATTGTTTTGATTCTGAAGCCATTGCCGCTTTAAATTTTCACTGCAAACTCGCCGAATAGCGGCGACTTGTAAAAGTTGTAAGTTAATACATTTAACACCAAGACCAAACAAGACTTTAAACTCTGTACCAAGTCACTAGTTTCTCTTCCTAGGACTGAATGAAATAAGGGACCATCGTACTAAATTTGTGTACATTTATTTGGAAATGTATATATAAAATATTAGCAGTGACCCAGATGCTGCCTGTTATGAGCTGATGACAACATACAGCCATGTCATTGTACTGTAGAACAAGCAGAAAATGCCATCATGTAGCTCCTTCATGAAGTCATATAGTGACCTCCAAATCATGATACTATACAGCCCAATTATGTCTCCATATAGACTCATCAGGTAATCATATAGGCCCAGCATGCACCATCACACCACCAGGCACACGTGACATACTCTAATCATGCCAGCATGTAGACTCATCATACTACCATAACAGATCATTATGCAACCAGATTCTCCTGATGAAACCATGTGTCTTCCCCAAGCCACCTTTATCCCATATGAAGCCATCATATCAGAGTTCTTTAAGCCAAGACTAAGGGAGGCAGGGGAAGTCTGGAAGAGGTGGTAGATAAAAGGGGGGGCAGGACCGTTATAGTGATAGGTAGTGATAGGTTTACCAAAGAGAAGGGACATCAGACAGGGTGAAGGAGACCACTGCTCATGGGAATGCTGGTATATACTAATCTTTATATACTGTATATGTGTGTGTGTGTGTTATAATTGGGTGTAAGCAATGTTAGGTGGAGCATCATGTCCACAACCCAGTACTGTTTATGACACAGAAGTCTTCTCCGCCAACCACTTTATTTTCATATTTAGATAACAGAGATAGTTATGCTAATCTCCAGGGGCCAGCATCCGTTCAATAGAATAGTTATCTACGTCCAGTATAGATAGATGCATATGCCTAGCAGAAGGTCCCTGCAAATTGGATTACAATTTTGGCAATCCTGAATAGTTAATATGTCACACGGTACTTTAGCTGGACCTAGTTTACAAGCCTACATGAAAGACAGAATAATAATAGTATGATCTTTAAATATAGCTCAGTGACATCCTAAAATGCGATGAAATCCTATGAAAGCACTACATCCTCTACTTTTAATTTCAAAGGATATCCTGTTGTTAAGATAATACCAACGGAATCAGAGAACAGACCACCCGTGGTCTGTCCTTTACCCCTAAATCACCAACAGGAACCTATACAATCTGCTGATTACACTGCTCTGTGCTAAAACTCTCTCATCTAACTCTTCCCTTTTTAAGGTCTATATAACAAGTGTCCGTCACTACTTTTATTTTTCAGTAGATGACAGACCACTGTCTGACAGTACACTGTATGTCAGTTGTGTCTCACCTGTGTTGGCGCAGTCCAGCTGGTCTTTACTGAAGCACAGATGTGTGTTATGAATTGTACACGTATGAAACTGGAGTCTGAAGAGCACTTCTCTCTCGTGAGGCTTGCAGCGCTTGTGATAGCATTTCACCTGTGACAAACACACACAGATGTTTATTGTCAGAGCAGACACAAAATTGGCAATTAGACAAAGCAGATCGTATTCCATGCCTGCCAACTCTGACGTTTGTGACCCTATCTCAGTCTCTTACAGTGATTGGGGAGTGGCACATTGCAATTTCCCCAGTGTTTCCTCATTGTTTCCCCAAATTTGACATATTGGCCAAGCCATGTCTCCACTGACACCATTGTTATGGCCCCCAAGAGCCCCTAAATTCCCTGATTTGCTTTTAAATAAGCAGAAGCGTGAACAAGGAGTTAGGGGGTGAAGCAATCACTACCACCACCACTGCTCCTGAGGACCAAAAAGGACAAGCACTCGCTGAATCATAGTGGGAAGGCAATGGGAGAAGAGGATTGAATGAGATGAGTCTACATTTCATAGTATACAACCATACATGCCTATTGGCTATATATACTGGCAATGTGAGGTTATATTCACTATATGGTGCATATTGGCTATAGAAGTACAATGGCCTTGGGACAGAATGTGAGGCTTTATGGAGGTATGGAGATATTTATCAGGATAGTTAAATATAATGTACATGATATTTCTTTTGCCTACAATGTACTTAAATATTTACATTTGAAATTTAGCAGTGTATCACTTTTCCCATAGTATGCATACTAAGTATTCACTTCTGTGCTTCAAAAAGTATGCACTTAAAAAAAACATGCATTTCAGGTATGCATTTAGTTATATACTTGTAAATATTAATTATATGTACTGTATAGTCATACTAGTTACTGTACTGTATATAAGTAGTGTGGCTCTAGTTTAAAACTTTCACTTTCCATCATGCAGCACCAAAGGAAATATTTTGCAGTGTGCTACCTCTTACCCTGGAGACAAAAGCATGATGCACTAACTTGTCCCTTTTAAATTGGCAGGTCTGATATTCAATTTGTTGTAGCAAGCTCATAAAATTATCAGGAGTTAGAATTGTGCACAAATAGCATAGCGACTCCTTGATACTTACCTGTGTGCTACTTGTATTTGGTTCTCCAGCAAAAAGACCTTTACCCTGTCTATCTGCAGACCTTGTGCCTGACCTGGCTATCTTGTGTATCTGCAGCCCTTGCTCCTCACTTGGCTATCTTGTGTATCTGCAGCCCTTGCTCCTGACCTAGCTATCCTGAGTATCTGCATCCCATGGTCCTGACCTGGCTATCTTGTGTATTTGGAGCTCTTGCTTCTGACTTGGCTATCTTGTGTATTTGGAGCCCTTGCTCCTGACTTGGCTATCTTGTGTATCTGCAACCCTTGTTCCTGACTTGGCTATTTTGTGTATCTGCAACCCTTGTTCCTGACTTGGCTATCTTGTGTATTTGCAGCCCTTGCTCCTGACTTAGCTATCTTGAGTATTTGCAGCCCTTGCTCCTGACTTGACTATCTTGTGTATTTTCAGCCCCAGTAAGAAAATGTGTATCTTATGCAAATAAAACAGCTGTACAGCTAAATCTATTCGGGTCCATTCGTTTTGAACAATTGCACCTATTTGACCAACTATCTGAATGTTATTACATTGGTTGAATTGCACCCATTAATGCAGTTTGTATAAAAAACTGCACATAGTTTGTGCAACACGCCAGATTTGTCCTATCAGAAGGAACAAGGTTTTGCAATCTAACAGTCGACCCCATGTTGGTGCAGGTACACACCTGTATAAACTGGGACATGTCATGACAAAATTACATTTGTGCTGTAGGCAACTCAGTGATGTCACTGGTTTCTAGTGAATTGATAGGTTGCATTCTCAGAAATTTTGATCCAGTCCACAAAATAACCGCCTCCACTGTGCGTAGGCAGCAGATACACTTAAAAACGTTGCATTGATAAAACTGTATTTGCCACGGCAGTCAGTTCACAAGGGCTTTCAAAAATTAAGCTGACAAAACAATTTTGTTAACTATATAATTTGTACCTCTTTTGTCCATCACTCTCTATCCTATGCCTCAAGATCCACCAAACATAGTTATAACTTTGTGGGAAAGACATAATGTTACAGCTGTTATTGCTCAGTGCAAAGATATTAATGACAGAGACTTCAGATTATGTGATGTTCCTATGGCTATTTTATACTCTCCATCCCATAATGTTACCAAGAATGAGACACATGTCACCTTAACTCACACTGGTACTTACCATGATATCACCTTTTAGGAGCAAGGCCGGCTCCAAGCTAATACACAGTTGACGTTTCTGGCCTGTGCCGTCTCCAAGGCTTAAGCTACAGAAGAGGAATAAGAAGGGTTAGCAGCAGTGATACATTAAAAACATCACAATAAACCTTGCTAGGATTCAGGCATTGAACTTACTAAATTCCAGAGGTGTAGACAAGCTGCATGGACTGGTAGATCTTCAGAAAGGGGCAGAATCCTGAGGAAGAGACACAATAAATAAAACAATTAGTGAACACACCAGATGGAGAAAGTCAAGACCTGGCATTCCTGGCATTTAATGTGGCATGGAAAGGAATGTATATGAGTGATATAACAAAACAAAATAATTACTGTGACACAGGTTAAATACCACCGCTTTATTACTGCAGATGGTAGACATATGGCGAGATAACAGAAGGTGACTGTATATAGATCTGCAGCAGAAATCCATTAGGGATAAATTGGAGTTCAAACATGGGTGGCTCAATGGGCTAAAACGTCTAATCCAGCCCTGAACAACCTGCAGCTCTCCAAGTGCTATGAACTATAAGCCCCTGCATGCTTTGCCAGATGAGAGTTGGCAGGGTATTCTGGAACTGGGGTAGTTTCACAACACGTGGAGAGCCACATGATGTCCAGACCTGGGGGTAAATGTATCAAGCTGAGAGTTTTCCGGCAGGTTTGAAAAACTAATTAGATTCTAGCTATCATTTATTTAGTACATTCTACAAAATGACAGCTATAATCTGATTGGTTGCTATAGGCAACATCTCCACTTTTCAAACCCGCCGGAAACTCTCAACTTGATACATTTACCCCCTGGTCTAATTAGAGGAGCCCAGATCTGACATCAAGTATTTATTTGCAATATTTACTGTGTTTTTTCCCCCCTTCATTTTATAACTTGTAGTCAATTGTTTATAGCTACACTTATAATTTCAGTCCTATCTAACTTATTTCTGCATGTTCTTCCATGTATTCTTATGGTGAAGATGCATTAATCCTCTCATTAACAAACTAATTTCAAGTTGTACTTTTTCTTGTGGTTTGTAGCTTAAGTGTTTTGCCCCAAACAGAAGCGAGTAGTAGTTCAGCCATGATGAGATGTTATTAGGTCTGCTCTATGATCTGGACACTCTTGTGACATGAAATGTATAAAACCCATAAAAGTCACCCTACACATACACTAATGCAGTACAACTTTCTTCACACAACAAACCGATAAAGCTGTGATAATGAATAGCAGATAAAGGCAAGGCCTATTTTAACTGATGTGCCTTACTTGTAAAACAAGTTGAAAAATGTTAATACCCATATTGTAGTATACACAAATATATGTGTAAAAATGTCCATACTGTGATAGGACTCAAGTCACCTGAGATTGGAAACTAATTAGCTATCATAGTGTTAGCCATTGCATTATGAATGTAGGCAGAGCTGCAAAAAGTGTCCTGAATCCAGGAAATGAGTTTCCTGAATGTTCTCAAATTCTCAGCTCTTAAAAGATTATGGGGTATATTTATTAAACTGCGGGTTTGAAAAAGTAGAGATATTGCCTATAGCAACCAATCAGATTCTAGCTGTCATTTTTTAGAATGTACTAAATAAATTAGAACTAGAATCTGATTTGTTGCTATAGGCAACATCTCCACTTTTTCAAACTCGCAGTTTAGCAAATATACCCCCATGAAACTGTTGCTGTTGTCCCAGTAGTGATTCCTATAAAGCAACATATATGTTATGCTTAATTTTCCTTTAAAAAAATACTGTTTGCTACAACCTGGCAACTAAAGTGTTGATTTGTACCTCCGGCAGCGATCTCTTACAGTATAAATATATTAGATACTAAAAAGATCACAAATAAATATATATATAAAAAGTCATCAAAATGATGTTAAACAGTAAATCAAATGACAACACTGAAACTGACAAAGAATGGACTGCTACGCTGCATGCTGCGCTAACACCAAGCAGATGTCTGACATATGCGTGATTATGATTGGTATGCACACACCACAAGGGAAGTGAAGTGACTCAGGGCTGGAAACCTGCACTCTCATTCTATATTCTAACTTTATAGCAGCAAGTATTAGTTGCATATGTTTTAATTACAATTGGCACAGTGATATTTATTTAGGATTTTTTTTTTCCGAACTAAAAGTTGGATGCTAGTTTCAAATTCCATATGGCAATGAGCAATGGAAGTAAATGTCTAGAACAGCATCCAAAAAGGACAAGATGGAGTTTGTTCAGAGACGTGAGCAAGGTTAATGCACACTATATGACTATATGCCTGTGAAGCAGATGTCAAGGGAAGCCAAGGTTTATAGGAAACATGTGTGCTTGGGACAACTGTATAATGAACACCATGTAAGCTGAAATTAATAGCAGAACAATGATATAAAAAACAGACTGAATTCCTCAATACATTTACAGTAATAAATGGAGCAGCCTAACTGTGGATTCTGTGAGAACTAATACGTTCAAGGAATTAAAAGTCATTATCTCACATTGGATTAACATGTCTGATTCAATTGTACATTAAAAACTATCTATAAATTTCATGCTGCACCTTGGAACATAATCACCATTTTCACCATGATTTCATCAAGAGACGCTCCTTCATTTGTTTAATCTAGACACAATGGAGGCAGTCATTTTGCGGTATGATCCTAAGCCAATGAGAATGCAGCTTATCTGCTAGTAACGTTGATGCTGCAGCTTTTCAATTCCCAAATGCCTCAATGATGTCACCGATTCCGTGTGAACTGATTGGCTGCATTGTTATGAATATTGGTTCATAGCATAAAATGTTTGCCTGTGTGTAGGTCATGAATGCACTTTAAATGTTTCTTTTGTTTGTGTCTCCTCTTTTATTTGCAACTCCTCTCTAATGGGAGCAAGAGACAATACTAACAGACATTTTGACAATTACACAATTTGTCTGATCTTTAAAATCAATGTGGCATTAGTTAAAGGTGACAAGTATACATGGGGCATATTAACCAGAATAGGAAAAAACCAGCATTCATTTACTTTCAGATTACAGGTGAGCAAAGTTCCGGCGATCTTAGAATTCTGTTTTTGCTTCACTATTCTGATGACTATGCACAATTCTCCACTATATATGTGTGAAATTCTGAAGCCAAATGTGGAAGGAGGTGAATGTTCCGTGAAGGTTCTAACGTTTCGCTCATCTCTATTTCAAATCCAATATTTTATGTATATTATGTATTTTATTTACATTACCATGTATTTTGGACTTTAATATTGTATATTTTTATTAGTGTGTCATTTCTATGTAGGTATAGTTGTTGTTATGAATACTTACCCCCATCCATTTGCAGTGCAGGAATGACTGGCAGCAGCACACACTGCAGGGATAACATGTCACTGCTGATCTTTATAGTACTGGACAGTAAACCGCCAAAATAATTGATATACCTGCGCACAAAGACAACAGGATTCAGACTGTAAAGCATATCATCTAATAACACCAATCTGTACCAGTCCTAACTATACAATATCTAGTAAGCTGCAAAAAATAATCCATATAATGAATATGTTAAATTCCTATATTATTTGACAACGGGGTAATTTAAATAACAGAAGAAATAGACAATATTGTTTTTTGAGTAGTGACATAATGTTTTTCCATTCCTTTTAAAACTCCAGTCTCCAGTAAGATCTCATCCAACCTCCTTCCCCCAAACCCCACCACCCCTTCCAATAAGATGCGCCTTGTCCAATCAGCCGCGAGCCAGCATGGAGTTCAAGTCTTGCTCACTTTGTACATTCTTCAGATTTGGATTCTTGGAGAATATACAGAGGAGAGGGGGAGAATAACATGGGTGAGATGGTGAAGGACCCGGTCATTATCCAATGACTGAAGGACCAGAAGCAAACAGTAAAGGTGGTGTTCATATTAGCACAAGGCCCCCTTATATTACACAGTCCTGCCATCAGCTGATATATAAGACCCGCTGAACCATTAGCATTACTTTAATCTGAAGCCTTCATATCTGCCCTTTCAGACTAGAGGTCAGTAAGTGTACGGCACATGAAGTGCCTTATCTGTGTGGAGTTTGTATGTTCTCCCCGTATTTGCGTGGGTTTCCTCCAGGTGCTCCAGTTTCTTCCCACACCTCAAAAACATACTAGTAGGTTAATTGGCTGCTATCAAAATTGACCCTAGTCTCTTTGTCTGTCTGTCTGTGTGTATGCTAGGGAATTTAGACTGTAAGCTCCAATGGGGCAGGGACTGATGTGAATAAGTTCTCTGTACAGCGCTGCGGAATCAGTGGCGCTATATAAATAAATTGTGATGATGATAATGATGATAGATTAATTATATAAATGTACCCCTCTGCTTCCTTGATGTTAGTTTGTAACTGATAAAATATAAATATTGTCAAGAGTGAATTATATAAAACAGTATGTACACCTAGATCTGCATTGAGCTGGAAGGGTAGAAGGGAAAGTTCAGGGGCTCACACAGGGTTGACAACACTGAACTAATTTACAAAAATGCTCAACACACATGAAAAATAACATTTTATAGATAATAACTTCTGAAAAGACCTGACTTCATTTCATATCAGAAACCTCCCCATGACTGAGAGGATTGTCAGCATAACATTACTACATCTTGGTTTACTAGCAGTCACTCCTGTAAGGAAATAAGACCTATTTCTGCCAATCTCTATCGCAGGAAACAAGTTCAGTGAATACCACTCCACAGTCCCTGATAACAGGATACGAAGCTACTGAGCAGTTCTCTGCTACAGCAGGAAGAGGCTCCAATTTCCCAACTGCACACTAACAAAACATTACTTAAGAGTTTGGCCATTGTATATGAGTCAGGAATAATGATATGGTTCCCGGGTTCACTGCGGTTACCACTCTCCCCTCACTGACCTGCGCTGGGAAGGATGAAGCGATGAAGAGGCCTTATCTTCACAAAACTTTCTCATGGCCAGAGTGCTGAGGGCCTGATCCACACTACAAGCAGGGAATGGAAATCAAGCATGAGATTAACAACCAGAGGAGGAAGGCATTATAACAAAGCATGGCAGATGGAAACTATTCATAATTTAAATAAAAGAAACAATGAGTATAAAGTTAACAGTACAAACAGACTGCCATAGAGTATGTTGGTTTATAACAGACTGGTTATAAAACATTTACTTGATTGGTGTGATTACCGACAGCATTTACCAGCTATGCTCTACAGCTGTTGTCGGCTGGCAGGGCATGCTGGGACTTGTAGTTCTATAAGGGTTGAGAGTCAAAGGGCCTGGTGCTGAGTTGGACGCATGTTTGTCACAATTCAGGCTTAAAATTGCCGCTTGTAAAATTATTTACGCCCATATGCTGAATTAGAAGCCTCCCAAGATCTGTCCAGCTCTGAATCTGTAGCGTATGCGCCAGGCTGACGTCACATATAGATACATGTACAGACGTACACACATAGCCAGGTCATAAACATAAGAAAATTTTGTTGACATATGACAGAGAAAAGCTCATTCTGTATTAGGCTTGATATAAAACAGCAGATATAATATTTCTTCTTGTGTATGAATATCCTATAATATATGCATGATCAATGCAGAAAGCACCTATCCGTTTCAGAGGTGAACTTGCAATCAGAAGCGGTTAGTTAGCGCTGGAAACAATCACCATCATCTGCGGGCGTTTGCTTCTGCCCTCTAGCGGGCGGGAGAGATACAGCTCATGTATGCGTCTTCATGCTGGTCTGCCTCAGACACATAAGTGTGAGTACACCCTTAAAGTACGCGGCTTATGTCAGACACCTGCCCCGTTGCACCTCTCCAGTCGTAAGGAGGCACAGGTGTCATCTGCATGCGTTCATATGGGTACGCTCTCTTTGTGGGCATTCGCAAGTTCAACTCAGCATCAGGCAAAAAGTTTCAGATCCCGCAAAACAGCATGCAATTAATCCTAAAAAACAAGCTGATCCAATGTGATGCCTGGCATGAGGAACGTAGAATACAAGGCTGGTCTTAAGTGGATGGATGTGGCAAGCCATTCAATAAGGTGTAGCATTTCATTTTGTACCACCTCTAGACCACGAACAGGTTTGTAAGACAGCTAATCACTGCTTGAGGGAGTAATGTCTGCAGATGTTGGATTGAGTGGAACAGGATATCACTGTGGGATTCTCAGTACAGAGTCCATCACATCTGTGCTAATAAGGGGAGTTGAAGTCAAATCAGTTTGGAACATGTGCGAGCAAACTGGAATGGGATACTGATGCTTGGACTGAGCAGCAACATCAGCCCATACGTGGACAGCTTTTGACACTTTATGTAATCTTGTTATTAAAGTCAAAGCTATTATTTCCTGTTCTGAAAGTCTCCTAGGGGTATATTTACTAAACTGCGGGTTTGAAAAAAAGAGGAGATGTTGCCTATAGCAACCAATCAGATTCTAGCTACCATTTATTTAGTACATTCTACAAAATGACAGCTAGAATCTGATTGGTTGTTATAGGCAACATCTCCACTTTTTCAAACCCACAGTTTAGTAGCTATATCCCTAGAATCAATAGCACAGGATTTGATAGGTAAAATATACGTTCAGTGACATCAAAGGTTTCTCTCTAATAACCCATTAGAATGTCTTACAAATATATTTCTGAATGAAGGTTCTATCATAGGAATCAACTTGTATTTTATGTTTAAGATAACTTTAATATGCAATTGGATGATGATACAAATGAATAGAAGAATACCTTGCAGACACCTTGCTATAGTGCATGTAGGATGCAATGACCACTCCCGTCTTCCCTTGATTTCCCTAGAACAAGGAAAAAACTGAATGTTATACGGCAGAAGCAACAACTTGGGTCATAACACACTGCACAACCCTCTAATCTGCATGCATGACCGTGATTAATAATTGCTCATCCTAGTCAGTACCTTGCAGTGTAGGACTACTACATGCTGCGGGTCGCTGTTCAGCCAGGCTTCCATGGATTTACAGATGGAACAGATCACGTCCAGGGATGGTGCATGACAATCCGGCCAGAAAAAGTCCTGAACCTAAAAGGAGGAAAACCTTAAACCTCAAATAAAAAGTTTCTATATTGTTGCTTGTGCTAACACTTGTATTAATATATTCACCTTTGGGTTGAGTTTGCTAATATCATGCCTTTTCTTCGATAGGTTAAAAAGCTGTAAAACAAAAGAATTCAATTGCAATTAAAAGACACTGAGCATATATAATGCTTTCTCAGAAGAACCGTTTCATGTATATTTTAAGATTCTTAGTTAAAACATTCTGTACACTCCCTTGTCATCTAATGCGTAGATTGCCCTGAACAAATCACTGTTGATGTGTACCCCTTTGTATTTGGATTACAGAGGCTTGTACACTTGAGCCTACTATGTAACAAAACATTTTCATTCAATGGTATTACAAGTGCCATTTCAGGTCTCAATCACCCATTCAGCGCTACGAGTTACCAAGTACTTGTCCTCATGTTTGGATCTCAGCATGCTCGCCACCTCGCGCAGGTTGCTTCGGTATCGCTGCTCCTCCAGGCTGGTGGGGAAGAAGACGCTTATGATACACTCAGTGATGTATGTTAGATCCAGGTCATAGCTGCGCTGGATCACATGGTCCAGACTGAAGCTCCTACATCAAAAACAAAACAAAAAAACATTTAGAACTACAAAATTGTTTCACATCTAATATAGGAGCAAGATAACAATAATCACCACACTTTATTTGAATAAATAATACACAGATAGGAAGCAGGAAACAGGTTTTTTTAATTTAAAAGTTCACCAGCCACCTACATACAATGGAAAGAGACATTTTGTGAATTGAACTAACACAGTCTAACAATTCCCCAGGAACCAGTGACATCCCAGAAGTATAAAGTGATGATATTGGCTCTTTGTTAATCAATTCTCAGAAACTGGTTCAGTCCACTAAGTGACCACATGTGCTGCAACCATACAGACATAAGAGCACAATCCTTAAATTAAGTGTAACAAAACGCAACTGCAAGTATTTACTATAGGGCTGCATTTCATAACCTTTTATGTCTGCATCTAAGATCATGTCAGGAGTCAGTTTCATGACCAGAATATTTAAATCCCTCGCACACCATGGTAAATCACACATATACACACACCTTGGTAGGGAGCTCCTTTGTTTGAGGCTGAGAGATTTTGTGGAGCTCTGAAAAAAAATAATAATAATTGTTCAACACCTCACCCAAAAGATAGAAAATAATCATCACACAGAATTGTCTCTGTCTTGACTTGCTCCCAAGAGCCAAAGGGAAAATTCAGATCAGACTTTCTATAGGATAATGCCATAATATGTTTTCTCACATGCCTAAACATGACAAGACCGCCTAGGTCATGGAGTCCCATGTCTGTGTGTTAAATTTTATCATGTGCGTACATTGATTACTTGCTAAGGGAAGTCAAAATACAATTTGCCCTTATACATCAGCCATCTACTTTGTGATGGCTGTTTCTCTCTGTCTGTCTGTCTGATGAGGAATTTAGACTGTAAGCTCCAATGGGGCAGGGACTGATGTGAGTTCTCTGTACAGTGCTGCGGAATTCGTGGCGCTATATAAATAAATGACGATGATGATGATGATGATCGGGCAATGGCATGTTTCTAAAGTGTAAGTGTAATTGTTTGCAGTTATGCTAGGACACAACTGATGTACTTCTTACAGTGGGCAGTGTTGTCCCCCAACAATGCCACCCAGTCAACTGGGGCCCCCAATAATAGTCCAACAGACACTTGGCAGCCCCCCAACAATGGACTCCAGGACACTTGGGGTCCAAGATAAGAAAATATTGAGAAGAACACACCCAAGTCATTTCCAGGATGTCCGTATTAGTTGTGCTGAGTGTTCCCTAAGGACAGATTTTAAAAACACAATGCTAGTATTTATTAAATTAAAACAACATGGAGGAGGCGCCGGGAGACCTGTCAAACTAAAATTTTTAAGCATTTGTTGTTTAATAATCAACATATACCATATAATTGAATTGTGTACAGTTTTCAGCCATAAGGAAGCGTTACAGTTTCAACTGGAGTGTAGATCAGCACATATTACTTTCTGCCCCTCCTATTGTTTCTCTCGTTCAGTAAAGTATTGCAAAACACTAATGAGAAAAGTGTTGTGCGATGTTTATCCAGGAGAAGCAATAGCAAAAACAAACCATAGTCAGCATGAACTGAATAATAACTTGTTGAAGTTTCCTGATAGGAAATTACTGTCTTTCCAATTCAATGGCGTATAAACCATCTATTATTTTAGGGTCATCTCTAAATGGTTTCTCCACGCAGAAGTACCAGAACTCACAGAGGTTTAAAGCAGAATTAGGTTACTAAGCCTGTTTACCAGATAGCAAATAATGTGTCCCCATGCCAGTTATATGTTGGATCCCTCACATCCGCTTTTCTGCAAAATTAAAGTTTGCTACTAGGGGTGAGTTTCTTATATAAAATGAACCGGGTCACTTCATATATAATTTATTTATCTATACCGGAGTAAAACATTTTATAAAGTGTTCCCATTTAAGCTTGAACAGGCAACTTATTCTAGTTCATTTTAATATCCTAACCATCAGCTACAATTGTGAACTTTGGACTCTTGAACCGTGATTCCAGCCGCAGCGTCTAAATCACAATCGTACCATGAACAGGTCGGAGGCACCCCTTATGTCTATAATGTCAAAATATTTTTGAGGACTGTATTCCAGATGAGAACTGGTAACAGAATTACAAGCACAGTAGGATACACATGCATGTAAATAGCAATTTTTAAAACCATGGTTAATGATGCACAATCATTTCACTATTATATCTAGCTAGGTGTAGGAAAGTAAATAAACAAATGTACGGGAAATAAGACGCCCAGCACAGCCCTGCAGCGTGGGTGTTCTTGAGTCCTCATTTAAACTGTACCTGTTGCTTACACACAGAGGAGGCAGCCATCATTTTAGGGATTAAACTAATATCCATGAACAGGCAGCCTATCAATATTCCCCCAACATCACTGAGGCACAACCATGCCTTTGGTGGGCTGATCCCATAGTTATGAGAGTGAGCCTATCAAATCTCTAGGAACTAGTGACATCATGTATTCTCATGAATAAAGGTGTGCCCACAAAAGTTACACTTTGATTTAGAAAAGACAACACGGGTCAGGTCTATTTTCATGTGTGTATTGTTCGTTTGAATATTGCGGTTAGCGTAACTTTGAATATATTTTAGCGCACTCAAACAGGTTACCCTAATGTCCTGAGCGTTTCAGTGAACAACAGTCTCTCCCCTGATAGCTTCCACCTTCTCTATCCCTCCCACCCTCCCATCTTCTTCTCTAGAACTGGCTGTGTCACTCTCTCCTCAATCTCAGCCAAGAAAAACTTCACACAGAAATCCAGCCACGTCCTGTTCATTTCTATCACCCCTTCCTTGCCAGCCTCTCTGCTTTTCCCTGCATCCATTAACCCCCTCCCTTCCTCACCATGTGCTGGATGCTGGGTCCAGGAGCCGTTCTTCTTCTCTATGGATCAGAGAACACAGGTTAGTGAATACAGCAGGGAACAGGTCATTGCTCGATAAGATTTAACCCTATGGATCTCAGTAAATGTAACAGACACAGCAGCGGTGTTAGGATAGATGGGGTTTGGCACCGCTGAATGTATTCTCTGAAAGTTTTTAAACTGGCTTAAAAGTCCCTATTCCTGTAAATGCTGGATATTGTTTTTCTAGACAAATACACACAATCCTCTTTTCTCAATAAACAGGACCAAATCCATTCACAACCACAGTTTGTGAACCCAACCACAAACAACATAATATACATTTTATAAAAATCAAAAAAATCATCATAGAATATATGTGATGTGAGTGGACGTGCTCAATCCACCTTTCATGAACTCAGATCTTGTGGAGCTTTAGGCTTTGAATAGGTTACTTTAGCAATACAGGCTAAAAGAGTCAGGCAGATGACTTACTTCAAGATGCTCCATTAGCCCTGCAGTGAGCAATGAGCTGGAACCCTAAGCAAGTGGATCACTGATCCATATGTCAGACAGCCCTGTAATATCGGATGAATGGTAGTGAGAAGTGGTGCTGGCTGCGTTCATGATCCGGTCTGGTTTGGTCAACTAGTGTATCGTTTACTGTGAACATTTTCAATACACCAGTGTACATTAAAGGCTCATTCACAGCTCTCTGGTCTTACTGCTTATGATGCCATTCTTATAGGTATGCTTAACATCACCAGTTCAGAGAAGTCGTTCTAAGCCCCAGGAAACATTTCAAAACTGCACTGTAATGTTAATGTAGTCCCATATGCTCCCATATGCTTTCCTGCAACATAAAGAGCAAAGACATGACCATAGCCCTAAAATCCAAAAACAATAATGGATCTTCATAGAACTGATAGGCTTCTAATTTATATTTGCTTTAAGCTATGACTTAGGCAATATATGGCTCCCTAGCTTCTGTAAAACCACAAGTCCCAGGAGGTCCTGCGAGTAATGCATGTTACCTAACCCTAAGATAGAAGAATGGTCTCACAGTTTATACGGGGATCAAGAGTCAAATGTTTATTTATTTTGTACTTACCATATCAGCTGGTGGGGGAGAGGAACAACCTGGGGGAACCTGCAACAAGGGAGTGAAAATATGGTCAAGACAGAAAGTGTCGAAAACCTACAGTAAACTTCATGTACAACTTTAAGCAACATGATCCATTAAGGTGCATAGAGAAATGAACTGCAAGTATATCCGTATGATGGATAATGTATTTACTATAGTCAACTGGAATATCAGTGAGGAAATGATCACCATGTTGCCATAATGGTACCGGTACAAGGCTGTTTGTGTGCTCTTTAATCCCTAAGATAATAACCGGACAAATCCTGCTTTGTTGTTTCACCTTATTCTATATTAGTATTACTAGGAATATTATGACTGTATGATAGATATGTATGTTGTATGTAGTCATTTTCAAGATAAAACCAGCTTAACTGTACAGCGCTACAGACCATGTGGTGCTTTAAAAGTAAATTAGAATGATGAACATTTCTCACATTTTCTTTTTTTAGGTCATTAATTGGGACTCCCGTAATGTTCAAGTAATAAACTGGACCACCCATGTAACCTGCAGTTTGATTAGGCATAAAATTCATCCCATACTTCTTTATTGGTGCCAAATAAAATAAAACAATTATGCAAACCCATTTCCATTGAGTCTATTCCATTAATTTGGGAGCACCAAGGATCATAATTGAAAGGAAGAAAGTGAAAGAACTTTGGCGAGTTACAAAAAAAATGACAAACATGACAAACACATGTTTTCCAGTTAGGTGCTGGCAGTTAGAGATGGGCAGGTTGATCCGGTCGCTTCTGAAATTCAGCTGTGAATTACTTATCAAATCTTTCCTGATTTCATTAAAAATTGGCAAAATAATAACACTCAGAGAATCAGGCCAATCACAGCACTAATAGTACTAAAGAAGCCATAAGCATGGCGGAGAGTTCATATTTTTAAGGCCATTCTTTGTTTTGCAAAGGGAGCTGTTTCCACTCTGCAGAAACACTTGGATATTCAATTGTTGCCGTTTTCCCGCAGCATTAAAACTATTACCGTTATTACGGCAATACTAAGCCGGATTTCAGCTCGCAGCTCCCTGAGCTGCGAGCTGAAATCCAGCGTGAAAGGTACCGTAATAACGGTATTTACGCGCACTATTACCGTAATGACGGTAATAGTGCGCACGCTGCGTTACTTTTACATGTAACGCCAACAATTGAATATGCTCTTTGAAGTTTTTTCATTTTGTCATTAATGACTAACAGAATACGGAGTCATTAATGACTATATTATTAACAGAAGACTTAATTGAACACTTTTTTTCCTGTGCGTTCTTTTGTGACGTTATATTCCACATATATTGAATGTATTGGACGTGACTGTTAGAGCAGAGCGGCCCTAGATCCGTATTCATCAACAGATGTATCTTCAGATCCGCTACTTGTTGAATACGGACGTCCGTATACCCGATGTACGCGTGTTTTTATAAAAACGCACCTTACGTTCGTTTTGTGTTCCTTAATGATTGAGGCCCTATATTTTTTCACTTTATACCTGGCATGTATGGCTTTATTTCAGACTCCATCACCACTAGTCATATACATAATTATACAATTATACTTGTTAAAAAAAAAGGTCTGACCCCATGGGCCATGTATCACAATCAATCTCCACTTCAGTTCTAGTGGAAAGATATTGCTAAGCAAACATACCTGTTCTCTTACTGGATGCGTGAATCACATACACCCCCCCCCCCCCCCCCCCCCCCGTCCCTCCCTTTGGTCCCTGTATACCCCCCCCCCCCCTTTTTTTATACCCTTCAAACTTGAAAAGTTAAAATAACATCTTTGCAATATTAGATAGATAAATATATATTTATCTCCCAAGTGCGAGAGAACCTGTTGTATGTAAACATGTGTTATTTATTTCTGTTTAACCTCTCGAAATTCTGTAATGCATTTTCTATGGGAAAAGATGTTTCTAATAAAAAGTTAAAAAAAAAAAAAAAAAAAAAAAAAAGGTCTGATTTGTAGGAAAGTATGTATGCAGAGTTAAATATTTTCAGTATTAAACGTCAGGACTGCCCTTGGAAAACCAGGACACATGGGAGTCCTATATACAGAACACAAGAGAGCTTTATGCTGCAGAACATAAAACGTTGTCTTAATATTAGGTGTGTTCCAGCTTCATAGGTTGCAGGTCTATATATAGACAGAGAACCCTCCACCCATAGCTTGGACAGAGGACTCATTCACGCCCATTCTCCCCATACAAGAACATCCAGCCACCCCGCCTCATTCTGACTGACATTAAGGGGGATAAAAAGGCTCCCTAAACTCATAGCCTGGAACACAGACTGTGCACAGTGCAAGGAGAATGGATTACTGTGCAATGGGTGGGTAATGTAACATCTTACTCTATAAATAGCATGTGCCAGTTTTCCTGAACTCTCTCAGGTATTTCCAACCAGCCATGAATAGGGATATCCTTGGCGAGAACTGAGTTGTATAGAGTTGCTTTCTTACTTTGGGAAAACGTCACAAGTTGGGTGGGGGGCAATGCCCAGAGAGAAACGTGTCACAGAAGATTAATTATATGGAACTCAGTCTCACCTTTCCTTCACATTTTTTGTGACTTGTAATCTTGCACACTGGAAAACAGTAAAATATACACAGTACATTAGACATAGTATAATACAGTTTTAAAAACCATAAACAGATTCCAAACATGATCATCTAGCACAGTGTTGACTAACCTGTGACACTCCAGGTGTTGTGAAACTACAAGTCCCAGCATGCTTGGGCAGCACAGTGGCCTAGTGGTTAGCACTTCTGCCTCACAGCACTGGGGTCATGAGTCCGATTCCCGACCATTGCCTTATCTGTGTGGAGTTTGTATGTTCTCCCTGTGTTTGCGTGGGTATCCTCCGGGTGCTCTGGTTTCCTCCCACACTCAAAAAACATACTGCTAGGTTAATTGGCTGCTATCAAAAATTTACCCTAGTCTCTGTCTGTCTATCTCCCTCTTTGTCTGTCTGTGTCTGTGTGAGTGTGTGTCTATATTAGGGAATTTAGACTGTAAGCTCCAATGGGGCAGGGACTGATGTGAATGAGTTCTCTGTACAGCGCTGCGGAATTAGTGGCGCTATATAAATAAATGATGATGATGATGATGATGCTTTGCCAATATACAGCAGCTTATTGCTGGAAGGGTATGCTGGGACTTGTAGTTTCACAACACCTGGAATTTCACAGGTTAGCCAACACAGATCTAGGATAAAACCTCTTCTTGAACTGCAGCCTAAAATGATCCTCATTTGAGAAAGACATAAGTTGCTGTTGTTTAACTACAATGATGAAGTGGAGCTAAGTTATGTGTTACGTCTGAGAACTTCAGACTTTAGTGAGCATTGTACATGATCTGTATTCCAATGGATAATGGTTTCCTATATTTTTACTTCTCACCAAATTCTCCAAATCTCCAAAATAGGTGGATACTTTTCATCCAAAAGAATTGAAACCGATGGAAAGTGAATATTATAGTCATATCGTTACAACCCAATGAGCCTACAGTAATTGAGGAAATCACTTGTTTGTTGTATTAAAAATGTGTGTACCTCAATTGTAGATTGATGTGATTCCACAGAAATACATGAATTCAAAAACAAAAAAGAATATGACCAGCTTAAGGTAAATAAATATGTATATTGTCAACGTAATTCAGGCAAGTTTAGATTATATAACCATTGCTACAGAACTTAATTGATATGTTTATAAGCAGTAATACAATGCAAATATAACCAAAACATGTTCCCAAAGCAAAATGTTGCCTATAATATATCTCAAAACATTGTAGACATCTACATTTATTCACTATGCCTATTAGGTTTGTCATAAATGACATGTTCCCTTTAACGCCAATGCTGGAAAGTGCTGCAGCAGGCAGGACAGAATTCTCAGTGGGTGCGAGAGTGTTGAAATGTTTTTTTGTCGTAATGTGGAACTTACGCATCCAAACAATTATGTAGGACTTGTGACGTGGGCTGGGCCACTATTATAAACGGTCCTTTGTTCATGAGAAATATCATATACAGCAGCTGTGCTTGCTCTCAAGTGTCTCCTAATATTCATTAATCATTGTTCCACCATTTAAAATCACATTATTTGAAACTCACTATAACACTCAACTGTCCCTCTTCTGAAGCAACAATATTCTCATCAAAACTGTCCTTCTTTCATCTTTCAAGTACAGACCTGTATGGATAAACTTCATTGACTGGACTATAAATGTGAATTTGGCATTTAAATTACAATACGCCCATACTTCACAAGTAATCGAAGAAGAAAGTGAGACTTTCCTAGCAGTGTCCCTTGTACCACCCAACTATACCACTTGAAAGCCCTTCATTCAGTTTCCTAGTTAAACCCCAGAATTCCTGACAGTGCCTGATTGCCCGTGACCCGCCCTCTTTTGCCATGATACAGCACTATGGAAGATTCCGGGGGCACCTGGATTTTTTGTGGACAATTCAATGGGAAAATATCCTGAAACCAGAACAATCTCAAACTAGCCAGGACGCCTCGGACGTATATCAAAGTCTTTCCTATTAGTATGATTTTTTTTAGATATATCTAAAAATCCAGACAAACCCCATGTATGTGCCCTTATAAGACATGTGTTTTTCAAAATTCTAAGTTCCAAATAAGTGATCTAGGAGATACACTGGTACGTAGCGTGTGGCCAATGAGAAAACATCTACCCCTTTCATATTAAACACCCTACATTAATGTAAAACACTGCAAATTAATATTAAGGCAGCAAATGTCCCATGTCCTGTCCCATAAGATAACGTGTAATATAAGTAGAAATGACAAATAATTATCCAATCTAGACTTTCACAGCCTGCTTCATACAGAATCCCAGCCCGGAACCTCTTCTGTACTTCATTACAGGTTCTCATGAGTCGCATAACAAGTAAACTGTATGTCACATACTTCCTTTATGTTAAGTCTTAAAAAATAGTCCTTAACGTGCATTGGCCACCACCAGTCGTCACAGACACAAATAGTTTTTCATGGGAAAAACTGAACCTGTCACTTTGAAAAACTGCACTGCTTGCTGGAATCATCGACATGAGAAACACCACACAATTGTCATCTGTTTCCGCAGGACAGGCAGTCTGTTGGCACTTTCTGGTCTCATATATTGAAAGCCCAGCCATAAAACTTCCCAAAGCAAGGCGTCACTGCTAAATGTGGTTTAATGGGAATGCTGGACGCTCCTCATTTGTGGTTTACAGGACAATTTAGCACAACTTATCTATGACTCACTGTTCTAAGTGACATTGTGACATTAGACCGCAGTATGAACTCCCTGCTCATGTTACTGACCACTCAGGTTTTACGCTAACAAAAGGCTCAACTGAGATCGAGTGACAGCTTCTGAGTCCTAAAAATCTCAGTGCCATTCATTAGCTGTGGTTTAGCTGCACATTCAAACTACTAGGAAGGGGATATAACTATAATGAAATCCCATCAAGATATTTAAGATATTAAGACTTTGGAGATAAAAGCGTCCGTCATCCGTTTGGTGATTTCACCAACTTGTAAAGTGTGGAACAAAGTAAGAACTGTATTTAATGCCCATTCTGAGATCATTACTAGCCAACATTAATAAGCAGAGAACAATTAAACAATGAACAAACCTTAGTCTAATTACACAATCATTTATTAAACAGATCATCTGGAATTAAAGATCCATCCAACACATGACTATTCTTTTATTTGCATCTGAGATGATAGAACACACCCATGTCATTATTCACTGATCAATCTTCTATATGATTTACTTGTACAAATCTGATTGGTTGCCAGTTGTACTTGGCACAAATTGTAACAATTGTGTGTATGTGGTCAGGTTTATACCTTTAAAATGTACAACTCTGACTTACAAACATTGTGTTAAAATGTTTTTCATTATTATATTAAGGCAAATAACTAGTAATTCTTTCCAGATCCCGGATTAAACTTTAGATAATGTCTAATAGTTAATCATTTGTATCGTTATCAGGCTTTTCAATGTTCTTAACATAAATTAGCTATTACAAACAGTTTCTTATTTCACAAATTGCTGAGCCATGCTAGAGCGTTTGTAAAGCACACGAAAAAAAATATTAAAACAAATTCAATATGAAAAGGTCACACCATTTGTGTATATTGTGTTACAGGTTTTAGTAATGCAGTACGGTGCCTTTTTCATTCATTAATGCATATACACTGATCAGCCATAACATTAAAACCACCTGCCTAATATTCCCCCTTGTGCCGCCAAAACAGCTCTGACCCGTCAAGGCATGGACTCCACAAGACCTCTGAAGGTGTCCAGTGGTATCTGGCACCATGACGTCAGCAGCAGATCCTTTACATCCTGTAAGTAGCGAGGTGGGGCCTCCATGGCTCGGACTTGTTTTTCCAGTACATCCAACAGATACTTGATCGGATAGAGATCTCAGAAATTTAGAGGTCAAGTCAACACCTTCAACTGTTTGTCAAGTTCCTCAAACCATTCCTTAACAATTCTTTCAGTGTGGCAGACCACATTATCCTGCTGAAAGAGGCCACTGCCATCAGGGAATACCGTTGCCTTGAAGCAGTGGACTTGTTGTGCAACAATGTTTAGGTAGGTGGTACGTGCCAAAGTAATGTCCACATGAATGCCAGGACCCGAGGTGTTCCAGCAGAACATTGCCCAGAGCATCACACTGCCTCTGTGAGCTTACCTTCTTCCCATAGTACATCCGGATGCATGGAGATGCTCTGATCCAATCACCTAGCCATCACCATTTGGCTCTTGTCAAAGTTGGTCAGATCCTTATGCTTGCCCATAGTTCCTGCTTGTAATATATCAACTTCAAGAACTGACTGTTCACTTACTGCCTAATATATCCTACCCCTTGACAGATGCCATTGTAACAAGATAATCAATGTTATTCACTTCACTTATCAGTGCTTTTTATGTTGTAGCTGATCGGTGTATGTACATACACACATTGGTACTAGGAAGTTTGTAAACCCTTTAGAATTTTCTGAATTTCTACATAAATGTAACCTTAAATGTGTTCGTACTTTATCTAAGTCATAAAAATAGATAACGAGCACCCAATAAAATAACACACAAAAAGATATATATTAATCTATTAATCAAAATAATCCAACATTAAATTTCTTAGTCGGAAAAGTATGTGACTTTATGCTTTCATTAACTGCCGTGACCTCCTTGAGCAGCAATGACATCAATCAAGCGCTTACTGAATTTCTGATCAATCCCGCACATCTGCTTAGAGGAGTTTAGGCCCATTGCTCCCTACAGAACTGCTTCAACTCACAGATGCTGGTGAGCTTTCTTTCATGAACACCCTGCTTCGGGTCCTGCCACAATATTTCCATTGGATTAAGGTCTGGGCTTTGATTCCAAAATGCAAAATTTCTCCTGCTTATGCCATTTTTTGTAGACTGACATGAGAGTTTAGGATATTGTCCTGAGGATTACTACTGTAAATAAATTTCATATCCATATTTTGGACAAGAGACAAAGAAAGTATAACTCGTTAACATGCCACAACTTGAACTATCAAGGCTGATAGCCAGTTAACACATGTAAAATACAGTGTACCATTAACAATACACTAAAACCTTGATTGCAATCATTAGACATTTTGCCCCAAAAAGAGTTAAACTTAATTTCTGATTAGAATGATGTAAAGCCCCAGAGCCCATAAATCACAATGGTTTTCATTCACTGTACATTGAATTCCAAGCGAAAATATAAATAAAAACAGGTGGTGCAACATATTGTTTTCTTTTGCAGCTCGGAACTCAGCGTTGAATAAATATTCTGACCCCCCAGTGACCACTTCACATGTGACATATTAGTGTTTTATAGTTACTGCACAATTCTTGGCTACAAACAGCACTGATATGAATTCATATACAAAACAAAATGTGCTAAAAACATGTTACGTTAAAAAGTATAAACATAGATGTGTTGTGTATTACCCCACTAACTTAATTCTGTTATGGCTGGCTTCATGATTATGTTTTACAAGAAAGTTTACATTCGATGAAGAAGCAAATTACATGTCCCTATAATAGTCCATATTCAATGTCACGGCACAGTAATTAGTCATGTTAAGTCCTTAAACATTAAATATGGTATAAAATAATAAATTAGTCTCTATGGTGTATGGCAGAGACAGACAACTGTTGTGGTACAACAAATCTAACCCAGACTATCCTGCTAGCCAGCCAGAGCAACTGAAGAGCCATATAATGAAGTGTATAGAACAGTGACGGGCGACATCTCCTTCTTCTCCGGAGACATCTGCAGCCTTCCAACCTTCCAAGGGGCCGCCCAGAGGAAGGAGGGAGAGCATTGTACGGAAGAGGCCGCGTGATGCGGATGTTGGCTGCCCCTGGTCTGTTTCAGTCTCTGCTTTAACAAAGTAGAGAATACCTTCAGGAGCAGCCAGCTGGAGGGCCACAGGTGAAGGCTCGACAGGCCACCTATTGCCCACCGCTGGTGTAGAAGTACCCTGTGTCAGAGGAGTCTTCAGATGGAACCTGAGGCTTCCTCTGCCATCGTTGTCTGATAGAGAAGCACACTTGCAGGTGGACTTGGCATCTGTAAATGCTTATCTCCTTGAACATTGTATGTCAGTCGAGTTGTACAGTATGTCGGTCAGCGCAAATGACTGGGTGGGTCATTATCCTACTGGGATTTTTCTGACTTTTGTACTACAATGGATCAAGACAAATTATTTTCCCCCGTATGGTCTAATTAAGATTGACTGTGAAAGAAGACCATTAAGGACCCCTGTCCACTCTACTGGGACCACTGGGTTGGCAAAGCTGCTAATCCAGGGGTCCCAATGTTGTTGGCTAGCCGGGGGCCCCATAGTGTGGGGCTAGTTTTCACTATGGCAGTGGGACACCATGCTCAAGGTCTCCCTGTAACAGTGGAAACGAGCTCAGACTGTCTAGCCACGGAGATGGTTGACGACTCGGGGAGAGGGGAATGCTTTGTTTATTTATTTATTTGTGCGTAATTCTTTTAACAGATCCGGTCCTATGAAGCCAGGATTGGCACAGAGCGTTGAGGTGCTAGTCCCGTTAATACTTGCTAGATAAGCCCCCATAGGAAATAAGTAAAGAATAATAGAGGAGTGGTGTTCTGGAAAAAGACCTCTGTTGGTCGCTACTATTCTCTAAACAAGGATGGGGTTGTCCAATTCTCCAGTAGCAGTCATTTATTGGCTGAATTTTGGCGAATTGAGATTAAATTGTTAATTAATCTGCCATCAGTGACTTTCTACCGAATTTCAGAATCAGTCAAATCAAGCAGCCAATATATTTGTGTCAAGTAATTAATTTTCAAACTGCCAGAGAATGTAGAACACTCCAGGGGGTATATTTACTAAACCGCGGACGTGAAAAAGTGGAGATGTTGCCTATAGCAACCAATCATATCCTAGCTGTCATTTTGTAGAATGTACTAAATAAATGATAACTAGAATCTGATTGGTTGCTATAGGCAACATCTCCAATTTTTCAAACCCACAGTTTAGTAAATATACCCCCAGATATGAGAATCAGCTTATACAAGCAATTTGCTTTGTTTTAAATTGAAACTTAGTTGACCCACCTTGCTGTTCCTAGCTGGTGCTGGTTCAGAGCCTAATGAGTGTCTGGTCATTGCCAGGGACGCCTGCACTGAGGTAATGGACTAAACCCACTTAGGAGCATTTGACAGTGTAGTGACCATGAGACAATAGTATACGACACAGACAAAGTTAGAAACACACCAAGGAGCAGGAAAGGCAGGACAATGGTCAAGGTATTGAGCAGACTGCAGTGGTCAAAAACAGGTTGGATCAGGAACAGATGGTCAGTCAGCCAACAGACAGCAGGCACAGAAATAGAGATGATACAGTAATGTGCAATGAGCAAAACCATTTTGGCTACAAAATATAACAGAAAAGAAGAGGTGTGGAGACATGCCTAAAAAGACGCCCAGCTCTGGAAGCAAGAGCACTGAGTAATGTAAAGCTATTGCAAGTGGCATGCTACAGTACGCCCTTATTGGAAAGGATATTAGCAGTCACCTTGGAATTCAGTAACCAATGTAAAGAATGAGGCTGCAGGTCTCTCCTTGGTGCCTTCTAACATTCTTATATTTTGCAATAGTACATTATTTTCTACATACACTACCTTGCTATGCTAAAAAATGCCAGTAACATTGGAAATATATAAGTAGTTATTACTGCTTACCCCTGCAGACACTGCCTTGGGATATGATGGGCTCACTACAAGCGGCGCACAGCCTCTTCTTTCTCAGCACTTTCTCCTGGAAAAGATGACGCTCACCCCCCGCGGGCTGCAGAGGAAACAACATTGAGATTAAATAGAGACCACAAGTATAACAGAGTCAGTGTGAGACTAAAGTAATGGACTCCTTGGAATCTATACACAAAAACAGTCCAGAAATGATGGGTTTACATAATATGTGTACAAATGAAAACAACAAAAGAAAAACAAGAAACCATAAAAATAAGAATCTCAATGCACAACACAGAAAACAACAGTTGGTCTCACAGCTGCTCTATTTGAACAAAATATATTTATTGCTTTGGTGTTTTGTTTCAAACATGGTATAGTACATAAAATACTGTAAGTGAAACCTTACCCTCTTGCATTTGGAAAAGGGAGACCTGGCAATTTGTGGTGGGTAGAAGAAGGCTGTGGTGGGCGGAAGAGGGCTGTGGTGGCCGGAAAAGGGTTTAGTGGGTAGAAAAGGGTGGAAGAGAGCTGTAGCGGCTGGAATAGGGTTGTAGTGGGTGGAAGAGAATTGTAGTGGGTGGAATAGGGTTGTAGTGGGTAGAAGAGGGTTGTAATATATAGAAGAAGGTTGTAGTGAATAGAAGAGGGTTGTAGTGGGTGGAAGAGAATTGTAGTGGGTGGGATAGGGTTGTAGTGGGTAGAAGATGGTTGTAGTATGTAGAAGAGGTTTGCAGTGGGTAGAAGAGGGTTGTAGTGGGTAGAAGAGGGTTGTAATATGTAGAAGAGGGTTGTAGTGGGTGGAAGAGGGTTGTAGTGGGTGGAATAGGGTTGTCGTGGGTAGAAGATGGTTGTAGTATGTAGAAGAGGTTTGCAGTGGGTAGAAGAGGGTTGTAGTGGGTGGAAGAGGGTTGTAGTGGGTAGAAGATGGTTGTAGTATGTAGAAAAGGTTTGCAGTGGGTAGAAGAGGGTTGTAGTAGGTGGAAGAGGGTTGTGACGGGTGCAAAAGGGTTGTAGTGGGTGAAAGAGAATTGTAGTGGGTGGAATAGGGTTGTAGTGGGTAGAAGAGGGTTGTAATATGTAGAAGAGGGTTGTAGTGGGTGGAAGAGGGTTGTAGTGGGTGGAATAGAATTGTAGTGGGTGGAATAGGGTTGTAGTGGGTAGAAGAGGGTTGTAATATGTAGAAGAGGGTTGTAGTGGGTGGAAGAGGGTTGTAGTGGGTGGAATAGGATTGTAGTGGGTAGAAGATGGTTGTAGGATGTAGAAGAGGTTTGCAGTGGATAGAAGAGGGTTGTAGTGGGTGGAAGAGGGTTGTAGTGGGTAGAAGATGGTTGTAGTATGTAGAAGAGGTTTGCAGTGGGTAGAAGAGGGTTGTAGTGGGTGGAAGAGGGTTGTGACGGGTGCAAGAGGGTTGTAGTGGGTGGAAGAGAATTATGATGGGCAGAATAGGATTGTGATGGCTGGAAGAGGGCTGTTATGGCTGGAAGAGGATTGTGATGGCTGGAAGAGTATTGTGATGGCTGGAAGAGGATTGTGATGGCTGGAAGAGGGCTGTTATGACTGGAAGAGGGCTGTTATGGCTGTAAGAGGGTTGTGATGGCTGGAAGAGGGTTGTGATGGCTGGAAGAGGGCTGTGATGTTGTGATTTGTGGAAGAGGGTTGTAGTATGTAGAAGAGGGTTGTAGTGGGTAGAAGAGGGTTGTAGTGGGTGGAAGAAGGTTGTAGTGGGTAGAATAGGGTTGTAGTGGGTAGAAGAGGGTTGTAGTATGTAGAAGAGGTTTGCAGTGGGTATAAGAGGGTTGTAGTGGGTGGAAGATGGTTGTGACGGGTGCAAGAGGGTTGTAGTGGGTGGTAGAGAATTATGATGGGCCTAAGAGGATTGTGATGGCTGGAAGAGGGCTGTTATGGTTGGAAGAGGATTGTGATGGCTGGAAGAGGATTGTGATGGCTGGAAGAGGATTGTGATGGCTGGAAGAGGGCTGTTATGGCTGGAAGAGGGTTGTGATGGCTGGAAGAGGGTTGTGATGTTGTGATTTGTGAAAGAGGATTCTAGTAGGTGAAAGAGGATTGTGATGGGTGGAAGAGGGCTGTGATGAGTGGAAGAGGGCTGTGGTAGCTGGAAGGTTATGATGGGCGAAAGAGAGTTGAGATGTGCAGAAGAGAGCTGTGATGTGCAGAAGAGAGTTGTGATGGGCACAGTTTAACACACTTAGAGACATTAGGTTAAAGTATTACTTGATACTGCATTATAATTCACAAGTTAATACATGTAAAAACCCCTGTAAATAATATCTGTGTAGATCTTGAGTTCTCATGTTATCATTTTAGTGTCCATTAGTAAAACATTTGAGTAACAAGGAATAATTTACCAAGAGACAGGCTGGGCTGGGGGGCACCTGACCCCCCCATTCCTCTAGTGGACTACCTTAGGCTGGGTCACTGGGTCATATATTTTTTTTTTCTTTAAAATGTTCCTAATAGGCTGCTGAGTTGAGTAAAGCTAAAATCCCTCCCCTGACTGTACAGGACTTTTTGTGCCTTTATAGTGTTCAGCGAACCGACTTCCAATATCCTCTACATTTACAGTAGTGGGGGGTTAATCACATATTTAATAACCCACACTGTTCATCCAGGCCAGAACCCATTCACTGTCCTGTATGGAAAGAATATTTTGTGCATATCATATACACTTATAGTGCATCTGCTGAATTATCCACAACTATTACCAATCTTATAAATTTAAATATAATAGCATAATAATAAAAAACATTATAAAAATATTATTTCGAGACAGTCCATCACAAATTAACATCACTGTAAGTGAACATCTCTCCTGACTCTCACCGCACTATTTCACATCTCCTTTTAAGCCACAGGAGAAGACAGGAGCAAGTAAAACAGTGGAAAAAAAGGTATTTTCACATTTTCAAATTTAACAAATAGCACAATACGATAATACATATTTTATGGAATATATTATGGGATTTTACTTTATGGCTGGAATGACTGAGAATTTTCTTTTGGCAACATTGAAAGTGCTTAAAGTGTTTTCATAAGCAGAAATAAACTGACAATAAGAACTGGGATGACAAAAATGCAGTGGTTGGATGTTTCCATGAAGGGAAAGTATACAGCTGCTCAGTGAAGTAGTCAATAACAAACAGTGGAGAGTTGCCACATTTTCCATGGGGTGCAATGAGTTGCCCAACGAACTATGTCCATTCAAGAGACTAAATTCCTACCTAAGCACATTTCATCCACTTTTCAGGCATTTTGAAAAGGTGAAAACTGGATAAAAAGTGCAGTAAAACAGAAAGAATTTACTTTTATTTCATAATTACTCTCAATGCAGTAAATTTATCAAGCTGTAGGTTTCAAAAAATTGTAGATGTTGCCTATAGCAACCAATTCTAGTTATCATTTATTTAGTACATTATACAAAATGACAGCTAGAATCTGATTGGTTGCTATAGGCAACATCTCCACTTTTTTCAAACCCGCAGCTTGATAAATTTACCCCTATATGTTAAAAGTATATTGTGTTGTTCTATTTCCAATTTTTATCTGTTCCATTTCACTCACATGTATGGTGTTATAACCAAGTAATAAAAAAGAAACCCCAAATAAAAAAATGCACCTTTTTGGACGCATTTTTCATGCTCTGAGTATGCAGGAGAAATGCAAGTGTGAATAAGCCGAGATGTCAGCTCCTGTGCACAGGGCCATAACTAGGGCTGTGCGAGAGGGGCGGCAAAATTGAAGGGGGACGCAGGGAAATAATATTTTATATTAATTTGGATAAAATTGAGAGTCTGAGGGCATCACATTTCCTTCTTGCACCAGGTGCAAACATTTCTAGCTACGGTTCTGCCTAAGCCCCCAGTATTAAGTAAAGCACCCAAGACAACAGTATATAGCTACAACTAATATGCTCACAGTATACAATATGACTTCCATGCCCCCAGTATATAGTTGAGCTCCCACAGTATACACTATGGTTCTTATACCCTCTTTGTACACTACAGCTCAGAAGTCTCCCATACTTACAATATATAGTACGGCTCCAAAGCCCTATATATAGAGCTCCCAAGCACTCAGTACACAGTACAGCTCCTATATTCACATTTTACAGTACTGTTTCCATGGCCTCACAATACAGCAGAGTTCCCATAACCTCTCTATATAGTACAATGCCATCACAAGCTCTTGCAGAGCTGCCATTAATCTACAGTGCAGCACCTATGTCCCAGTATACTTTGCAACTCCAGAGAACCTTAGCACACAGAATACTATCATACACACAGTATAAAGTGCAGCTCCCATGCCCATACTATACAGTGCAACCTTAAAGCTCCATCATGTGACCAGTATACAGAAGAACTACAGAATAACTCATATGCCCTGAGCATATAGCTGTCATGTCACTAGAATTAGTCACCCACTCCTTGTGCTGCCCCGGAAAGAGACACGTGCAGTAATGAGCTGCTATTAACCTGCTCTCTCCTACTTAATGTACTACTTACACTTACTTCTCTGGCTGCTTCTCACTCACTGAATTCCTTTCTGCCAAAGTTCACAGAATGTGAGGCACCCAGAGCACTAATAACAGCTCCCAAATGTCAGCACCCAGTGAGTTTCTTCCTTTTTAGTAGCAGTGCCAAGACGGACAGACAAATCTTAATAAGATCCCCTGCACACAACACATATGACATAACACATATGACATCTGCTTTGCTATGCTGTGACTGATGTCAACCTTCCAGTACCGGGAGGAGCAGGACAGATAATGGACGCTTCTGTCTGGCTGTAATTAATCAATGCCAGTTTATAGCTTGGGTATCTAGGGAGCAAGTAAACTAATTGCCCACGGCCTCCATAATAAAATGGCAAATAAGCAGGGGAAAGGGTGTTACTGCAAGCATTAAAAGGAAGCAGCAAGAAGTGAGTGGCTTTCTATTGGTCCACTCTTTCGCACTCACTAGGCAGCATGCACATTACCAGCAAAAATCATGGCAGGGGTCCCCCACAAATCTTAGTCCAGCTCTGTAATTCACCCATGCCCATCATTGCCTACTCTCCAGGAATGTTCGGGAGGCTGTCAAATTTCGGGCAGTCCTCCCAACTCCTGGAAGAGCATGCACCCTCCCAGATCTGGTAAGGAGTCAGGGTGGAACGACGTGTCATTAAACACCAATGACATGAACATCCCCTCCCACACTTGACCTCCCCTCTGGGATATCCTGGAGGGGAGCAACAAAAGTTGGCAAGTTACCCCATGCCTGTAGCAATATTTACCTATTGGTAGGAATGACAGTAAGAGATGTAATCCTAGCACTTTACTATCATTGTGATTTCTTCTATTAGGCCTGCTCTCCTGGACTTCTCGGTGGCCTCCTCTCAGGACTACCCGGTTACCTACTCTCCAGGACTACCCGGAAGAGCAGACACCCTCCCTATTCCAGGGTAGGTAGGCCTTAATGTCGTGAATTGCATCATTAATTCCCACCTCCACCAGGCAATGCTACAATTTGCATTAGGGGTCAGTGACGGGACTATGGTGACGTCATGGCATCACCATGCCCCTTACCATAATTGCCACATAACTCCAAGTTGGCAAATATGGTACTGCCACTATGTTTAAGCATGACCAGTTCCAACTGAAACTATATCACCAGCCAGTAAAATGGTGGGGGACTGGCCAGGGGGTGGCAGCTGCTCCCCCTTGTAACAGAACAATGTTAAACAGCAGGTGACCTGAAGATATATATAAATCACTTATAAAGAAGTAAAGAAGAGATACAGAAGGCTCCTACAAAAAAAAAAGTTCTACCTACTCAAATATTTGAATCACTGTTCGGTATTTACATAACATACAAACATGTTTATATCTTAGGATCAGTACGTTTTTCAAGGCGACTTGTCAAAGCTTAAAATTACAATGGTTTCTTTAAAATATGAAATAAATATTTCATTGTGTGTATAAAAGCACAATTTTGTTTCCCCTCTATAGGAGCAGTCATTTTAGCAATTTGATCAAATCAGAATGTTTTACTAGTGACGTGCACCAACGTATTTATAATAATACAGCTCAATGTGAAAGAAACTGCTGTTTCAGAGACTTCTCCACGTAACAAGTGGAAAATTTGAACCTGAAACATTCCTGTAAAAAATCCAAAGCAAATAGAGGAAATTCAAAACATAATGCATCTTTCATCATACTCTCTTAAAAGGATGAAACTTTTGGATCATTTTTATACAGAATTTTATCTTAAAAAGAAAAAAAAAATAACTCAAAACCTCTGAAATATTTCCACTGCTTTTTCAGGATCTGGTTACTTACATCCTTGTGAACACACTTCATGAAATTTTGGTGGGGAAACTCAGGAACATGAATACTATAAAAGCGCCAGGCATATTTCTTTTTCTTGGACTGACCTCCATCAACCTTACTGGTGATAACTGTTTCCATATGGCGGTCCATAACCAAGGAGAATTGCCCTTTTTATAAGGGTAACTTACATCAACATTGTTTTCAAGAGCTCATACTGTTAGAATTGTTTTTCATTCCCACAGTTCTATAGTACAATAGATTTAGTGCAGGCTAAAAGTATAGGTAGAATTTATTCAATGTAAAATGTATGTGGCTCACTGAACTTAAAGCTAACTTTATGTATAAAACTGTAGATACACTAGGGGACATACACTCAGTTGCCACTTTATTAGTTACACATGTACACCTGCTTGTTAACATAAATTTCTAATCAGACAGTCATGTGGAAGCAACTCAATGCATAAAAACATGGTCAAGAGGTCCAGTTGTTGTTCAGACTAAACACCATAATATTATTGTGGCTGGATCATGTACAAATAATTTATTGTAGATATTTCAATTAGTGGTGCAGGCGCCAATTTATATGATTGCAAATGTACTGATTTTGATACTGTTATATTTTTGTATTAGAAATGTACTGATTTCTGAGTCAATAGGCATGTGTGTGTGGAGAAAATGTGTTTTCTACACTGTCTGAAGGCAGGTAATCTCATGTTAATTAGACCTTTTCATCTCAGTGACCAACATATTCTTTAGCCTGAAGGCACAGGGGGGGGGGGGGGGGGGGGTAATTAGGCTTCCTATCTTTTTAAGACTCAGGATGCAAGTGAATCGGGAAATCACAGATTGATGTAAATTTTGTGAGTAAAATTATGTTAAATGCAAGATTAGAGAATATTATATCCTGATGGTAAACATTTAATGTAAAATCTCAGACGTTACGGTGCCAGCTAGGACAGGGGCTGGGTTACCTCCTGCAGGGCTAGGGTTGCAAAATTGTATAAAAAAAACATTATTTTGCCATGTAATGTATCATTCCATCTGAACTTCTGGATGATCACCAGTAACTGGTGTGTAAAGGTCCTTGTCAGGACTCTTGAGCAATAAAACATCACTGCTTGAAGATTCTGCTTGAGATTATTACCTCTGTATACTGTGACCAATAGATAAGAGTTACACTCTAATCCATTCCCCGGCTGTCCTGTGTTGAACCCAGCATCTCTGTGTCAATGTTCTGCCCGTTACCCAGCAGTCGTGATCCATAGTAAGTGGTCAGGAGGCATTGCAACAGGTATACCAGCTACCCCAAAAGTAAGCGGTTCTAGACGCTACAAAGTAGCCCAGTGGTGGCAGCTGAATTATCCGACAGACATTGTGCATTTGGCATTTCGCAATCGGCGAGTGTCTGGTGGCAGCTGACATCAGTAGGAGTGGTCAGCAACAGTTGATTACTAACGGTGAGAAGGGAAGCCAGATAAACTGTGCAGGAAGAACATCCCTCTGTTTCTCCTTTTTCCCCTACAGACCGGGTGGCAAAGTAAACCCATCCGGTCACATTGATCTCAGTGACTTTGATTGTTGAATGATTGTAGGTGCCAGAGGTTTGAGTATCTCAGAAACTGCTGATTTTCAGTGCAGATTGGTTGGGATTGTAATGTTGTGGTGAATGTTTTCTTGGCAAACATTAGGCCCCTTAATACCAGTTGAACTTTGTTTAAATGTCACAGCCCACCTGAGTATTGTTGTTGACCATGTGCATCCCTTTATGTGCACAGTCTACCCATCATCTAATGGCTACTAACAGCAGGATAACAGGCCATGTCACAAAGAACACGTCTTCTCAAGCTGGTTCCATGAGTATGACAACATATTTTCAGTACACTCCAATGGCTTCCACTGTCACCAGATCTCAATCCAATAGAGCAATTGTGGGATGTGGTGCAATGGGTATGAATGTGCAGCCGACAAATCTGCAGCAACTACATGATGCTATTATGTCAACATGGACCAGAATCTCTAAGGAATATTTTTAGCTCCTTGTTGAATCCACCTCATTAAGAATGCAGGCTGTTTTGGGGCAAAGCAAGGCCCTATACAGTAGTAAGCAAGGTCCTATACAGTACTAGAAAGATGTATCTAGTAAAGTGACCAACGCAGAACAAAGATGTACCTAGTAAAGTGACCAACACAGAACAAAGATGTACCTAGTAAAGTGACCAACACAGAACAAAGATGTACCTAGTAAAGTGACCAACACAGAACAAAGATGTACCTAGCAAAGTGGCCAACACAGAACAAAGATGTACCTAGTAAAGTGACCAACACAGAACAAAGATGTACCTAGTAAAGTGGCCAACACAGAACAAAGATGTACCTAGTAAAGTGGCCAACACAGAACAAAGATGTATCTAGTAAAGTGACCAACACAGAACAAAGATGTACCTAGTAAAGTGGCCAACACAGAACCTCAGGCCCGAACATATTCTTTTGCCTCATTCCTAGACTCTAAGGGGCAGTTTCAATTCTGAGCAATGTTCCATTGGACAACATAGCAATGTCTGGCTGCGTGCAGTACCGGTTAATATTTCACTGAAATCTTGCACCTCAATGAGCAAAAATAAGCAAAGATTTGAAGCCGGACATTGCCTTAGAGTGTCTCCGCGGAACTGTTCCAGAGGCACATTACTCAGAATTGAATCTGCCCTTATGGGGGAGATCTATCTAAGGTTGCTTTTGTTTCAAATTTAAAAATCGCCATAGATAAATGGCTAATTCATCCCCCAAAATCTTCAATCTATTAAAATTCAATTTATTTTTAACTTGGGCGAATTTCTCTGCAGAGCAAAACCACTGTTTTTTTTCTCATCTATTTGAATAGGCAATGCATTTCAATTGGAGCAGAAATTCACTGAAATGCATTGCCCATAAACATGGAAAGGAAAATCTCAGCCAATCACAAGCAGTGCTTAAATGCTGGAAAGTTGTGAATGGCCGATTAGGTACTGAACTCCAACCTCATTGAAAACAATGAAGCTGGTGGCAAAGCAAGGAAATGTGGAAAGGTTAATGTGGAACTGTCCCAACGTGTACTCGACAGTGCTTGCAATGTCACAAGTCACAGTAAATGCTGATCCCACTAGCACCAGCATGACCAAGAAGATAATGGCTTATATTGGTAATTGTATCTAATCTTTTTTGACTTTTTAAAATATATTTATTTACTTAGCATATCCTAAAATCAAATCAATATGCAATCAAGCTTTCTATGCCCATTCAAACTGAATGTCTATTGAAATCAATTTGAGACATTACTTATCTCACTGATTTTCAGGCATCTCAACAGTCTGAAACCAGTGAGACTGTGTCTGGAGTTTGTAGTGGCAATTTTGTAATCACCCTTTAACAGATTTCCCCTATATATGTGAATATATATGTGAATATATATATATATATATATATATATATATATATATATATATATATATATATATATATATATACACACACACACTATATGGTGATTATTTTTTTTTAAGGTTTGATAAAGCAATTTATCTGGTGATTTCATTTTAGCTGGGTAGAGACCTGTCAGCACTGGGGCAATAGAACTGATGGCTGCGGCTATTGTTCTATCTGCAGCTACATTACATTGACAACTCATTGGTAGCGGACTCCAAATTGTAAAGTGCTACGGAAAATGCTGGTGCTATGTAAATAAATGATGATGATGATGATTTGACTTGACTGTCAGACAGCCACTTAAATGGATCATGTGGGGAGCATTTCTGGCTAGTAGTGTAAAGGTGTAATCCATGAGGCACAATAAGGCAGACACGATGGCTTTTTTATAAGTCACCAATATACACTATATGGACAAAAGTATTTGACCACACCTGTTAATTACTGAATTGAGGTGTTTCAATCAGACCGGTTGCCAGATGTCTATAAAATCAAGCACCTAGCCATGCAGTCTACATTTGCAAATATTTGTGATACAAAATGGGTCGTTCTGAAGAGCACAGTGACTTCAAGCGTGGTAATGGGATAGGATGCCACCTTCAAATTACATCTTTGAAAGATGTCAGTTTATTACCTATCCCATATTAGATTTATTAGTGTGGAATGTTCTCATACACAAGAACTTTCATCTAATTCTGAAATACCACTCTTTACATCTTGCTGAGAGCTTTGCCACTTATGTGAACAACAGTGGAGAGAGATCGGGGCAACGTAATTGCACCTGGCTGTGTGTATGTTGGAGGGGTGGAACTTTCCCCAGCAGCCCTTACGCCCGCCTCTGATGCCATCGACCCCTGGATGCTACATTCATGGATGTCACCATGGATTGATTTGGAGTGTGGATTTTATCTGGCTGTGATAACCTCTAAGTGGGAGACTGTCTCCTAACAGCCTGCACGCTACTTGTGGTGAGATCGCTCTAGGGAATTTCCATAACACTGACTGCATGCATATTTTTATTGCTTTTGTGTTTTTAGTTGTGTCTTGATCAAGAACAATGCTGTATGGATACCTTTATATTTATCTACTAAGTGAATTGGCCACTCACTTCAGTTTATCACAAACAACAAGATACCATATCACAGACTCTTTATTATTTATTATTAGTTCTCATTGAGGACTGTTGATTAAGTGTGCATATTATTATTATATTCAATCTTGAGACATGCCTGCCACCTTTGAGTACCTTACTGGGATTATTGACATATAGTCTTAATGCAAGCTCATTGCTTGGCATTATTATTCGCTGTATTCTGGTATTATTATACTTTTTGCTAGATATTGTTCATTATTTTTATTAGATTACTCATTTATGAGACAATAAAAGTATTGTTTATTTTAAGATGTCATCCGCCATATTTATTCAGGTTCGACATCAACTTATTCCCTTGGTGCACCTTATTATGTGTTTTGGTTGTTCTAGATTTTACAAGGATTGGAACCCTTGATTAAGGTTTTTTTTATATATTTTTTATATTTATTTTTAGATTTTTTATAGTTTAGTTATTTTTATGTCACCTTGGATTTTAGTACACAAGAGTAGTTGTTCCTATTGCATGTAGACACTAAGACTCCGGCTAAGAGGAAGGGGGCACATTAGGAAAATATTTTTTAAGGCAATTCATCATGGCAGCAAGAAAGTAAAACTTCTAAAAGTCACTGTATATTACTCATCTGTTACTTTCACATAACGAAACACGCTTCTTACATAGAGCTTTAACTAGGGATGTCCTGAATCCTGTATGCAGTTCTGTGTTCAGGCCAAATAGTTTCCAACAAAGAACCAAATCCAAATGAACTGAATTCACAGACAAGCCAAGCACATAACAAACATGCCAGAGCCTGGCATGTGCATGACATCAATCATCATCATCATCATCATCAGTTATTTATATAGTGCCACTAATTCCACAGTGCTGTACAGAGAACTCATTCACATCAGTCCCTGCTCCATTGGAGCTTACAGTCTAAATTCCCTAACACACAGACAGACAGACAGAGTCAATTTTAATAGCAGCCAATTAACCTAGCAGTATGTTTTTGGAGTGTGGGAGGAAACCGGAGCACCCGGAGGAAACCCATGCAAACACGGGGAGAACATACAAACTCCACCCAGATAAGGCCATGGTCGGGAATTGAACTCATGACCCCAGTGCTGTGAGGCAGAGGTGCTAACCACTAAGCCACCGTGCTGCCCACATATGTATTGGATGTATCCTGCAGTGTATTGTCTGTTAGAGCAGAGTGCACCTGGACTCATAGTCACCAACAAACGTACCTTTACATTTGCTTCTTGTTGAATACGGCGTAAGCTCCAATGGGGCAGGGACTGATGTGAGTGAGTTCTCTGTACAGCGCTGCAGAATAAGTGGCGCTATATAAATAAATGATGATGATGATGATGATATGTGGATTATAGTCTCATAAGAACGCACAGGAAAAAAAAGAACTATTAATGTCACCTGTTAATGATAAAATCATTAATGACAGAACATTAAAATAAAGAAGCTTTTTAAAAAAAATAAATTACATATTAAATACATTTATTAGGATGTTATTAATGTCTACTGAACATGTAATGCCTTTTTACAGTTGCTTCTGATAGCAAACACATGTTCTAACATGCATAGGCGACCGTCATTACTAGTCATCGGCACTTACACCCGACCTATAGCTGATGCAAGGGATACGACAGAAAAACACGTACATTAGAGATGACCAGAGCTTGAATCGGACGCTGTTGCATGCACTCAAGCCTGGCACACCATTACTGTACATTGACTAGATGCATACGCACAGTCACTTCCCCGTTCCGCCAATGAAATTGAAGGCTGTAGTAAGGGTTATATGCGCTCGAAGATTAACTGGACGTTGCTGCGCATACTCGCCTATGGTCTGGTTCTTTGCATGTGCAGAGCGATTTTATGAAAAATACAACACATATCGGCATTTACATTGCATCATGAATCAGGCCCTTAATGTTTAAATGTCAGCTGAGGGGGATGTAAGTGGGAGGAACAGTCAGAAGCTACAATATCTGAATTTTCAGCCATGCCTATGGGGTAAGAGGGGCGCGTGCCTTGGGCTCTGCCTATGGGGAGGGCCACCTAGGATTTGGTTTTCCAGGTGGTAATGCAGCTTTAACTCATGTTTCACTCAAAACAATCTACACAATGTAACATTTTTGCAAAAAAAAGCACAGTTACATAGACTACAATGATACATACTAGTCTTAAGTAGAGAAACGTGGATAAAGAAAAAGCATGGATCATTTTTACATCATTATGCACACATGTACTGTATAACGTCAAAAATGCATTCTATTTTCTCATCATGCAAGACAATCTGTTACAGGAATGAGTGTTAGAGTTGAGGGCTTATACAAAAACTAGGGTTTAAACTTCTAATTCCACTCCAGCTACCCCAGCCCAAAACAGTTGTGTATGGTTTTGGGGTACAAATGACCTTGAAAAAAGTCTTCAGATCTTATTTACTATGTCATACTGTCCACAAATGTAGATGATCTAACACTATGCAAATAATTCCGAACAAGGGTAATGTCAACATTATCTTTAGTGCTACTATCTGTTATGGGGGTCTATTTATCAAGGATTTTTCCTGTGTTAAACACCCGAAAACAACAGTTTCCGGGTGTTTACCGTGAAATTGCTATGTATTGTTGAAGCATAGCAGCAGATATCTCAGATATCTGCTGCTTTGCATTTGCTATCGTTTTTCTGAGCACTCCCCATAACAGTGTAAGGGAAGTGCTCAGAACCGCTATGTATGAAAGTCTAATTAGAGAAAATTTTCTCTTTTTCTACATGTTAATGTACACCATCTGAAGCTGGCGCCATCTGAAGCTGGCGTACATTAACATATCTGAAAACGTTTGCGCTGTCCAGCTCTGCTCTGAAGAGCAGAGCTGGACAGCGCATGTGTGGAGGGATCATGTGATCCCTCCCTGTCACTCATCCTGCAGTTTGCCGTCCAGGATGTTACTGCGCATGCACCAACTATTCGGTCAGTGCATGCGCACTAACAAAAAAGGAAAAGAAAAAATAAAAAAAAATAAAAAATAGAAGATCACCGCAGCCTTTAAACTAGAGAAAAGACTGCGATGATCAGGTGAGTCACTTCTCAGGGACAGCAGTCTATCGGCACTGCTGTCCCTGAGAAGTTTTTTAATACATAGCCGTTACTTTTCAATCCTTATCAAGGAGATATGGATTGAAAAGTATCAAGTGAAAAAAACGAAGGGTCATAAATAGACCCCATGATGAGGTAGGTACAGTATCAGCATACAGCAGGTATACGTCTCCTTCCCATGTACGAAAAAATAAAACCCTCACAAAAATCATATCATGTAGGCACAAGCAATGAAAAAAAGCATCTGACAATTCCAGAGGTGTATCCGGAATCAGCCAACTAGAAGCAGTAGCTTGTGCTCATCGCCTTCATCAGCGTGTATTTGCACATGCCCTCAGGCACCCACAATGGATATTGCTTTGACAGGCATAATATATGCATCACTGCGCGGGTCTGCATCCATTCGCAATTACGCAAACACGCCCTTACGGTACTCGGTCTGCATTAGAACGCCCATTCCCTCCCCATCCTGCTTCTCCAGTCACAAATGTGACATTCGAGCACATCTGCGTTCGTGCACACGCGTGCAGCCTGTTTTGTGAGCATGCGTATAGCAATTTGCACAATTTATGCTATGCAAACTGGCATAAGTCCAACAGCTTCTGATCCAAATGTCTATAAGGACAATTTATACACTTATTTAACATTATTGTGCACACTAGGTTATTCTGTCCCACACTTAATATAAAACTTGTCCTGTATTCTCCTGTCACATTATGAAGCCATGTCCTGCTGTTATGTGTACTAATCACCCTCCCTTCTAACAACAAACACTGCTGTCATAAACACACGCTGAACTTGCACTGGAAGAAGACATCCAATCCCATGCACATAAGGAGTTCTGTCATACTCTCCTTTAACATGCACATCATTCCTTCAGCAACCTGTAAGTCTACTGGACACCACATCACAGGCACCCTTCCAGGAGACACTGATGACTTCACTGACTACACATGTACTGTCAAATCATAGGCATAGTGCACTTTTTGCATATCATACCCTTTACACATTTTCTATCTACACCATCACAGTTAGTTATAGGCACACACACCCACATCTAAATTCACACATCCATAGTTGTTATATGATACACTGTGCTCTTGTATTGCAGACACAGATTGAACCCATCATACCGCGGCACAGTTGAAACTCCTGCTCAGCCCTCTCAGCACCTCCTGAAAAGACCTCCTAGGCTTCATGGTTAATTGGAGGAACCCCTCAGCTGCAGCTCCCCAGGCTGCACTCTGAAGGAGATGTGTGTGTAGCCAGTGTGAGGGGCTGTGCAGGGAGTGGTGGCTGATCAGGGCGGACAGAGGATGTGATGTTGGGGGGGGGGAGGACATGATTGGGGGGGGAACTAGCCTTTCCTGAAAGACAAAGCTCACATTTCCTCCCCACCTAATATTAAGCATGGGACTTAACCTCTGCACTGCTAGCTCCATATAGTAATATAGTAGGGGTTACTAAAGCTCTGTGGGGGTGCAGACTACAGGATTGTGATGACATTTTCTGAAGTATAACAACAGGATTTTGTTTGGTCCCTCTGTATGCCTGTTTATTATAAAAGTTTGCAGGATTTGTTGAAATGTTTTCTCCTTTTAGGTAAATTTCATTAAAACAGTAATTGAATATTTTTTTGGACACAGAAGAAGAACCCAATTCAACATAACAGAAACAATGCTTCAGCTACTCACATCTTATCCATATATCCTGAAATGTAGTGTCAATACTTACACACACATTACCAAAACTGATATGGATTAGTAGTGTGGACTGACAGCTCAACGACCAGATATGTGGCCAGTTTGTCCACAGAAAAGGCAGTCTTATTCTACAGATCTTGTCATTCGATAATAGAGTCCAATCAGCGCCATCCTCAGAAGAGCTGAGTGACAGACTGGTTACCATTGCTGCCCCCCCCCCTCACTCAGATCGTAAAGGGCACCATACAATCTGGTCAGCCAATGACACCTATTGAACAGATTTTCAGCCACTTACATGGATTACCACCCAATAGAATTCTGATGTGTTTACGCTGAACTAAATCTGTATCATGCTATCGGTTGCATTCATCACAGAAAGCAGCAAATGTTTGGGATTGTGGTGCTTCTCTATCTTACATCATTCTGAACAAGGAAAAGCAAGAGCTTGTGCAAGTGACTGCCAAGTATCCAAGGTACCAGAAATACTATCTTGGAAATTGGTGTATTCATACATAGGGACTTGGCTAGTACAGTCACAGAAAGTGAAATGCCATATTATGCTTTAAAGGAGTTAATTTAAGAACTTCCTAAATTGCCTTACACTAGTACTTTGGTGTGGGGCTCTCTTCTCCCCCTATTCATACTGACTCACATATTTCCGACACCGCTGCTGATCACCTTTAGCGTTGTTCCAAATCCCTCCATAGCAGGAGAGATCTGGCGCAACAGCTCTAATTGAAGGACTAAAAATTTGTATTATTGGGAAGGGAGCGGAAATAGTAAAGTTCTTAAACTGAAAAAAAACCTTTTATCTGCCAATTATTTATTAGACAATTTATATATGTATTGAAACAATATAACCACCTCTATGGACTCATCTACACGCACTTGGTGTTGAGAACCAATTGGGGGTCGGGCCATTATGTTAAAATGAAGCCCGCTCGTTGTGACCATTCATTATACATTCTGATTCCCTGAGGAAGTCCCATCATATTTGGGTGAAACGCGTTGGGGGACATTAACTATCATCTGGAAATTCACTTTTATGTACTGCAAGCCATGTTTCTACAGGACCATCTATTACATGCACCGCTTCCTATGTTTGCCGACTGACAGTGAAGCCGGCGCATCAGTGACAGCTGGGTACAAACTTCAGCCCACAACATCACTGCGCATGTGCACATTCACGCTGTGTCCGGATAGTTTTAAGTGCCGGGGATCTTAATGCTGGACTCCTTCCCTACACTATGGCCACCCGCACCTTGGGGCATGTAATAGAGGTTCATCACGGGAGGACCAACATGTGAGAATTTACCAATTTTAATTACGGACTTCGAAATGTGAGTTTGTGTACCTATATAAGGAACTTAATATGGGCTGCAATTTTACCTTTAATTTTCTATACAAAATGGAAAACGCTAAAGACATTAGCCACCACTGATATTGTCCACTACCATCAAGATTTGATAAAGGTATTTGGAACCCACTAATCCTGTGCTATTCGAGGAACCTCCACATAGACTGGTATCTCCCACACGAGGAGTCTATGTGTTTAGGTATATTGCACATGCGAGCATGAGTGGAACTTGAACTTTTGGAACTCAATTTTTGAGACCATGAGATTATTTTGATTTGGATTAGAGACTTGTTCTATGACTAGCTTACATAGCTGGAATTTGGATTACAGCCATTTCTGTCGTGCACCTTAAAGACTTTTATATGGTATTTGGTATTTATTGGGTCTGGCCAGAACCTGTTTTTACATTATTGAATTATCATTTGCAAGCTATTTATTTGATTTCTTCTTTTTATCTTGATATTTGTGACGCTATGTAATATCGCTTACATTAAAAATTGGTACACATTTGCGCCATGGGATTTTTATATAATTAATGAACAAATTTGCCTGGTTTATAAATAGTGCTCTCATGTAACATTTTCTCTTTAGTGAATTAGATTTATGATTGACAAGTTATGGAAAAATAGACCACATAACAGTCACTAATTAACTAATAGTAGATAAAATATTTAAAAGGGTATATTTACTAAACTGCGGGTTTGAAAAAGTGGAGATGTTGCCTATAGCAATCAATCAGATTCTAGCTGTCATTTATTTAGTACATTCTACTAAATACCAGCTAGAATCTGATTGGTTGCTATAGGCAACATCTCCACTTTTTCAAACCGGCAGTTTAGTAAATCTAGCCCAAAGCCTGTTTCTCATCACTAAAAGAAAGCTTGAGGAAAACACAGGATTATGTATATTTTTCTTTGCCTGTACTTGGGCTTATCTACATAAAGGTTGATTATTTTTACTTCACCTTGTTGCTGCCTTCACGGGATAATGGCTTATTGTCTGTCTCAGCTGCAGGGATGGAGATCAGCGCACCCTTGTGTATCCCCGGACCATTGCGGCCCAGGGACAGATGAGAACACCGATACCCTTGGTTGCAGCTGAGGCATGCAATAAGTACATGATTCCTTGAAGAAAGTCCAAGACTAAAAAGATGAAGTAAAAAAATCAATATTTTATTCAACACTAAAACTTGGCTGAGGCATCGGTAAAGGCAACAGAAACGACTTTCCTCAAGGGTTCATTCACTTAATCATAATGTACTCTACAGAAATGAAATATGCTGGAAGGTAATAAAGGATTTAGATGGGAAAGTGACTAGGAGGATCACAGTAATATTACATAAGGTCAATGACAAGAGGGGTTTAGAGTCGATCAACAAAATACATAGAAATATTTGGCACTAAACAAGGCTTTTGAGGCACAGGATTCGGGACAGTTAAGTGTTTTTCAGTATAGCAAAAAACAGGAAAAAAACCCTGATATGGCGCCAATACAATACCAATGAAGGTAAATGAGATGATGGAAAAAATATTAAAATAATAAAATGTACAATTTCCAATAATATATGGACAGAAGACAAGCTGCTGCACAAACTAAGTGGCTGCGCCCACCAACATACAGAAATATAGAGCAAAAAACGGTATGCAGCGCTCAAATCTAACTGTCTCCAATATAGGCTAATAAAAATAATGAGTGGCAGATCACGAGTGGTCAAGTATATAAAATCAACATGTTTATTGTGTATATTAAAAATCATGCATGTAAATACCTATATGCTTACAAAGATATATTGTGAGGAAAAATTACCCAAACTACATCACAGTGCACTATGACGTATATGAACCACACGCTACTGATGGAAGAAAAAATGTGACAGCTGTATATTATGTAGCCAATTGTATGGTCAAAAATGTTGATGAAAAAACATGAGCAATGCTCTACGATTTCCCCACAAAAAGATATATAGTGCTGATAGTTGCCGTGATCATCAATCCACACGTGGTGGTAGGTTTCTTCCTATGAATGTTTCTTCCTATCCGCGGATCATACAAGTATTATCCATTTGATGTAGCGCTTCAAGGCACTTTTGTCAGCATCCCGCTAAAGCCTAAATAGGTTTCATCTTCATTCACCTATGATTCCAGTCCGTACTACGAAGGTTTGTGATCACTATTTATAACCATTGGAGACACAGTAACCTCAAAGAGACGAGTCTGCAAAGGTGTAATTTATACGGGTATGTGGAAAAGTGCATCATATCTACCATCAGAGACAGTGAGTACTACAGCATATTCTACTCACATATGTGTCTTTTCCATCTATGGAGCATGAAGCGGAATATACATTTATATGTGGAATTTATACTATAAAGTTTGTTTGAACTGAGGCTCTAGTTCATCTCTGCACAATACGGAGTTATATATATGGCCATATAAACATTATCATTCATAGGAAGAAACCTACCACCAAGTGTGGATTGATGATAACGGCAACTATCAGCACTATATATCTTTTTGTGGGGAAATCGTAGAGCATTGCTCATGTTTTTTCATCAACATTTTTGACCATACAATTGGCTACATAATATACAGCTGTCACATTTTTTCTTCCATCAGTTGCGTGTGGTTCATATACGTCATAGTGCACTGTGATGTAGTTTGGGTAATTTTTCCTCACAATATATCTTTGTAAGCATATAGCTATTTACATGCATGATTTTTAATATACACAATAAACATGTTGATTTTATATACTTGACCACTCGTGATCTGCCACTCATTATTTTTATTAGTCTATATTGGAGACAGTTAGATTTGAGCGCTGCATACCGTTTTTTGCTCTATACAAGTGTTTTTCGGGTAAAGAAATCATCTTTATTCTACAGAGCTTACTGTGTACCATAAAACTCAATTTTACAGCAAACAAGATTTCTTTTTTCTGTTACAGTTATTTGTTCTACGTTAAACCACTGGCATCTGTACAATTTGCCCCTAAAGTTGAGATAAGTTATTGTATTATTATGTAATTTAGTACTGTGTTACTTATCCCAAGTTACTTGTACCGCAACACTTTTATAGAAGCTAGAGATATGCGCTGACCCTCGTGTTTTGGTTTCCAAACCGGTGTTGGTTCTAACCCAACTTCGTGCTTCGGCTTTGCTACCGGTTTTGGATGTGGTTTTAATTAAAAATTGTGAAAAATAGGTAAAATAATCTCATTTTGAGCTGTTTTTGCTCTTATATTACTATTTATAGCATTATCATTCATTTCGTCATTTACAGTTTATTTTCTAATAATCCCTTCACAACTGTCCCAATTTTCACCAATGTTGGCCAAAGTCCTTGATAAAGACTTTTTCTAAGTCGAAACGCGTCGGTGATTGGAGGACGGAAGTATTGAGAACCCGCTAACCGGACTCGTGGTGATGATCATTTGGACGCTCCGTTCTTCAAACGTAGTTATTCTATGAGTGTTACTATTTGATATCTGACACATCGGATAGCATTTAGCATTTGGAGAAGGTGTTCGATACAGGTATTCATTACGGGAACACGGATGGTTTCCCTACTGAAAAGTGAAGACAGCTATCAATGTTGTACACCTGACATCCGTCACATTAGAAGACGATCTCCGCTACAAGTACCTGCTACGGGAACATCGATGGCATTACTATTGTAAGTTGATTTTCAATAGAACGTGCCTGATTATTTGTTTCAGCTCCGTGTTCTTTATAATACAACGAAGTCAGTATCCGTTCTGTTTATTTTGGGATTCCAGTAGCGCTGTATTACACTCCAGATTTTATATTACTGTTAAATATCTCTACAACTTATGTGCAGTTGTTTTGGAACTGTATCTCTGCTGCCACTGTATATCAAGCGCTTTATGTGATTCTATAATATTATATCTACTATTTATATCATTAACATTCATTTCGTCATTTACAGTTTATTTTCTAATGATCCCTTTACAACTGTCCCAATTTTCACCAATGTTGGCCAAAGTCTGCAGCGAGCTGTCATGATGAAGGATTTTGTAACTTTGCCATCATTGCATTTGCTTTCTCTGGTTCACTTAAAAAAAAAATAAACTAGAATAGTGCTGATATCTCCCTTTCCTTGCACCCAAACCTCCTTCGTATGTACAGACTTACTATTACTGTAATTGAATAAATAAATAACCACACAGACACCAATGTAAATTTGGCAAAAGGTCACAGTTTTTATTTAAACAAAAATGGTGGCAGAGAGAGCAATGCGAGTCAGCTAACAACTAATAGCAAAACCAAACAGTGGAAGGTCAAATTGCTACTACACAACTAGTGTCAGGATACAATTCTTTATGATGTTACAGCTTCCTAGTAACTGTCATAAGCTTTTAGAACTAGCAGAAGAGATCTTCACCTATAGCAGCCATCTTTCCCATAGAGTTGGACACACTCACAGGATGCCCCCAGGACTTTTCTCAATGTAGTAAAAGCTTATGAGTAGGGACCGGTAGGACGGAGATAGGAGAAATGGGGCCAAGAGCAATAATTAAATTTAAAAAGCTGCGCGCCCTGGCGTCATAGTGAGTACACCACTTCTTGGGGACAGCTTCTGCTGCAAATCTCAGGCAGTCCTCTTTACCCTGGGGTTGGACGAAGCTTACCCCGGGGTAATGATTTTTCTTCCCTCTCTCCCACATAAATATTTATGAGTCCCCTGGTTTGATTCAGAAGGGCAGCATTACAGCACAGAACATATAAAGAAAACAAGGTAGGGAAGCTCTGCTGTTGACTACCGATGAATGCAATGTATTGTGTGCCTAACCTTCCAAATTTTGTAATATGGGTGCAGGCTACCTCTGTCTATTTACTTTCCAAAATATCTAACTGTATTCATTCATACCAGTATCCATCCAATGACCTCTGCCTTTTAATTTAATAAAAGGCACTTGGCCCTGGATGTCTGGCACTAGCTGGAATGCAGTAGCAGTGTGAAGCGTCCCATCTGCCCTGCCATCAGAGTGACTATACCCCTTCTTGGGGACCACCTCTGATGCAGGCAAGCTCCTTTACCCTGGGGTCGGACAAAGCTTACCCCGGGGTGAGATTTTTTTTTCCTCTTTCCCTCCCACATAAATATTTACGAGTCCCTGGTTTGATTCAGAAGGGTCGCATTACAGCACAGAGCATATAAGGAAAACAAGGTAGTAAAGCTCTACTCTTGACTACCGATGAATGCTCTGGCAATGTATTGTGTGCCTAATATTTAAATTTTTGTAGTATGGGCGCAGGCCACCATCATCTATTTACTTTCCAGAATGTCTAATTCTATTCATTCATACCACTGTCCATCCAATGACCTCTGCCTGATAATTTAATTACAGCTGCGCGCCCTGGCTGCCTGACACTAGCTGGAACGCTGCAGCATTGTGAGGTGACCCGGTTGCTCTGACATCAGAGTGAGTACACCCCTTCTTGCTGCAGGCAGGCCCCGTTACCCCAGGTTTGGACGAAGCTTACCCCGGGGCAATGATTTTTCCACCCATCCTCTCACATAAATATTTACAAATCCCCTGGTTTGAATCAAAAGGGCAGCATTATGGCACAGATGTACCTCCCTCCAAGGACAATGCCATCTTGACTTGCACCATTTAACATTGTGCCCTCTTATCAGTGGCGGATCCAGGGTGGGGTGATCGGGGCGATCGCCCCCCCCCCCCCCCCTAGCAGGGGCTTGCTGCCGGCGGCTGCACACTATGCAGGTCCGTTTGCAGTGACAGTGTGCTGCCCGGCTGCTCTGATTGTGTTTTAAACACAATCAGAGCATCCGGGGAGCACACTGTCCCTGCCTGTCACTGCTGAACGGACCTGCACAAAGTGTGCAGCCGCCGGCAGCCTCCGATGGCAAAAGGGGGCGTGGCCTAAATCGCCCCCCCCTACATGACCCCGGGTACAAATATTCTCTAGATCCGCCCCTGCCTCTCATCATCTTTTAAATGTTTACTAATGCCGCTGTCCCTAGTTGTCCACTGATGTCTTAATGAAGGATTTTGCAAATCTGCCACCGGTGCATTTGCTTTCTCCAATTCAATTAAAAAAATAATTAACCATACTTTACGGTTCTCTAACTCCACTACATAGCATAACTCATCATTCATCATATCTCCATCTATACTTGTATTCTTTGCCAGGTCCAAAATCTGTCCTGCTAATTTCTGAGAATGTGGATTTTCAATTTCATTGTCAAGACATGTTTTGGGCAACCAAATCTGCATCAATGTAAATATTAAATATACTTACATGTGTGGGAAGGTCAACTATTGGCCTATCTGAACTGTCTCGTTTACATATTTCTTACACATCACTAATAGAACATATAAATTATTATAGAACATATAATTATAAAGTATTATTTATATACATTCCATATTTATATACATGGGTCTTGAGGACCACCTCTGCTGCAATTCTTGGGCAGTCCCCTTTACCTTGGGTCTCCTGGTTTGATTCAGAAGGGCAGCGTAATGGCACAGAGCATATAAGTGAAACAAAGTAATGAAAGCTATGCTCTTGGCAACCGATGAATACTCTGGCAATGGAAATGCCTAATCTCTGAATTTTTGTAATATGGGTGCAGGCCACCTTCATCTCTCAGCATCCTCATTTATTATGCTGACCCTCACAAAAAGCTTTTTTTAAATATAGATTTCCCTGAATGACGCTTTCAAATTATTGAAAAAGTCACAGGATCAAAGTAGCTGAGAAGCCCAGGAGACAGGCGGTAGGCGGTAGACTGTTCTGACACTGGACTAGTGCCAGAGCGCACCTTATATACTAGAGGATGGGGAGGTTTCAAATTCCCCACCGAGGAGTCACATGATCGGACCTGCCGCGCACCTGGAAGTACTGCACACCAACAGAACGGGACACAGGAATGTGGATGGGTAAGTATCGTTACATGCTGTGGGTAAACTGAAGCCATACTTACAGCACATTACAGCTATGGGCCCATGATTACATTTCTATGTAATGTAACAGCTGAACACCGACAGAGATATATTTTCCTAGTAGTCAGAATGCTGGGTGTTTTCTGTATGACCTCAACATGCAGCTTTCTGTGCAACGCATTTAATAGCTGCCCCATAGTCACAGACATCAGTCTGCTGTCACCAGGGCTACTATAGCAGATGTGGGCAATTATCGCTATGAAATCACCGTTTCCATGGAATAAAAATAAAGCTATGATTATTTGATATATACTTGTCATCACGCCGGTGCCATCTGCTGCAAAATAACAACATGTCAAAAAATATTTTCATTAATTATGCTCTGGTGCAGTGTAATACATAAAGGTGTGGGGTAAGCCAGTAACAACCGAGTGGTTAGCAGCAAGCTTCTAGCAGGAAGAGATAAACAGAGGGATGTTCTGCAGTATCCCAAACAGGATGTTATCCAAAGACACAATCAGTTTCTGATAGGAAGTTGTTAATAGGACGCCCCTGAGAAAGACAGTAGCAGGAAACAGTTCATTAATTGTTCAATGTGTATAACACTGATGTTTTCCATTGATAGGAGTAATTGCTATTTTTTTTCAGTGATAAATATACTGTAGCAGGTTGAACTGCTCCCCTCTAAAGTGAGTGAATTTTACCTTGTACGGATACAAACTGCATGACACAATGACACCTAAATAATCTTTCCAAAATTACACGGAAAAGGTGACATCATTTAAATAGAAAAATATCTATAATTAACCGTTTTATTTTCTAACAATTAGTTTTTGCAGCTCAAAAATGTCTGCTCCAATTTTTCCATTAGGAGCAAATGAATAATTTTAGAACAATTAGTTTTACACAAACAGGTGCTGAATATCCCACGATTGGTAAGATGAGTTGCAAATAACGTACGCATTTAGCCTTATGTTTGAAATACAATAGTTCTGAAAGCTGTCTAAAAATAACAGCACACAGCAGAGGGATGGGTTAACTGTATTTCACCCTGCTGAAGTTATGGCAAATTAGTGTGCGAGTGTGTGTGTGAAAGTGATGAGATTAAAGGAGTGTTGACAGCAAATAGTTTCTCTTCATAGTTTGAATGAAAGCTTTACTGTAGACAAGCAGATAAAATAGCGTTCATAAGTGCTGTATGCCAACAAGAAGGAAGGAGGGAGTTTAAGAGGGGTTGCAAAGCACACATGATACCGAAAGAGCAAAACAATGTATTACTGGAAAGCAAGTACAAAAAATAAAGTCATCCACATTCAGAAAATAAACAACAAAGTTTCAAAGGATGCGAGAGGATGCCATATTGACCTGTAGGTCTCCATCTGCAATTACAAATGTTCCCTTCTATCTTAGTCTGTAACTGTTTTTTATGTGTGGAGTATTTTTTTCTCATTATTTTGTCATCATGTTAACTGTAAACATGATATCCGATGATGTATCTGTTAAATACTCATATTTTATAGTTTATTTGCAGTTTAAAGTATTGTGAGAGATTAATCATCATCATTTATTTATATAGTGCCACCAATTCTGCAAAGCTGTAAAGAATATTTGTCATTCACATATTCCCCCCATTGGAGCTTACAGTCTAAATTCCCTAACACACTCACACTCACACACACAGACACACACACACACACACACACACACACACACAGAAAAACACACACAAAGAGACTAGGGTACTTTTCGTTAGCAGCCAATTAATCTACTAGTATGCTTTTGGAGCATAGGAGGAAACCCACTGAAACACGAGGAGAACATACAAACTCCACACAGATAAGGCCTTTGCCGGTAATCTAACTCATGACCCCATCGCTGTGAAGCAGAAGTATAAACTACTGTAATTCCAAACAAAATCAAATCCAAAAATAAGTTTTATGAGGTTATGTTCTTAATGACTGGAGTAACCTTTAATGTACCATTATCTCCACATGCTGTTATTACAAGCAACTTGTGGCCACGTAATGTGCGCTTGGATATCAAAATAGTGCTACACATGTAAATGGAATTTACTAAAAAGAAGTACTGGGATTTATATACACATATATAATAATATAGACTGCTCACTGTCTAACAAGTTAAGCTGCACCTGTGCCTGTTCACATTGAAGGCAACAGGTGCCGCTTAACTTGCTAGTCAGTGAGTAGTGATTTGAAGACAGCATTATCATGGGCTGAACCAATAGGAACCACTGAGTGAATAATGACGCAGTAAAGGTCATTGAGGAAGGTAATTGTATTGCTGTTACCCAGATAGGAATGAGCATTTTGGCAAATGTCACTTTAAATGCCTACCATCACAATCAGATGTCACCCTTAATTATTTTCACTTTTTCTTTTAAAATACTACTCATATTGCCTTACTCATATCTCATGGTCACCATCGCGGTCTTCATTTCATAGATCACGTTTTAATATTTTTATTACCTTGATAGATTCTATGTATGTGATTCCTATTAAAAGTGTTCCTGGATGGTGAAAAGGGCATCTCACTAAAAGTATGAGAGCCATTGCTCCATCTCTGAACTCTGCAGCCACCCACTAAATTGGGATTGGCAACACGTGAAGATCATTTAAATATCTCAACCTGAAAAACAAAATCTTGCTCTATGGTGCAGTATTAAGTGCTTTCATGCACCTAGCCCGCATTTGATTGGTGTCCAATGTTTCAACTTCATATAACCTTCCTGATTATCGGTCTTAAGTTTAGTGTGATAATAGAGGAGTATTTTAAAACACTGAATTTCAAGAGATAAATGGCTATTGTGTATCATGGGGAAACTTGGTTCCCATGGCATTGTGTGCCAGCATAGGCTGTACAACGCGGTACAGAAGAAAAACACATCATTCTGAATTGCCTAACTTCAATCTGAGCCCCTAAGCACCTTGCATCAAAGTGCATGGGACATCTCTGCTTAGAAATGAAATGTAAACATTTTACCTCTATAAATTATCATTTAGATTAGTATGTTTCAGTCTCCATAAGTAGAAAGCAAAACTTTAACTGCACTTACAAAATAAAGCAGGCAGATTTTTAAGCAACTAAAATACATTAGCCAGAAACCCCAATATGACAGACTGCGCAGAAAGTGCAATTTCATCCGCCTGCTTCCAGTGAATTATGTGTTTTTCATGCTCTGGACTGTAGCATGTGCCTATAAAGCTGTTGATTAACTAGGGATATTTATGGCAACTGGCTGCAGGCATCAGGAAGGGATTTTCCGCTTACTATGAATACAGGGCTTTTTTTCCTGAAAGTCATCCAGTTAGGTGGGAATTACAAGAAGGGGTAAGTGAAGGAGGGACTAAAAATTGTCCCATGGACTTGGATAGACACATCCCCCCCTTTTTCCCGGATGTCACTTATGATAAGAGAAAGACATGTCCCCTGATATTATAAGAATGTGCTGTGAGAGTCCAGCAGCTGGACAGAGAGAGGGAGGGAGGGGAACTGGAGAGATGGAGAAGGGAAGGAATGTGTATGAGAAGAAAGAATAAACAGAGGTCAAAGTAGCTAAATCCTATTTTAACCCAGTATGTCAGCTCAAGGACGCATTGCGAAGAACAGTAAATCACTGTATAGATTTTGGAACTTATCATCCACTAATACATTGTTGCTTAACATGTACATCACCATACTTGTGAATTAGCTGCAGGCTCACATAGGGGCACATTTATCAATGTTCGTATAGAGTGAAAAATAGTTTTCAATCCTTATCGCATTGATAAGGATTGAACTATTTCTCAAATTTATGAAGAACCCAACACAGAAACAGCAGTTCCGATAAACTGCTGTTTCAGTGATGATAAAAAAAACACTTATCGCGCCTCTTCGGAATGCGCTGTCTCCGGAGCTCCTCCTCGTCCTCTTCGCTTCTTTCTGCAATTGCGCATGTGCAGTTCGAAGAACTGGACATGCGCACAAACATCTCCGCTCTGTCTCTGCAACTATAGTTGCAGAGAGCGAGCGGTTAGTGACAGGGAGGGATCATGCGCTGTCCAGCTCTGCTCTTCGGAGCAGAGCTGACAGCACTGAAATTTTTCATTTATGATAATGTAGGCCAGCTTCAGCTGGCGTACATTAACATGACAAGTTTCCGAAAAAAACTATTTTTCAGAACTTGTTAGATTGCGAGAGGGAGCAGTCACCATAATATTGAATGGTGACTGCTCCCAAAAACTAAGCAGAATACAAAGCAGAAGATATCCACGATATCTGCTGCGATGCACCTTTCATAAATATGAAGCACACTTCAACCTGCGTTGGAGTTACGGAAAGAAAGTGAAACTGTGCTAGCACTGCTTCATATATATGCCCCATAGTATGGTGTCCTAAAAGATTGTCCGAAGGAGTACAGGTCTATTGATCCTCTAGCAGACCCTCTCCCTGAAGAAGGTGGTGACTTCTCATTTTTAATCTCAGCATTGCTAATCATTGGTTTTAAGAATATTAAGAATATTAAAGATTAGCCCTATATGAGAAAATTCTAGGATTTCAGAAAAATTTCATTAAAATGCACAAAACACAACAATGTTATATTAATAAGTATTTGGGTTATATGGACTGCATTAACTTGCATTTCTTTAGATATAACAGTTCAATTTATTCATCAAATGCATTATTACTTGCTCTCTAGATACTGCCATATTTATGTGAAAGCTCAAATCAACAGATAAATACAAAACAATTTTTGCTAACCGCTGTGTAATATAATATGTTTGCGCTATTTAGAACAGTATCACTCACTTGTGGCCCGTAGTCATGGTGACTTGCAGTCATTCAACTGTACAACTGAAGTAACACAATATAAAATACCTGTATATAACTTCCATATGCAGGAATAGGTGTCCAAATCTTTATTGGGTTTAGTTGCACTATAAATTGTAGTTGGAAAAGCAAATTTACAGCAGGTAGTAAATGTGCTTAATACATTGACAGAAGTTAGATGTAGTAAAGCATTATTCTTTCAACATAACATATAAATAGCTATAATAATAATAATAAAACTAATAATAATCAGTTGTGTTAGCATCTCACAAAGGTGCTGAATGGACAGAGCCATGTCTCCTGACATACAGGGGCTGGGTTAGAAACATACACAGCACTGTTTGAATCTGAATTTGTTTTGGCTGTCAAAGCTTTAAAAATAGGTGTTGAAGAGCTCCCAAATGGTAGGAGTTATCTGGTATGGGAGGATGTTTGTTGAAAATTATGTTAGGTTGAAATTATTATTTAATTATTTGTATAAAGATGCATTTCATGCATATATTTAATTTTTGCAATTATATAAATATAAGAATCTGTTCATTAAATGAGAATAAAGTCTGTATAAACAAAATACAGAGAAGATAAAAGGGCCCATCCACATTGCTTTCTGTTCTTAACAGACATTTAAGAGCTGGTTGTTAAAGCAGCAATCCCACATAGAAGGTTTACTTGTTCTTATTTCAATAGCAAGTCAATTACCTTTTCATCATGCATCTGATAGTCATGTTTATTAGCTGTCTTTCTACAAATCCTTATCTCCTTTTCAAAATCTCTCCAGAAGTGGCAGCAAAATATAGCTGCCAGTTACACAGACACGGGCTCACAGCTTTCTGTATGTCGGGTGAAGGCAGAGAGGGAAGGAGGAAGGGAGGCTCTTATGTCACACAGAACAGACTGAGTTTAGAGGGGCATTCCAAAGTCATGTGACTGTGGTTGCCATGGTAGTCCATAACACTGTGATGAATTATAAATCATTAATAGTACCGTGAAGAAACAAGTCAAGGAAAAATGGTAAACGCCAACATTCTTCTTATAGCATGTCACAGTGATTTATGTTAAAAAAAAAAACACACTTAATTTTTTCTTGTGATTGCTAGTGTAACATAAGGTTCTAAAGCTCTGATTACAATAGGCAGGTCTAGAACCAATATGTAGCCAAACTAGCTACCCTCATGCCCTCTTCTACATAGGAAGCACTTTCTCAATGGTTTTTCAGACACCTCAACTGTGCGTGTTTTCTAGATCTATTAGGAGAATAGGTGAAATAATAAATATCACGTGAATCTTTTAGAATGCGTCACTATTATAACTGTACGCATGAAGTCTGGAAAACCAGTTGGGGGTGATTAAAGATAGAATTAAGAACCAATATTAAAGTAACAGGGAAAAACCTTCTGTTCGGGTGGGGAGCTTAAAAAAACAGGAGCGGTTAATGTAGCTCCAAATTGAGTGAGAATATAGACTTATAAAATCTATGTAGAATAGAGTTTATAGAATACTAAAGTAATATATAAGAACTGTAAATAAAACAACAGGATCATCAAATACTCTCATTTAAGCTCATTACTTAAAATCAGACAAAATACACAATACACACCTTCACATGCTGATTGCAGCAAAACTCCAGGTTTCATAACAGACAACAACATCCTTTCATAAGTTCCTTTAATTATTTCCTTCTACGTCTCACTTCTAGATTTTCCGCTCGCTCCCCTTGACATTTTCCTTTCCACGTTTTCTTCATACTCCCCGTCCTGCAGGATCTCTCCTCATCATCACCCTCAGCTCTGGCAGTGAAATGACCCAGTACTCTGTATTACATCAGATAATAGCGTGTCTGTGCTGTGTCCCCACGCATGTATCAGAGGAGGGGGGTAATTAAAGAATCTGCAGAGGGTCACTGCCCTGCTGTTCTACAACTCCTACTCCTGGTTTTTTAGATTAAGCTTTTAGACAGCAAAACACTCCCCTGCTGTGTGCTGGTTCTGTTCCAGTAGCTACACTGCATCCACCATAACCAATGTTTCACAAACTAAAACACCTGTGATTTCTCTGTGATATCCGGTAAATCTGGCCTGTGTCCGTCCATAAGAACAACCAAGTCCATAGCTGTATCCATTAATCACTGAAAACTTGAGAATGCTGAAAGGAAAAAATGACCGGTGGTGTCCTGAAGGGAGGACAGTTCCTCAACGGGGCAAATATGCATCAACTTCTCCGAACGCAAAAGTGAGGAGACTGAAGAGGTTCTTCAGCATCGCGTCATCACAAAGCTGCGCACACTGGTTTTCTTTACAATAAGTCCTTAGTTCCCTGTAAAACCATCTGCAATTCACCACAGCCCCTCTTCTTAAGTGCAAATTCATGAAGGAATCAATAGATTAAACCAATGTTGCTAAAAGGTCACTAGATATTTTCAAATGTTACTGGTAGCCAACCACAGTAGTCATCCACAGATAACAGCACAATTCACTGTAAAATAAACAGCTAGTTTGGATGTCACATGCAATAAACAACTACTGGGGGTAAATGTATCAAGCTTCGGGTTTGAAAAAGTGGAGATGTTGCCTATAGCAACCAATCAGATTGTAGCTGTCATTTTGTAGAATGTACTAAATCCATGACAACTAGAATATGATTGGTTGCTATAGGCAACATCTCCACTTTTTCAAACCCGCAGCTTGATAAATTTACCACCCGGAATCTACATCCACTAATCATCTTTACTTGTTCTCTAACGGAAAAATTGCTCAAAACTTTTAAATATGTCGTCCTCGATTAGCTAGTGATTTCCTGAATGGAACTCATCAAGGTCAACAAACCAGAAGGCACACATCAGCTGTAGCATCTCCGGTGACAATGACAGATCTATTAAGTGAAATACATTCCCCCAGCTACTGAGGCTAGAGGTGGTTGTTGTTGAGCAGACAAAGGGTTCATAAAACAACAATTTTAAAAATCGCTGAAAACACCATTAAATGTCAGATTTTATACATAATAGTTAAAAAGTGACCGGGTTCCACTTGATAAATAAAAACCTATAATTGATCACCCCTGACAACCACACAATACAACATGAAGTCCGCCAATTAGAAGCTCGTTCTCATGGCCGAATGCTGAAGCACTGTTAGAAGTCCCTCCAGCTTGATAGTCCAATAAAAAGCAATCAAAGTGACACCTTTCGGACGTAAAGGATTTCTGTTAGTTCTACGTGTTTCATGGTAAAGCAGCACTTTCTCACGGTCTCTGATGAAGCAGGGCTTTACCATAACACATGAAGTGATTGGCCCACTTTAAAACTCAGTGTATTTCCATGGAAATACAGTAGTGGGATTAACCTTTGTGCTCTGCTATTGTGGAGTTGTATGTAAAACAAACACAGCACTTCTCCCCCAAATAAGACTAGGTAAAAAGTTAATATTGAGATAGTTGTTGCTATTGAGTGCTCGGTAGGATTAGTGCATGTTATTGTTATTATATAAATGGGGGATGTGATGGTTGTGGTCAGAGCAAGAGTGTAGTGCACACTTGCGTACTTTTTCAGTTTAGGTTCCGGGAGGTACAGGGGAAGGTGGGCATGTGGGGGCGGGGCTTGGAGAATTGTGTCACTAAGCCCCGCCCCCTACGCGTGCATCACCATTTTGCCCTATACCAGCAGGGGACAGGGCTGCCATGAAGCGTGAATCACGTCACTAAGCCCTGCACCCTCCATTTAATTTACCAGACTGTCGGGAATCCGGGCGGTTACCCTGCTCTCCTGGGAGTCCGGGAGGATTTCCAGAGATTCGGGAGTCTCCCGGACGTTCCAGGAGAGTAGGCATCTATGGTGTAGTGTCAGACTGATGTGTATGTGGTGGACAACTGCAGAAAAATTAGAAAGGAGAAAAGGGTATTGCTATAGTGGAGTACAATCAGGTATAAATAAAGTGAAATATTGCAAAAGAGAGCGCTAGCTCGCTAATGGACAACCACTGTAATGCACAGAGCACACACCACTGTCAGATTGGGAAGTATACATATGACTTGCAGCTAGGAACATGCATCCTCCAGTCCAGTGGCAGCTATATACCTCAGTCCTGCATTTAGCCTGCTATAACTGACACCTTCACCTGGAGCTGTGCCAATGTTACAATGTGACCAGCTAATTGCTTTGTGCAGATTCCGGAGGTTGCTGAGGTTCAGAAGGTCATAACATGTCTGGAATTTAAAGTGTGTGCTAGCTAGGCCTCTCTCTCAATGACGGTACACAAAATATTGATTGCAAGTACACATAAACATGATCAAACCCAAGGACGTCCTACCTAACAGTGTAAGATTTACTCGCATGAGAACGGACCGCTACTGATTAAGGAAATTCTCAAAAATAGTATCAAAAACCTGATTGGACAAGTCCTTGATATCACGCATCCATGCATCAGTAGGTCACCCACAAAAACAAAAAATATATGGCTACTACAATAAAAACCTTTATAAAAGAACTGAGCAATTAAATATCTGAAGTTGAGAGTCGCATAGCCTATCTTGAACCAAAGTCTGAGAACCTCATGAAGTCGCAACAATGCTTTAAATGTTTCAGCAGTAACTAGATATCCTAAAATACAGCATTTAAAAGTTTAAATTACTGACACGGAAGACAGATCCAGAAGAAATAATATTCAGGTAAGAGGTATTCTCTAGACCAGGTGTCGGCAACCCTTGGCACGCGTGCCAGACATGGCATGACGACCACTTCTGTCTGACACGCCAAGCTTCTCAGCCTCCTCACTAAAGCAGCTGATGAAGGCCGAAACGGAGCTGCTGCTCTCAGCTTTCATTATGGAACGGAGGAGGGGTGGTGACTCCAAAGAGAAGTATGAGTAACACTATAAATTGGGGGCACAACTATGTGGCATGCTATAAATTGGGGACACAACTATGTGGCATGCTATGAATTGGGGGCATATCTATATAGCATAATATAAATTGGGAGCATATCTATGTGGCATACTGTGAATTGGGGACACATCTATGTGGCATGATAGGATTTGTGGGCACAACTATGTGACATACTATGAATTGAGGAAATAGCTATGTGGTATGATTTGTGAGACAATTATGTGGCAAGATATGAATTGGGGGTACAGCTATGTGGGATAATTTGAACTGTGGCACTACTGTGTGGCATAACATGAACATTTATTTCTCCGTCCGATTACTATAAATATTATGATATTAGCATCATAAAGTAAGACATAATATAATGTAATATATTGCCATTGGCTCAGGTAAGTATTTCGAACAACAATGTGAAGGGAGTCCCCATTTCATACAAAACATGGATTTTTGCCAATGATGACATCCTACACAGCACTCCATGATATATTACAACACTGCAGTAATATTTTATATTATAAACTAAAACCTATCAAAACAAAGGTGCTACCAATTTACATTTACACCAGATGTCATAACAAGGTTAAAATCTCAAATATCATTATAACTGGTAAGTAGATGGCGTTAAATATCTAGGTGCATCTCTTTTCTCTAACTTACCTCCCACTCTTAAAATAAGTTGGACAAATACTATACAAACTGTTGCCTCTTGAAATCTCCTGGTCAGGTTGTATTAAAAGTTTAAAGATAATGATCCTATCGCTATTTGTTTTTACTTTTTTTTTTACAATAAACCCTGCTTTTATACCCAACTCGTACGTTCAATCGGCATAGAGAGTACTAAACTCATTCAAATTACCTACAACCTAATGATCAACTTTACGGTTGTCTAAGCATTGAGGTTCTGCAGCAGCATCTGATGTAAGAGCCTACCATACACACCATACAGCAGCAACACTTGACAAGTGAATTTGAATTGAACAATGTGCTCTTCCTAATATTGTTTTAAGTGATACATTGTGGCTGTAAACACTAAGCCAATGCTGTATATGGGATACATATGCTTCCTCCCGTACCCTGATTGCTTTACAATTTAAAAGCCTTAACACTTCATTTTCTGCCTTCTCATATTTCTTCACTATTGTTTAACCACATATCAGACCTATATCTGGGTGGTAAATTACATGATTATGCTGAAATTCAACTGAACTTTGGGATTCACAAGAATAATTTCTATAAATACCTTTGTATAAGACATTCTTCCAAACGTTCACATTCCTACATTTTTGTAATAGAGCACTCACTTAAAAAAAATAATGAAGAAACTCTAATAGATGAATTAAATGTATTTTTAAATTATACCAGACATTCATGAATTCAGATTAAATTACCTATTGACATATGGAATACTGCATAAAAATATAATTAAGAAAAATTGAAAGATTACCTAGTTATCAGCTTCCCTTAATTACGTTATTAAATACTGGAACTGCTACCACCTATATGGGAAAACAAAAATTGTCTCCCATTGTATACATAAGCTAGATCTATGTCATTTCATCTATATGGGGCTCAAACTCTATTATTTAATACTCTTACACAATTATCTCTCATTTGGAATAAGTAGCTACAGGATGTTTGAGATGTAAAAGTGAGTATGTCTAATTTCTTTTTTCTTTTCTTTTTTTTCCTGCTCTTAATTTTCCCTTTCCTTTGGCTTCTCATTTGGATCCTTGTTTTTTCTTCTGTAATATTCCAGAAAATTGTTTATTAGAAAGTTTGTCATAAGCTACTACTTTTATGAATACTCTGCTTTTTTGTAAACTATGTGTTTATCAATGAATGGATCTTTTTTCTCTTTAATTTACCTTTATACTGGTGTATGTGGCTATGTGTTCTCTGGCAACAATAAACAATTGAATATATCTGTTCCTGTGACCCCATACTGTCTTAAAGATGTTTGGGCTGTCAGTGGACATATTGTATATAAAGGTCAACGTTTCAAATTCCACCATTGGGATTAAAAAATGAAAAAATTATGGTGAGGGATGAGGAAGGGATCAGTACATAACTGCGGAGAGGGATCAGGAAGGGATCAGTAAATAACTGTGGTAAGGGATCAGGAAGCGATCAGTACATAAATATGGTGAGGGATCAGGAAGGGATCAGTACATAACTGTAGTGAGGGATCGGGAAGGAATCAGTACATAACTATGGTGAGGGATCAGTACATAGCTGTGGTGAGGGATCAGTACATAACTGTGGTGAGGGATCAGTACATAACTGTGGTGAGGGATCAGTAAGGGATCAGTACATAACTGTGGTGAGGGATCAGTACATAACTGTGGTGAGGGATCAGTACTAACTGTGGTGAGGGATCAGTAAGGGATCAGTACATAACTGTGGTGAGGGATCAGTACTAACTGTGGTGAGGGATCAGTACATAACTGTGGTAAGGGATCAGTACATAACTGTGGTGAGGGATCAGTACCTAACTGTGGTGAGGGATCAGTACATAACTGTGGTGAGGGATCAGTACATAACTGTGGTGAGGGATCAGTACATAACTGTGGTGAGGGATCAGTACTAACTGTGGTGAGGGATCAGTACATAACTGTGGTGAGGGATCAGTACATAACTGTGGTAAGGGATCAGTACATAACTGTGGTGAGGGATCAGTACATAACTGTGGTGAGGAATCAGTACATAACTGTGGTGAGGGATCAGTACATAACTGTGGTGAGGGATCAGTACATAACTGTGGTGAGGGATCAGTACCTAACTGTGGTGAGGGATCAGTATATAACTGTGGTGAGGGATCAGTAAGGGATCAGTACATAACTGTGGTGAGGGATCAGTACACAACTGTGGTGAGGGATCAGTACTAACTGTGGTGATGGATCAGTACATAACTGTAGTGAGGGATCAGTACATAACTGTGGTGAGGGATCAGTACATAACTGTGGTGAGGGATCAGTAAGGGATCAGTACATAACTGTGGTGAGGGATCAGTACATAGCTGTGGTGAGGGATCGGGAAGGGATCAGTACATAACTATGGTGAGGGATCAGTAAATAACTATGGTGAGGGATATGGTAGAGAGAGTTTTCTGGAGCAATTAAAATTAATGGACAAGGAAATGGAAAGCTTAGGTGCAACCAGGGCCGGATTAACCATAGGGCTAACTGGGCTACAGCCCAGGGGCCTATGGCATCCAGGGGGCCCTTGAAAGTGCTCAGCAGCAGTATTGATCGGTCGGGGGCGCCCCGGCGCGATCAGTGCTGCTGAGCACTTTCACTGCGGTCCTTCCCCGGCACGCTGTAGTCTCCTTACTGAGGAGATCTCGTGAGTCTCACTCTCACGAGATCTCCTCAGTAAAGAGCGTACAGCACGCCGGAGAAGGAGGTAAGTGCCATTCCCTTAATCCGGCCCTGGGTGCAACTGTCAGCAAGACTGACACTCATAGGAACGCAGCCTACCGATGCACTAGGAAGCAATGACACGACTCTTGTACTATATTTCATCTTCCCTGTATAATTCTTTAGTCTACCTTCAAAGAGGTTTTTATTTGTTAGACCAGCCCTGCACACCAGCTGTAATTTTAGCAGTAATTATGATCCCACTATTAGTCTTGTAGTTGTATTAGAATAAATAAGACTCAAATGGCATCAAAAACTTCATAAGGGTGATGTCACTGCATCTGTGTATGATCGTTATCTTCATTACTCTTAATGTGTTTTATACAGACAATGTCACAAAGGCTTCAGTCACTGCTTTTAAAATGCTGTTTGCAGCTCTGGACAAGTACTCAAAGCATTTGTGCAAGCCCCTGACCCACAGGAATACATTTATTTATGGCAGACCCTATACCGACTTATTAAGTGTTTAGTAAAAGTAATTAGAGTTAAACACTTTGTACAGAGTTAAAAACACTTGTAGAATCTGACATTTCCACTTGATTTGTCCCTGGATAGGAAAGCTGCTCTCTGGATATAATAGTATCCAATGCAGACAGAAAATAAAGCAATCTGCATGGTCATACTTGCAGAAAGGTATATGTAAAAACCAATAAATAAAAGTAAACTAGAGGTGGAGAACCGCTTTAATGTTCTTGTGAAAATGAAAATGCATCCATAATATTTGATAAACAAATATAACTTGGTGCCCATCGCTTTGCATAGTACATGTTTATATGAGAGGTGTACGTTGTATTCTGGGAGGCCTGGATAAAAAGAGGCTGCTATTTGCCAGTGATGACTAAACAAGTGTTGAGTTTTCCCTCCTGGGGGGGACCTTCGTGTAGCAGCTCTCCAGCTGCAAAATGCGGCACTGTTATATAAACTGCAGGGAGCATTGAGCAAGGCCTTGTAGAAACACAGCTGGGGAACATGAGAACACAGTTTTCAAGCAACTCATTCATCTGATTAATAGAAAAATGATCCCAGGACACTGCATTTGGCAACTGCAAGGTCAGAAGATGATACTGTGTTTCAGCAGGTTGATGCTATTACTAAATATTGGGAAACAATAATTAAGTGACTGGAACTTACTGCTGCACCTTCGCCAAGTAAAAGATTTTACTAAGGTGGTCCTTCTCCTAGCTGGAGAGACTCCTCTGTTCCTCTTAAAGCCCAGTTTAAAACCAGGGGCATGTGAGAAGTTGGACCAATCACAGGAAATTGCAGCTTGTGATTGGTCCAACAGATCTTCCTCATCACTCCCCCTTCTTCCAGACCCTATACAGTTGATTAGCTTAGTATAATGATGATGATGATGATTATACAGAACCGGCAAAGAACCAGGGAAGAGGACTGCAGGCCTCGTGGCTTTAGTAAGGCAGACGGACCCTTTAGAAAACTATTTTATTGTGGTGATAGTGCAGATTTAATTACATCAGATCAATAAATAGGAAATTTGCAAGAAAACTGAAGCAATTGAGGAGGGAGAGCAATAAAACTTTACATTTGTTTAAAACATTTTTTTGCTTGATAAAATGGAGCAAAAGTTTGCACCATAATAATCCATCTTCTAATTTGATACATAAGTCCAAAGAGTTTGGGGGTCATGCGAATGCATGTGAGTTTTCATCTGACCGTGTGTTTCACACACATGTGTAAAGACGCACCTACACATCATGAAGGTGGTTTTACTATTTTGGCACATATGATTTCTGCAATCAGACTACAGAAACATCTAACAAAAACATACTTATCTGTATGAATACTGAACAAACAAATGTCAGTTCGGAAGCAATATAAGGTTGGCTTTGCAACACTTCATGTAAGACAGAAGTTCAATGACCGGGCAGGGAGGTTTATAAATACAGGGCCTGATTCCTCAAGGCACGCATACTGAGCGCAATGTGTGTTTGTTTCAAAACGCACGTAATTCGGGTATACGTACGGCCAAATTTAACGAGGAGCGGATCTGAAGACACTGATGAATAGAGAAGTAGGTCCGCTCTGCTCTACAACACAGGACACTGCAGGACACGTCCAATACATGTGTGCAATAAAAGGTCTCAAAAGAACACACGGAAAAACAAACTATTCAGTTAATGTCACCTGGTAATAATAAAGGCATTAATGACTAAACTATAGAAATTATTTATTTTATTTTTTTTCCCATGAAATACATTTATTATGATGTTATGAATGTCTACTGTACATAAAATACATTTTACAGTTGCTCCTGATTATACATACACCAGTTATAGCATTTATACTCATTGGTAAGCAGCACTTAGACTAGCCCTGTGGCTGGAGCAAGAGATACAGCTGTAAAACAAGTACCTGAGAGATACCCAGAGCTAGAATCGGCACGACATTACTGTACATTGACTACAGGCAAACACCACTCCCCCCTCGAACCTCCCCGAAATTGTAGGCTGTAGTAAGTGTCCTTTGTGCTTGAAGATTAATTGAACTTGGCACATTTTGTGGCCTATTTTCCAGTTCTGGGCAGGCTCAGAGTGATTTTGTGCATGATACGCATAAAAATTGCCATTTACGTCCCTTGATGAATGTCTGATTCTAACAAGAACACCAACATTTTAGTATTACAAAGCATCGGTTTACGGGAAAAATTATACAAATATATTCATTTTATTTTACTGTACGTTGCTGATAGAGACAGAACTCTGCATCGCTGGACGGTAGTAGTATTTCCTTCATTCTCTTTTTCTAGACAGATAAAAGCTAATTGATGATTGGTTGGTATGGTTTAGTACAAATTTGCACACAAATGCAATGCTCGTCAAGAACAGTCAATGTAAGCAATGTCACGTTAAATAGCACTGGTGGTCTGTTTAGACATGAAACCAATTCTACATCTGGTCCTGCTGTATTGTTGTCAGATAGTTCTGAGAGATTCAACTTGATGTTTTGATATTAATCTTATCACTGTATAACATGTAGTTTCTGTGATGCAGGTAGGTATATATTTAGTGGTACATCTCTTGGAGCACATGGAAAGCTAACGGAGGGCTGGTATTGGTCAAAAGGCATATAAGCTCCAAGGTTGTTTGTGAACCTGCATTGTGGGATATGCAAGAGTAAATGTTTTAGGCAGTGGGTAGTTGCCAGGTGCTGGCCAATCAGAAGAGGTTATAGGGAATGGACTGAGACAATGGGAGATTATGTAAATGTGAGTCTATGTGGCATTTCTTCCTCTTGTCAATGGAAAATCCCAGTCCCTGTTATGTTTGTGGTGCTTGATTTGTATGTTTAACATGTATTCTGTTTCCGAAAAGGTCTCGCATTGGCGGGGGAACAATGCCAATCAGCGGCCATAGATGACGCATTTGTGTGGCAGTGGAGGACTCTCCCTAAAAAGGGAGGCTCGTTGTTATTAACACTTCTCCCTGGGGGGGTTATGGGGCACCATCTTTGCGGCCGGGCCCCAGCTGTTGAGCTAAACGAGGAAGAGTGCGGGTGGATAGCCCCATGTTGGTGTTAGTAATGGCTGGTAGATGGTTGGCCTATGCTTTACTTAGCCACCGCTAAAATTGATTTATTTCAATAAATTTGTGACCTTTCCAGCCAAGCAAGCCTACTGTGGTGTTGTTTCTTAGTTAAGAAGAACGGGGGTCAAGGTACATAATATGCGGGGACATTGGATCGACCATGAGGCAGCTTAATGGGCATTTAACACCTTCTGAGTTTCTTTTCCACTATTTCCATATTTGCATGGACCATCTGGCTGTCATAGTTATCAATGATTTAAATGTTCTGTCCTGGGAACAGATGTAGTACACTGCTATAAACATCTGTGTATATGCAGCGCAGAAGAGACCTAGAGACCCTCGTTGGCTGGAACTATCGGAGGAAGTTTAACTAATACATGGACCACATGTCATACTGTGTATTTTGTGCACCAGCAGGTAAGTAAAATAAGATTACAGATTAGTTAACATGATTGTATGTCAGTGAACGTACAAAATCATATGTTCCTTGCAAGAGTTGAGCGAAATTGTGTCCAAATTTTGCACAAATTGATAGATACAATACCGAGCTTCGCCATTGCAGGCTGTATTTGTATTTTTCTAGTATAAACACTGGGTTTTGCCGGAGATAGGGATTTTCTATGTTTAATAAATAGGCACCTTTGTGATCAGCCTAAATTTCACAACTTGGCGGGTTTCTCATTTTTTCCATTTGAAAACACTGATGTCTTGTACTAGGCAATAAACGTGTTTTGCTTTAGTGCAGTTAGCTGTGTCACCACATCGCATGGCTGTTATCATAGAGAACATTGATTTCTATGGTTAACATGTCTTCTACACACACTCAAGATCACATGCACTTGGAATAAAGCATGTACTATTTTTGGTACATCCAGCACTTGACTGTGTACTGAGGATACATTCACCACATTGATCAATATTAACTGTATGATGGACACCACTAGATGCCCTGCTGGCATGAACCTTTCTTGACAAAACCATATATCTGGTATATATTTTTTATATACATAATTAGCTTCACACTCACTGTCACCCACTCTGATGGTGGAGACCAATAACAAATTTGGGAAAGGCTCGGTCTGTATACTGACCAGCTGAACAAAAATACCACAAACAGCTTCCAAGATCATGAAGCCCTGGATATACATCTCAATGTGTACAGACCCTACCAATTAATGGTTACATTGGTTCAAGCTGAATTTGCCATGCAGGTGAATGCCAACACACTATTATTATTTATAAGGCATCTCAAAAGGGCCGCAGAGCAGTACGTGAAAAACACATTTCACCATAGGGGAGCTGCATTCAAAATTGTAGTTGGTATCTACCCATTAGTGTGGAACATCATAATTACTTTATATGTGTACAATTTACATATATGTTTTTAATTATTTAAAAGTTAGGAAATAAGTGTTATCTCCAATTTGCAGCGTCAATATCATTTCATATAGCCCAGTGGTTCCCAAACTGTGCGCCTAGGCTCTCTGGGGTGCTTTGGAGATCTCACAAGGGTGCCTTGGCCAGGGCCAGTGATAAGCACGGTGGGGGACTACTTGGTAATTATTTTGGCTAAGGGATGCCTTGAAAAATTTTGGACACCCTAAGGGTGCCTTGAACTGAAAAAGTTTGGAATCCACTGATACAGCCTATTAATATTAGTATCTGAATTCCCTGGGTCATTTAATTTGCTCTCTGACAAAACCATAAGGAACATTTCTAATGTCTGACTAAGGAAGGATGGAAAAATACAACTTATATCCCAAAAATTCCATAAACTGTCCTTTAAAGGCAACATCCATAAGCTGCAGAGCCCAGGCTGACACAGGACAGAGCACCGGTTACAGGACAGTGAGAACATACAGATCATTGGTGCAGGGTCAGTGGAAGTACACAAAGCACTGGAAGCAGAGAGTCAGTGACAGAATGCAGAGCACTAGAACAAGTGAGGTTATAAACTGTATATATAACACAAGAGGGAGCAGGCAGAACAATATACAGATAACTGCAGGAACCTCTGTGACAACATGCTACAAACTGCAGGGGGGCAACTAACACTATGCAGGGTCTTTGGAGAATTTACCAGTGATTTCAGAGTGTACAGGGCCTTACAATGAGCGGACATCCTACCATGTATATATGACTAAGATGTAAAGAAAAGAAAGGAGGTCGTGTAAACAAAGTGTAGTTTTGCTCCTTGTGTCTTTTCTAACATAATGGAAGATGAAAGTTTATTTAATAACATTGTATTTAGGTGCAAATTTGAACTAAACTGTCAAAAGCTAAAAAATGGAGCATAGGTGAGTGAGGATTCTGGCTCCCATCAGAGGGGAGGGAGCCACGTGGTAATGATAACTCTCATTATCATGCATGCACACCCTCACTCCGCCTTGACTTCTATTTCAGGCTCGCCCCCTGGTGGATGGTCACACTAAGCGGTTGAGAGAAGGCAAATAACAGGAGTGGAAATCTGCTACTTATCTTCTATCACTTTAGTGCAGATTACACAATGAAAGCAAAGGTCACATTGGTTGCTATGTTTTAGTAGTAGTAGTAGTAGTAGTAGTAGTAGTAGTAGTAGTAGTAGTAGTAGTAGTAGTAAATTTGCACCTAAAAGCAGTGTTAGTAAATTAACTGAGGGTCAACACTAGCAGCTCGATTTACTATATGAGGCACTAATTAAGATTTTGTTATTGCTGTGATAGAAAAGCTTGCTGAGTGATACTCAGTTCCCCGGTCACACTGGCTGGCAGACAGTCTTCAGTGCTTTTTTAACTACAAGTAAAATAAAAATATATACCAAAAATAGATTTTTTAATAAAAGAGAAGAATTAGAATGGACCACAAGATTGTTCATTTAGATGTCTGTTTAACAAAGGGAGAGAATTTGTTTCACTGGTGAAAACAGGTTTTCTTCCTTTGTTAAATAGACCCATAAAAGAACAATCTCATGGTCCATTGGCGCAGATCTTTTGTGAGATTATTGCATATCATGCACCAAAGCACCGTCTACTATTACACCTGTATTTCCAGCATCAGTCTTCTCCCTCCTTATTTTCACCCTCATTTAGCCAGTATATAACGTAGGGTAGTAGGGGACATTGAGGCTACCTTTATTTAAAGTGTAATAGTTTATCATTTTAAAGCTGCGGTGACTGAGTGGCCGCTCCTCCCAGACGGAGTTTCCGGGGGGTCAGCTGAAACTGTGAATGGGTGTGAGAGAGCGGAACAATCAAATCAAAAGGTTGCAGCTTGCGATTAGTTCTTACACTCGAACTCCCCCTTGTACGGTGGCCAATTAATGTTAGTTAACAACATTAATTCTGCAGTTTTGTGTTACAGAACTGGTAGAGTCCCAGGAAGAATGGAGGCATGTAGGCTGTATTGCATCTTTCAGATATGGACATACTAGTTAGAAGCCCATCAAAATGATGGAAAAAATTAAGCAATGAGTAAGATCATGTTGGACCCTTTCTGGGTAATGGTTAAATTCCGCGCATCCTTTAGTTGTAATCAACTACTGGAAAAAATCACGCCATGTTGGCCCCGACCTCGCGACAAACTCGTAAATTTTTTGTTGTGGGGCCAAAATGACACGATTCACCGCAAAACAAGGAATTTTGGCTTCTGATGGGCAGGATGCGGAAGACTTGCCTGCTCTCCCGGCAGTCCGGGATACCTACCTGGAATTTGCACCATTCCGGGAGAGTTGACAAGTATGATATAGATTGGTTTATATATGCAGAATTAGGTGCAAGTCTTACATTGTAATTTGTGTAGACAGAGCAAAGTAGTTGAAATAAGAGGAAAAGGAGAAGATAACACCACATCAGAGGTGGTTCTAAAAAAGCTTTGGGCGCTCAAACAAAACTGGAAACTGTATTTCAACCCATATAGTAATTATTCAAAATACAATAAAAATGTGAATAGTAATCATGTGTTGTTTGGAGGGTCATAGAGCTCTTATTTCTACATAGCGTGCGCTGCACATTATATCTACAGACGTGCACAGTGGAGACTGCCCTCGCTAAACTCTAGTAACAATATAAGCAGCTACACAAAACGGGAGCAAATGAGAAGGTTCAGACTGATGCAGAGGAGTCAGCAATTTATACATTGTTGGGATAAGCAAAGATCATGCAAAAATTTCAAGTAGGGTCAATCAGGGTGGAAATACTTTTCACATAATTGACTTGGGTTTTGTGTAACAAGTTGTGAAATGATCTGGTACTTGAGATACCAGGAATTCACCTTTGTCCCAGATCATTATAGTTTATACACAGACCGTTGCATGATAATAATTCCTTCAAAATACCATTATTGCCTTCGTAATTCGTTTGCACTTTTCAGAACGTTGCAGAAAAGACGCTACATGACAGTAGCGCATCTCTCCTATTCACAATAAATGTGCTTGAGCTCGGAGTTCAGACCATAGGAAATCCCCTGGTTAGAAATATGACTGCATAACCACAACGCAAGCTCTGAGCGAGCTAGTACTGCATGGTTATATATGGTTTGCTGTGCACCAGGAAATAATGTCAATAACACACAGACACCATTGTAAAAAAACATTTCAATGGAAATAAAAACACCCCTATACATCTGTCATTTACCCTCTTTATTGCTCACCAAGACTCACCAAGATTCATGATGCATCCCTGGCATCTTCTTCCTAAAATATATATCTACATCTTGGCAAAGTAACAAAGCATAGATATGGTCATTTATTAAGTACAAGCAAAGCCCTTTGGGGAATTATTATAGGGGGCACAATGATACAGTGGATACAGCCTCGGACTGGCCCGCCGGACAGCCGGTCAATCCACCGGTAGGCCCAGCGGGGTTGAAGCTCCGCCCCCTCCGTTGTTAGGGCGGAGCTTGATGTTGAACTTTGTTTAGATGGCGGCGGCGGTCACATCTCCTGTAACCACACTACCGCGCAGATGCAGAGAGCCCAGGCGCGGTAGTGTGTTTTTCAGCAGTTTGAGCAGGGGAGGAGGACGTCCTGATATCAACATACTGATCCAAGGTCAGTTTGGTCATCATAGGTTCATGCAACACTGGACGCAATAGACCACGCCCCCTCTGACGCTGCAGAGTTTCCCCGGGTTATCTGAAGCCCAGCCAGTTTGATCGTGGCTGGGATACAGAAGCTGGATACTGCCGTTTGATCGAGGAAACATATGGACTGAAAGATACCTTTTTAACATACAAAATGTGAGTGTTTTTAACCCCATGTTTTAACTTAATAAATAGAGAACGTAAAACACCATGAGATCTTTCTCTGTTCTCTCCCTGGTCTCCCATATGTGCACTCTGGTGAGGAGAAGAAACAGGTTTAGAGGGGAGTAAAAGTACATCGTGGTGGTGCTTTTTGAAGCAAGAGGACACATTATTCAAATACTGTATGGAATAGAAAAGGTCACATTGATGTAAGTTTACCATCTGGGACATCGGTATAGGTGGAACTAGAAGACCAACATCCTTTAATGACTTTGGGACCGTTTTCCCCTTGACTTATTCATTGACCCAATCCTTGTGTTTCTTTACCCTTCCCCCATTTGCGCCCGTCCTTTGATATTTATATTCTCTTTCATACAACACTGGCAGCATACCAGCATATATGGAATAAATGTGACAGGCTTTGGATGGGCTGTATTCTGTTCATTTTTTTGTTTTTTAAAATTTCCCTTCTCAACAAGCATTCATTGGTAAAGTACGCAACCGTAGTAGCACTGATGCTGTGTGTATGGTCTTTGACGAGTGGCATATTCTGTAAGAGTCCTTAAAAAATAATTATAACAAAGAGTCATTTTAATAATCAGACTGTGTATACAAGATCTGGCAAATGAAGGGTGCTTTTCATGTAGTCTAGTATTCCAATTGCATCCAGTTGAAAATATAATCATTCAGGGTTGTATAATATGTTGGTCTATATTGTATGTTAGTGTAGAAAGGCACATGCATAGGAGAACATAATTATATTTATATATTTTTCCTTTTGCCTATTGTGCATTCTTTTTGATGGTTGTCCTGTTTAGAATTTAGGGGTGATATAGTGAAAGTATTATAGGCATATATCAACCGTATTTAAAATGAAATTAGATGGATTTCACTGAGATTAGTTGAGAATTACAATCACTTGTTTTTTTATGAATTGACTTTTATTCCAGGACATGTCACAGCAACAACAGGTTGGTAACCATTGTACTAAAAAATTAATTGTGCAGTTTATGTCTTCTAATTGATGATGTTATTATTTGGTTTGTGTAGCCCTTGTAATGGCTTTTAATAAGCTCAATACATGATGGGCAATAACAACATATGAGGCGAGGGTTGGAGGTAACCAAATGATGCACTTATCATAAGTAACTGTCTTGGTGCATTAGGAGACGACAGGAGCTGGTACTGGAGTTTCTTCCAAACCACAAGTGTTTTATTAATGGGTCCCATGTAGTTCCCTACCAGTAGAATGGGCAGGGTCTAATGCAAAAGGTGCACATTTAAAATAGTGCTATAAGTTGTCCTCCATAGCCTGACCACACCCCCTTTACTGGCCACACCCACTCCTAAAGTTGGCCACACCCCAATATAGTGGGCCCCTATCACTGAATTCCCCCGGTGGGCCCTTCATGCCCCAGTCCGACACTGAGTGGATAGCAATGCTGCCTCACAGCACTTCCATCCTCTGCACAATCTGTGTGGAGTTTGTATGTTCTCTGTTTGTTACATTGGTTTCATCCAGGTCTCCCGGTTTCTTCCCACAGTCCAAAAACGTACAGACAGGTTAAATGGCTGCTGACAAAATGGAATGTAGTGTGCGTTTGTGTGGCAGACAATTTAGACTATAAGCTCCACTGGTGCAGGAACTGATGTGAAGGATTTATTATTCTCTTTTAAGCGCTGTGTAATATAGTAGCGCTATATATATAAACAATAGTAATATGCACACAGCAGCAAAATGCCCAGGACTAGTTCTCACATCTCACGATTTTCTTAGGACAATCCAGATTTTGCAACTGGACATCTTTAATGGGGTAGATCACATTCCAAAAAGTTTTAATCAATGACCTGAACAATATTTTTTTTGTATTTTACAGGATATCAAGACCTTTCCCTGAGCCTGTGTGATGTGTGAGTGACAAAGAGTTAATCAAGCTTTTGCCCCCTGCCTAACCTGCCCTTTGCAAATGTCCTGATTGCATGGTCAGAACCCACCTACCTTGACAAGTCTCTAACTCTCTATTGAATCCACTTCAGTTTGCATTATGTGCACTGAATAAGATCTCAGTAAAGTGTGTTTTGGCTAGATCTGACTACTCTACCGCTCGGCCTGGTGCCCCGGATCACTTTTGGACCACAAAGAGGCCTGTTGGCACAGTCACTAGATATACACACACATTGGCTAGCAGCAGGCACCTGATGATCTAATTCATGAACAAGCCCAAACATAATCTGTTTTGAACAGGTAATCATTAGGCATGACAATAGATTCGGGGTCACATACATTTATCAGGTCTGTTTGATAAAGTCTGCATAAGTTGGAATGTAATTGGTTGGAGCTAAAGGATGAGAATGTTACTGTAGTGTAAAAAATATCCAATGCTGCATAGATGGGAGCAAACCAATAGTATACCCATCAATCTGTCCAACAGCATGATCTGGGACCAGCAGAACATGTCAGGTCCTTCTCCTGTGAGTGTTTACAGAAAAGAGACAGGAAGCCTACACAATGTTATGTTTTATGTAGGATGATGGAAACTTGTGTATATACAAGGGCTACCACTGCACCTCGCTGCTTCCTGAGGCACCCCTACAATAACGTCACTGACCGCAATGGCTTTCTAAGTATACACACAAAATAGCAGTGGGTATACCAATAACAGACCCCATTCAGTTCTCCTTCAGCTAGATGAATACTCAACATTTTTTTAATCCACACACCCACCAGCACAGGGCTGCTCAATCCACATTCTTACTATTCACATTTTATGTGCAGAAGCAGTTAGGGAAAAAATCCTCTCTGTAAGATATTTATGTTAATGCAACCAGATAATTATACAGGAACACAAGTATTCAAAATATTTCTATAAAACTGCCTCCGCTATGTGTAAGGGGAAGGGTTCCCGTTTAGGATAGTGACACTTTTATAGCACGTTTTCAGCTTCAGAAGTGCTCACAACAAATTATTATATACAGTGTTATCGCAGATAAAAAAACAATGTGTAACTTTTACAGCTCACGGACTGTAATGAGCGCTTAATGCTCTGTGTGACAGTGTGTTCTCAAACATAATGTATTTCAATTGGAGCATGTTGTTGTTGAATGTCTTGTACATAAAAAAAAATTAAATCACTTCTGGTGACTTCTTTTCCGTACTATTTATATAAACAAACTATTTCCATTTGAAGCAGTGAGACACTGCACTGTAAATATGACATTTAAAGCGCTAATGTGGCACCACCCTGAGGAAAGAAAATGGTATACTTTAAATTCTTTAAAAAAAATGGGGATAAGAGTAAAGGAATAACCTTTCTCTCTTTGGCAATAAGTGTATGGGGTATATTTACTAAACTGCGGGTTTAAAAAAGTGGAGATGTTGCCTATAGCAACCAATCAGTTTCTAGCTGTCATTTTGTAGAATGTTCTAAATAAATAACTAAATCTGATTGGTTGCTATAGGCAACATCTCCACTTTTTCAAACCCGCTATATAGTAAGTATACCCCTATGTGTTTCTAATCATTCTGTACCATTTATATTCTAAAGTACCACTTTCAGATTGCCGCCCCTGCAATATCCCGGGTTTTTCAAACATCCCAACTCAGAGACCCCGTTCACACTGCACCTTGGACCCAGGAATTTCCCAGGTCGACCCCGGTCATACTGAACCCTGGTCTGCCCTGGCAATAAGTGTCAGTCATCACAAGAGGAAAAATGGTGAGGTCATATAAAGGGGACTGTTATTTTTGCACACAAAAATGAGGCCAAAGTGGGTGGTGACTGTTCACAGCATTGCTTTAATCATGGCCCAATTTGTTAGTATTATTTTATTTTATAATTTTATCTGTTATTTTTGCTATGTGCCTGTGATCTGTTTCTTTATCTCCTCCACTCCTCTAACGGCCAACAGCCCTCACACCTCATTATCCAGCCAGTGTGACATGCCTTCTCCAATCTGCCTTCTCTGCAGCATTGAAATGACATCATCCTCCAGCATCATATATTACATAAGAAATTGAAAAGACCAATTTAATTTGAATTGGTTATCAGCAGAGCTGCAAGTAAAGTGGATTGGACTGGAACACAGTTCCTATATTTTAAATCTCTTAATGAACTAGAAATATTCTGAATTTTAAAAATGAATACATTTCTGGGACTAGTCTTGGTTTTACATAGGAGATGATCAATGTCTATTTAGAATGTGTTTATTAAGTGATAGTTGCATGAGAGCATGGAAATGTATTGCAGTTGTCTAGAGATAAACAAAATGATAATGGGAATGAAAGAAGATGTTCAAAGGATGAATAATGGTATTCTGAATTGTGATGATTATAGTACATTTATTCCAAGGGGTTAATTTAAGAAGTGGTGAAGAGCCGAAAAAGTCTTTCACCGCTTTTTGCTATTTAACAAACGGTTAATATCTGAGAAATCAGAGGTTTCTCCAGCTTTAACTCCAGTACCGAAGCTTATCACTGTAACCATACACATCTATGGGGACAGCAGCACTAATCAATTTATTCAGATGCAAAAAGTAAAGTAACACCATCTGCGGGGTGGTATAACTGGTCAGTTACAATGGGAGCCTCACCTGTAGAAATGTGCATAGCATTTCTTCCATTTGCCAATAAATAGAAAAAAGGTCTTTGCCAGGGCAGCCACGGAATGGTAAATTAGCACTTTACAATTGGGACAAACATAATAAACTAATAAACAAACTGGGTAAAACAGACAAAGAGGTGAAAAGGCCCTGCTTGCAGGCTTACAATCTATGGGATAGATATATATATATATATATATATATATATATATATATATATATATCAGATGGACATCTAACTTTCTAAAATATTAAGGAAATTGGCTTGCTTTTCTGGCCAATACACACACTCAATATCAGGTAGTGGAAAAAAACACAGCAATATAACCAAGAAATAGAAAGTAATGACATAACATAAGTGGGATGTCTGGGCAAGACTTCTATAAGGGAAGGGCAGACAGTGACAAGTATAATGTCAGTGACATAAGGTGATGTAATAGGGAGTAGATGGGCTGTGATGCTGATGATGTCTCTAGTGGATATTACAATCTCAGTACTTTGCCTACTATACTCAACTCTTATTTCACAAACCAGTTCTTTATATTGGTAAAGTTTTATCTGAATATGTGACTTCTCTCCGTGCCCTCCAAGCAACAGCTGCACCTAATTTACTGATAAGAAAAGCTGACTTCATGAGTATACTCTGCCCATTCATTAACTGTCATGTAAATCCATCGCTATATGAAGTATTCCAGCGATCCCACAGCTGTGGGATTAACCACAACGACAGAGATGAGTTATTGAGCATATACCACGAGAGAAGCCAGTGACCCACTACGACTTACAGAGATACAGTATAGAACAGGGCTGGCATACAGTACTCCATGTACTCCCCAAAAGACGACCACCATCCCAACCAATGAGGAATAATATATATATATATATATATATATATATATATATATATATATATATATATATATATATATATATATGTGTGTGTGTGTGTGTGTATCATTATAACTACATTTAAAAAATCCAATAATGATTCCAAGTAGGTTAAACATTACAGCTGCCCTAACTATTTGATGCGACTATTGCCCTAGTTCTGCAGTTCTGTGCAGATGAACTTAGCAGCAGCATGATGGTGACATGCTCTGTACCTCAGTCAGATGCATTGTCCTCTTGACACGTCCAGCCGCCTGTCCTCCCAACGCACAACTCCCCGCACAGCCCATGCAGGACAAATAACATGACACGACACAGCACAACAGTCCGCCAGGCAGCAACACAGAACCCTCTCTGTAACCGTGCTGGGCTGCGAGCAGAGCTCCGCCTGGGGGCGGGCGAGGAGGGACTCATTCACTGACATATTCCTTAGTACCTGTACTAACTCTATTAACAATTCTAATTACCACTGTAACATAACAGTATACCTACCAGTGCTTAAGGTTCAAACTTGCATAAGCACAAAGCTTTTACTTTCCTATAGTACTGTCCAAAGTGTCATTCAGCTTTAGGAATGATGTTATAAGCAAATCCAGTGCCTGACATAGAAAAAGTTTTTAAGCATGGGATCCATGTATTCATGTGGTAATACTGCTAAGTGTTCATGTTTCTATTATATTTACTAGCCTTAAAAAACACATGTAAATCACCAGTGACTATGTGGCCTTTGGTCATTGTTAAAAATGCATTTGTCATCATCATCATTTATTTATATAGCGCCACTAATTATGCAGCATAGTAATCCATTGATCACTACTCTGAAAATCGCCCAAGCTATCTTTATTTTCTGGCTAACGCAGAGCAGCCAACCATGACTGGATATTAAGCGTTTTATGTAGAGTTTAATGCAATTTGCGCATACGACGAAGTGTATATGACCATCCATAGATTACTCAGTACTCAGTCACACACATACATGCGACTCTGAATAGTACATAGTAAGACACACTTAAGGCGTATCCTACATTAAAAGTGTATGATACACTTTAAACAAATGTATCATAGGCATCCGGGCCATAAGGCCAAACAATAAATATTTATTTTTTAAAAGACCCTATTGCTGCCAGCTGAAATTATCAGTACCAGCCAGGGGTGGTGGCACTATAGCAGGGAACCCGCAGCATGGGGTCCTCCTGCCTTAGTGACAACCAGTCCTAGGCCAATCGACATGAGGCTGGATTATCTAGGGGAATCAGGCCTGCAAAAAAAATGCAGCTCCTCTCAGGATTAACCAGCCAGCCCGGTGCTGAATAGCACTAGGACTATTGGACTATTCCCACTCTCCTGGGAGGTGGGTAAAATTTTGCAGAGGCAGCTGAGTGATACTGTCCCAGAGCTGACATGAATTTTATGATGCCCAATCGGTAAAAAGTATGGGAGTTATAGCACTTTTCATTATATGGGAATGATTTAATGTCAGAGATTGTAGGGGATACATGTACATATTAAAAGGGAAAGAGTTAAATTCCTCACTGTGGCCTTATCTGTGTGGAGTTTGTATGTTCTCCCCATGTTTGCGTACTTTCCTTCAGGTGCTCAGGTTTCCTCCCACATTCCAAAAGCATACTAGGGTATTTGGGTTAAATGTCTGCTATTAAATTGACCCTAGTCTCTCTTGGTCTGTGTATATGATAGGGGATTTAGACTGTAGGCTCCAATGGAGCAGGGACTGATGTGAGCTCTCTGTACAGAGAATTAGTGGTGCTATATAAATAGCTGATGATGATGATGATGAAGAATGCTTTTAATGTTGAGACTAGTTGAGGAGACTGAGACTTATTTATTAAAAGTAAACACTATTCATTTAATGTGCGAAAGGAGGCATAATTATAAAAGATGGGGGCTATTAATTTAATGTCTGTCTAGTTGGAGTTAGGGCGATGTGACCAGATGGGCTTACTTCGTCATCTCGTCTCTAGCAGAAACAGAGGGATGTCCTTCCTGCACAGTTTATTTTAGTTTCCTGTCACCTCGCCACCAGACACTCGCGGACTGTGACTGCCAACTGCGCACTAGTTGTAGAATAATTCGGCTGCCACCACTGGACTCCTTTGCGGCATCTAGAACTGCTTACTTCTGGGGTAACTGGTATAGCTGCTGTAGTTCCTCTTTGCTGTGGGCTGGCTGGTACCTCCTGACAGCTTACTATGGATCAGGACTGCTGTATAGCAGGCATAGCATTGACACAGAGATGCTGTGTTCAACAAAGGACAGCCAGGAAACGGATAAGAGTGTAAGCTCTTATCTGTTAGAGATGTTCACTGACCCCCGTGTTTTGGTTTTGGTGTTGGATCTGGATTAACTTTGTGTTTTGGTTTTGGTTTTGGCAAAACTGCCCTCACGTGTTTTGGTTTTGGATCCCGATTTTTTTCTAAAATTCCATTTATTTATTTTTGCTAAAATCACATATTTTTTTTATCCATACATTATTATTAACCTCAGTAACATTAATTTCCAATCATTTCCAGTCAATTTTTGTCAAGTGACAAGAACACTACTACCCCTGTTTATGTGTGAACAATGGCACTGAGCAATGTTACTGGAGAGTGACAAGAACACTGCTACCACTGTTGCAGTGTGAGCAATGGCGCTGGATCTCCTAGGGAGGGAGGTACTTATGGAATCCAAAACCCGCGAGATCTGACAACACAACGATGGCGCTTTGCCTCAATTCAGATCCGAGGGTGCACAAAAGTAACGAGCCGGCTCGCAAGCCTACTCGGATGCCCTAAGTTCGGGTGGGCTCGGTTTTCAGAAAACCGAGCCTGAGCATCTCTATTATCTGTTGGTCACAGAATACAGCGGGTAATAGTCGGAGGCAGAATCTTCAAGCAGTGATGTTTTATTGCTTAATTACACATCAGTTTCAGGTATTGGGGATCATCCAGAAGTTACATGTTGTCAGGGGGTAGCCCAGCCCCCTGACCCGACCAGACACTGAAACGTCTGCTGTCACTTCAGATCATTTAATATCAGGATGTGATGTTTCTCTCGATATGGAGTTAAGGCAATTTTAACAAAATTGACATCAATTTCCTAAATGAATTGCTGGTTGCATCATTAATGTAGTTCGTCTATCTTGCTTTTAACACAATTTAACTTTCACATCAACCCGTGACTTCCTCATATTTGCTGTCTACATTGTTAGGAGGTATTCTGTCTCTCTAACAAGAGATGACAACTGGTAATGACCTCCTGCTGGTCCTTCAGGCTAAATCAGGTGTTTAATAACAAAAAACACAGAGATGGAAAACTGCAAAAGGCAAAATGGTACGAGCACTTTATTATTGAAGACCCGATTAGAGACAAAATAATAAATCGGGGGGTGCACCCAACACTGTATTAGTTAATATGATAAACCAAAGAAAAGGAGGGGGGGAAGGAAAAGGGAAAAAGTCAGTGTGATATGAGGCACTCCCAAATTGCTCGTTAAAATATAACTTTTATTAGGTTGGATTAAAATGGAAAGATTTGAGCGAAATATTAAAAGAAAAAATACAAAAAGTGATATGTGATTAAAATGCAAAATAATTTGCAATGTCCCACTTGTCGTCCCAATCGTATCAATATCCGCTACAATAGCGCTAAGGGCTGCATATAAAGGATATAGAATATGCTATAGTAGCCCTAGATTGCATGAATTGCAAAGACCAGTAAATGCTAATTGAGAAAAGCCTCAATAATTAATATACATATGTATAATCCACTCGAAGGAGAAAATGCAATAATAATGGTATAAAGTTATTGCCTGAATGTAACAAAATTGATGTCCATCATATTAGTCTCCTAATAATAAAGAGCAGATACCATGTATCTCACATTGACAGCCCGAGGATTCCATCCTTAAATAATGCTAACCTGCATCGGGCTAATGAAGCCTATATCGAGGCGCCAATATATAGCAGAACTGACCTGCAGGAATCGCGGGATTTTGTGATAAATGCCCTGCCTAAAATGAAACTGGGGAGCGATTCCTGCTGTGATTCTAATCAATCTATGCTAGGAGGACAAGTGAGACAAAACGCCAACGCGCGTTTCACTCCGTAGCTTTGTCAATATTTCGCTCAAATCTTTCCATTTTAATCCAACCTAATAAAAGTTATATTTTAACGAGCAATTTGGGAGTGCCTCATATCACACTGACTTTTTCCCTTTTCCTTCCCCCCCTCCTTTTCTTTGGTTTATCATATTAAATCAGGTGTTTGTCACTTCTGAGAATTAATTAATTTATTTTAAGATTTCCTTTCCTCATTTCTTACACAAACACATTTCCTACACCATGGCTACTGCATCAGAAATCAGTACATCTCATACACAAATATAACACAGTATCAAAATCAGTACATTTGCAATTATATAAATTGGCGCACTGTGCTAGTAATTTAAATATATTTATATATAGTTATTTATTATATGTATTATTATGATACATTTGTAATAAGTTATTTATAAGTGATCCAGTCACAGGTGGACTATTGTTTTATCAATTCTCTGCTTTCAAGGAGGTGAATAATAACTATATATTTTCCAAACAGGACCCCTACATTCCAGAAACCGACTAATCAGCAACTGACCTGAAGAAACCATCAGTAGCACCAGGTTGTCAAATAAGTACTGTAGTGAACAGTGAGGAATTACAGTTATAAGGATTAACCAATGGGAGAGTTTTTTTACACAGATAGAGACGCTAAGGAGCCGTTCACAGCTTGTGGCCTTACACAAGGATGATGGTTAGCTGAATCTTATATAGACAAATATAATTCAGATTCCAAAATGCAACTTGAAATCAATAACAGTAGTGATCAACCATGTATTCCTCAATAGCATGATGAAGGGCAGCCCATATGTCAAATAAAGTATTCTGTCACACAGAGAAGTTGAGGAAATGAGTATAAACTCAATGAATACGCTGGACATAGGCCGGTTTGGTATCAATAATTTGGCAAATTCATAGTGGATCTGTTAATAATAAAATTGGCTCTGTGTGACACTCCACAGGAAAGTTGGGTCACATAGTAGAATTGGGTAGTAAATCAGGCAACATGCAAATAATAATTGTAAACAGTGTCACAGACCACAACCACTGGAGGTGGGGTAAGGTGTAAAGGTATCTTTAAAAAGCTGAGACCAGTTACAAGAAATTGTCAGTCTTTGGTAAATCAATCATCATTGATATCTGTCCATCTTCAAGCCAATTTCCCTTGGCGCAGAATATACCACTTATCTATAAGTTATACTCTGAGTTTAATCTCTTTTTTTAAAATCTGTTTTGTTATGTATGTCATGTCATCTTAGTTGTTTTTGCAACCTGTAAGCATTGTACTTTTTGTATATTAAATCTTAAAATTTAATAGTGATGTCATTATTGCTCTAAACAAATTCACTGCCTATTTAGAAGAGAGTTATTTCTTGGCTGGGTTAATTCTTTAGAAACCAGTGTGTGAAGTGTTAACTGTTTAGCTACCAGAGCACAGAGTGTGTGCAATTGGATAATTAAGTCATAGGTTTGCCACAGGCCTTATAGCCTTATAAGTAGATGGTGGTAGTTGCAGACAAGCTAAATCTGTAGCCTAAGCAGGGCCGGATTAACCCTAGGGCTAACTGGGCTACAGCCCAGGGGCCTCAGGCATCCAGGGGGCCCTTGAAAGTGCTCAACAGCATTATTGATCGGTCGGGGGCAGGGGCGCCCGCGGCACGATCAATGCTGCTGAGCACTGTCACTGCGGTCCTTCCCCGGCGCGCTGTAGTCTCCTTACTGAGGAGATCTCGTGAGTCTCACTCTCATGAGATCTCCTCAGTAAAGAGCATACAGCGTGCCGGGGTAGGACTGCAATGCCAGGAGAAGGAGGTAAGTGCCTTGGGGGCGGCTCGGCTCACCGGGAGTGGGCGGCTCGGGTCACGGGGGGGGGCCCTCACGGGGGAATGGAAGCCCCCTTAGCCCAGGGGCCTCCATTCCCTTAATCCGGCCCTGAGCCTAAGAGATAGGTGAGAGTGAGGTTTAGGCTGAAATCCTGTGTGTTCACTTACAGCAAGCTTCCAAGTCACGAGTGCGCTTTGTGACAGATAAACGGGGTCACGAGAGGTTTCCTGACAAATTAGAGGTGATATATTGTTTGACTGTGTGAATATATGATAAAATATTAAATCAGGAAGTGGCAAGAGGTGACTATTTGTGACAATTACCAAAATCAAAAATGCACTTGATTAATTTAAATAAGTTTAAGAAAAGAAAAAAAAAGCATTTTATATAAGTTACATATTTTTAAATATTCTGCAGATGAGAGGCTATATTTTAACAGTAAAAAATAAATATAATAATGTATTAAAATATTTATTTATTTCTCTCTCTTTTTATTCTTTTCTCTATTTTCTTCTTTCTGTTTTTTTCTGTTTCCTCTGGGGCTTTTTTTCCTCTTTCTGTTTTTTTTCCCTTCTTTTCTATTGATTGGAGACTCTACTGAAAATGAGGCCGCCATTGAATTATTTGTGTACACTATGTGCAGGCATCCAGCCACCTAGATGGTGATGGTCAGTCATAATATTGGACCTACAAAGCTCCGTAAGCTCCTTGTAGGTCCAATGCTGTGTCAGTCAATGGTGAGGTCACATCACGCTACCTGATTTGGCCATTCCAGACTCAGTCATGATCAGAATGTTGGTCCTCCAGGATCCCAGTAGGCTACGGGAGCTCTTTGGAACCAAACTCTGTCAGTCAATGACACGGCTGCACAGGCCAAACTTATGTCCTCCTGCCCTCCAGCTTGTCACTGCCGCTTGCAAACAAAAAATAGAAGCCCTATTGCTGGCAAACGCAGACAGTAGGGCTTTCACCCGTTGGTAAACTTGTCCCTAAATATTAAATGTTTTTCTCAGGGAAAGAAAGATCGACAATGAAAGTCGTGACACAAGGGTTGGCAACCCCCCCGCGTGCATGCCAGACATGGCACGCAGCAGCTGCTCCACTAAAGCAGCCAGAGATGGGCTGTTGCGCAGGGACATGCACAGCAGCTCTGTTGTAGACATCTTCAGCTGCTTTAGTGACGCAGCTCCCAGGTTTCATTGTGGAATGGAAGATGTGTGTGCTGATTCCTGAGAGAAGTAACACATAAGAAAGCAGCTAGCACATAGGTTTCAAGATGAATTGGGGGCACAACTATGTGGCATAATATGAATTTGTGGCACTTCTGGGGCTAAATATGTAAAAGCAAAACAAAAAATCGTGACATCCCTCACCTGTTACACACAAACATCTCCCTGGCTGCTGTTCTCACAAATGTCTATCTGCCCACCAGCTATTCTCACATATGCCATCACTTGCCCATCAACTTTTGTCACCAATGATAGCCGCATAAGACCAGCTTTACTCACATGCCCCCTGCCCACAAGCTTATCTCTCACATACACCACCGTCCTAAGCATCCTAGCCAGCTTTTAGCCCACCAGCTTTCCTTTAAATTGCCCCCATATTCACCTGCTTTTCTCAAACATGCTCCCCTGCCAAACTGCTTTCCTCTCGCATTCTCTCTTGCCAACCAGATTTTTTTCTCACATACCTTGTTGCCCACAAACTTTTAATAAATACACAGCTTAATACGTAATGGTTGAGCAACCATTTTTTTTAGTATTTGCCCACAACTTGGCTCTCTTCTGTTACTGTCTATTAGTATCTATATATATAAAAGGCTAACGCTGGTCATCACCTTTATAAATATACACATACAAAACACACAAACAAATTTTGTAAAATGTTTGCAAATGACTGTTTTGTGTGCTGCAAGTGTTTTGAAATGGTGTTTTATAAAAAATACAAGTACATTATTTGCCATGGTCAACTTTATGTGGCAATATCCGCAGTATGGAGATCTGCCAATGTAAAAATCGAAATGATTGGATTGCATGGAACAGGGGAAATTGTTAAAAGACTCAGAAGATTTACAGACACAATGTGGTATATTAAGATTTTTTTTTCCAGCCGGGAGTTGATTCCATGTTTCTGGGATAAATGATGCGCGGCATGTAACCGTTACCATAAAAGGGTCCAACATGATTTTTCTCTTATATTTTTCCATCATTTTGACAGGCCTTTAACTAGTATTTAATATTACATCTACAGAATACATTAACACATGCAAATAAATAGAGAAAGATAATCTAAATGATATAGATAATGTAGGGCGTTGTACATTTATTTGCATTTGTTAATGTATTCTGTAGATGTAAAATGAAACTAATAGAAAGCAACAGAGGAGAGGCAAATAGTGGGCAAATACTAAAAAACATAAAAGATTTCCTTTAAATTAATAGTCTCTCTCCCTCTCTCTCCCCCCCTCTCTCCCCCCTCTCTCTCCCCACCTCTCTCTCCCCCTCACTCTCTCTCTTTCCCCCCCTCTCTCCCCCATTCCCTTCCCCCCTCTCTCTCTCCCCCTCCCCCCTCTCTCTCTCTCTCTCTCTTCCTCCCTCTCTCTCCCCCCCTCTCCCACTCTTTCTCTCTTCCTCCCTCTCTCTCCCTCTCTCTCTCTCCCCCCTTGCCCCTCTCCCCCTCTCCCCCTCTCCCCCCTACCCCCTCACTCTCTCTCTCTCTCACTCTCTCTCCCCCCTCCCTCTCTCTCCCGCTCCCCCTGTCCCCTTCCCCCTTTCCCCCCTCCCACTCTCTCTCTCTCTCTCTTCCTCCCTCTCTCTCCCCCTCTCTCTCCCCCCTCCCTCTCTCCCCCCTCCCCCTCTCTCTCTAGAGTACTTTTGCGGATGATATGGACAAAACGCCCCTTTACGCCCCTTATGAATCAAGCCCCCTGTGATTTTGTCTGAACCTATTACATAATTCCCAAATAGCAGTTATTGTTTTCGTTCTGACTGTTTGTTTGGATCCTCTGGATAACAGCTTTCAAGATAATAGATCCTGTACTTGTAAATAGTTGTGAGAGGAAGATAAGAAACTAAAAGGTAATTTTCCCTCTGACCTGAATGCTCTTTCCTCAAATCATTTAACGAGTCACCTATAATTGTGTAAATTAATAAAATGGTTTTTTTTTAGAAATAAATGGTCAGTATTTGTTTTCTCTCGGGTAAATCTGACTTATTACAGATAACAGGCCTACAATAGAAAAAATATTTTTGCTTTGTTATGATTTCATTTTTTCTAACTAGTTCTCTACAACAGCTCACCCAGCGAGTTCAGCCATCATGATATAATTATTTAATTCAAACAGAGACTCTGCAAAACAACTTCCATGTAAACAGAGCACTACTGCTGGCTGACTGCAGCATATGCTGTCTTCATTGTAAAACTAAATCTAATTCCGTGCCTTACATTATATTAATCATTCCACAACTTCTACATTTTCATATCACCACTAAATGTCCACTTCTAACACTGTATATATTGTGCCACATATGTTAGTGCCACATAGTAAAATATATCTTAGGCTGACCAACTCAAGTCTTCCCTTCTGGTCAGTCCAACAATAAGTAACTATTATTTCATTCTAAAATATATATTATAATAATAATAATAATAATAATAATAATAATAATAATAATAATAATATTTAAGACAAATAGTTTTTTTAAAAATCTTTCTAAGTCTACTAAGTTTTCACTACTGCTGCAATGTCCCTTGCTCAGTTTTATATAGTTCCAGTCCTGGTTCCGATCAATATCCCAGTAGGTGTCAGCAGTATAACAATAAATGTTGTTCAAAAGTTACATTATAAATGAAAGGGCTTGTATCATGTTGCAAAGTAAACCATTTTCAAAAGAATACGAATTTGCAATTCCCCCTTCCAAATATTGCTTATCCTTGTTGTAGATACTAGGGGTCTATTTATTAAACTGCGGGTTTGAAAAAAAGGAGATGTTGCCTATAGCAACCAATCAGATTTTAGTTATCATTTATTAAGTGCATTCTACAAAATTATAGCTTAATTCTGACTGGCTGTTATAGGCAATATCTCCACTTTTTCAAACCTGCAGTTTAGTAAATATACCCCAGGGGTCTATTTATTAAGGGGTGCGGTAACCATCATTATATATTGCTGCATAAAGCAGGGATACATAATTAGGTACCGCCACTATTTGCCATGCCAAAGCTGCTATGGGAGCACCGGCAAAGACCCCACTACTCCACGAACATTTCTGCTCCCCACTGTAAACCCCACTTGCTAGCTCATCCATCTTCTCTTTCTTCAATCTGGTATCTGCCGATGAAGCCTGGACCATTCTATCCTCTTCTCCCCCTCCACGTGTCCACTTGAACCCATCTCACCTCCTCTGCTCCCTCTCTCTCCATACCTGCTCCAACTTTACCCACCTTCTCAACCTTTTCCTTACCTCTGATAGCTTGCTTCCCCTCCTACTTCAAACCGTCCCTTGACCCTTTCTCTAATTATCGCCCTGTCTCCCTCCTTCCTTTTGCCTCCAAACTACCTGTACTGAGTGTCTACAGCTGTCTCACTTCCTTTCTCTCATCTCACTCCCTCCTTCACCAATCTGGAGTTTGCTCCCTCCACTCCACCGAAACTGACCTCACAAAGGTCACTAATGACCTTCTCTCTGCCAAATCTAAGGGACACTTCTCCCTTCTTATCTTTGTCGACCTCACTGCTGCAATTGATACCATTGACCACTCCCTCCTTTTGCAAACTCTCCAATCTATAGGCCTCTGTGACACTGTCCTCTCCTGATTTTCCTTTTACCTCACCAACCGCTCATTTTAAGTCTCTACATTTGACTTCAACTCTATCTGTTGGAGTTCCCCAATGATCTGTTCTTGTCTCCCTGCTCTTCTGCCTCTACACCTCCTCACCTGGTAACTTCATCAGCTCATTTTGCCTCCCGTATCACCTGTATGCTGATGACACCCAGATCTATCTTTCCTCCCTTTGTCTGATGTTCCAGTGCTTTCTTAAACTCAATATTTCCAAGACTTAAATAATTGTGTCCCTCTTCCCCTTTCACTGCCCTCTTTTCTGTCCCACAGGTCCGCTGCTTAGGGGTCATTCTTGACAGCTCCCTCTCCTTCAAACCTCACATTCGGTCCTTCTCCAATTCCTTGCCTTGATTACTGTGTCTGCCAGTCACTACATTGGCTTCCCTTGGCCTACAGAATTAAACTCACTGCTGCTAGGCTTTAGACCTCCATGTGTGTGACTTAGGAAGATAATGACATTAATAGATAGCATTGAAATATTTTTGATAACATGTCTATTTATGGACTAGAGATTTCAGGTAAAATGTATGAAGTAGTCTCGGATCTCGGATCCTCTCCCTGTACTTATTACAACATAACTTGGCAGACAGCCAAAACTACTGTTAGTTTTTTACATTGTTTAAACAATGTTTCTGCTCTCTGATAAAAAAGGAAGAAACGCTGAGAAGTTATTAGCAACTTTTCTCTATAACATAGCACAAATGTTATATAAAGGTTATATAAATTGAACATTTTAACTTTCTTTTCATAAAAGTCACACAAGCATTCAAATGTGTGTAATATCATCTTTACTGAAGGTTAAGGAGTTTGGCAGCTACAAGCTGATTATTATCACACTTTTGGGTGTAAATATAATTTATTATTATGTATAATTTATTTAGTGCATTTTACAAAATGATAGCTAGAATCTGATTGGTTTCTATAGGGAACATCTCCACTATTCAAACCAGAACTTGATAGCTTGATGCATTTACCCCCTAGAGTGGCAGAGAAAGGGTTTCTGGAGTGGCAGAGAAAGGGTTACAGTATGTACCACAGTAAAAAATCTTTGGTGTTATTCTCCTGATCCCAGTGCCCTTCCTCACATCATGGAAGTTTACTGCAAGCCTGCAGCCCACTTAAATTCTGTGTTTCATTCCAGTCCTGACAATTTTGTACATTGGAAATAGCCCAAAGTAACTATTTGGTTTCTTAGGATAAAAACATAGTTATTTTCTGGCTCCTAGGTTTTAGGCAACTGGCAGCTCCCAGACACTGCAGGTCAGTCAATATATTCCTTTAATGGGTAAATGTTATCAGAGGGACCAGGCTGCAACTCTGAGTATACTGCTTTATTAAGAGGGATCGTTCCACAAAGGAAAAGGTGTGCATAAAGCATGGTATCACAGACCGTGTACATACAAGGCTGGTACCACAGAATGTGTACATACAAGCCTGGCGTCATAGAATGTGTACATACAAGACTGGTACCACCGAATCTGTATATGCGAGCCTGGTATCCAGGGCTGGATTAACCCAATGGGCTTTCTGGGCTACAGCCCAGGGGCCTTGGGCAGCTAGGGGGCCCTAACAAGGATTTTTATCAGTTATTTTTTTTTCTTGGGCCGCCCCCCCCCTCCCGTTGAATACAATATTTAATGAATATTACAAACGGCCGCATCACAAGACATGTGATGCGACCGCGTCAGCGCACAGGCGGCCGCAACAAATGGCACGCGATGCGGCCGCGTCATCAATGACGCGGCCGCATCGCGTGTCATGTGATGTGGCCGCCTGTGCGCCCCCCGGGCTGAACTTTGCCAGCCCGAACCTGCCATAGGTACATCTAATTAGAGAAGGGACTCTTGCCCTAAATTATTTTTTTAAAGCTACCAATAAAGGATAGATCCATATTTAAAATACTCATTCTCTAAAATAAATTTAGAACATAGAATAATAAAGAGTATATAATTATCTAGCACATAGGTGTTGGTAAGGAACCATAGTACAGTTTGTATACACTAATTATGACGTAATACATTGTAGATGTAAATGAGGGCCTGCCAGTAACCCTACCTCTTAATTCGGCCCTGCTGGTAGCACAAAATGTGTACATACAAACCTGATAAAACAGAATGTGTGCTTACAAGCCGGGTACCACAGAACGTGAACTTACAAGCCTGGTAGAAGAGAACGTGTGCTTACAAGCCTGGTACCACAGAATGTGTACTTACAAGCCTGGGACCACAGAATGTGTACATACATCCCTGGCACCACAGAAAGTTATCTACTATGTCATTGTGTGCTGTTCCCCTAATAAAATAACATATACATATGCAAATATACATATATAACATATACAAAAATATATATATATATATATATATATATATATATATATACATACAAGTTAACCCGTGCATGATACTCATGCATTCTAGTCAAATCAAGCTACTTAAGGTGTTAAAAAGGTTCTTGTCATGCATTTGGGCCTAGCCCAGGCCTCCTCAGGGGAAGAGCGTTACTTCCCGATGCAAGCGCCCTTTTTTAACGTGGTTTTGTCCACATGTCACCACCTCATCATTCTTCTCCATCACCTCATCCTTCATTTCCATCGCCACATCTATCCAGATGTCTATCCAGACACAGGGATCTCTCTCAGCGGTCCTGAGTATCACACTCCTCTCACTCTGTCACCCCCGGCAACCACCAACCACTCCCCACTGTCACCCCCGGCAACCACCAACCACTCCCCACTGTCACCCCTGGCAACCACCAACCACTCCCAACTGTCACTTCTCCTTCAAGAAATATATATATTTTTTTTAAATCTTTATAAACACTTTTAACAATTAACAAATTAAATTAACAAATTAAAAACATCTTAGTACACCAAATTTCAGCCCTTTCTGGAATTTACACTGAATTTAGTAGGTCAGTGTATAACTCCGCCCAGCAGGTGGCGCTTCAGCTTGGTTTTATTTTTTCCACACACACACACACAGACAGACTAACACACGCCACTAGACATTTATATTATAGATAGGCAAGGGAACCAGACATTGTGCATGTTAGTAATACATGGACTAAATAAGGTGCTTACTTAAGTATATCGCAAGTTTGATCGACAATTTTGGCACATGTTTATGACAATACTTTTGATGGCAATCTTACATGTTTGTCTATTAACTGTATCAAATTGAATTTAGTATTGATGTACCTTTCCCCACTTGACATCATCCAAATGAATATCCATTTGTCTATGCTTCTAAAATTAGTTGTATTGTTCTGATCCTTTATTGTTGTACATGGCAGGGCTCATGAGGTGCTCACACAATTGCCAACAACACAGCACCACATTTAGAAAGTCCCTTGTAGTTCTATAGAGAACACCTGCCTCCAACATGTTCAGTTTACATCCTGCTGACCTTCACACCCGTAACAATCTACTAATAACCCAGGAAGCATAAACAGGAATAAAGCCGACACAATCACACAAACACATTTTATTCAGTTATAACCGTCTAATCATTTTTACTTATCAAGAAAATATAGATATATATTCTGCTAGCTAATTGTTTGAGAAATTACTAACTTGTTTAGATCTTTGTTTTACCAGCTTGTCTATCTTTTATTGTGACCACCCAGCCTTCTCCCAGGCAAAATACAAATTTACAGAGCAATAGTTAAAAAAGAGGAAAGGCTGCAGCAACTAATGCTTTTGGACATGTATAAAATGTGAAGGTAAAGGCTCCTTTCATGTTTGGTTTTAAATATCTTTATAAGCTTTTTTGAATTTGACTTTATGTGAAGGGGAATTGAATTGCGCCTCTACAGGAATAAAAGGGATAAAATGTTAGATGGTCCAAGTACAAATAAAATCTATATTTACAATTTGTATTTCATTAATCAACTCTACAACAGTTTTTTTTAAAAAAAAAACTTCAGCAATGTATTCTCTGACCAGCAGTATTGTATTGAACTTATATTTAGCACTGAGTATATACACATTTATACATATTTGTCTTTTCAGTGCTAATATTGAACATTAGTGAATTTAACAATGATTAGAATAGGCAGTGAGTGGAAACCCCATTAATATAAAAAAAAACATCGGGAGGATTAAAGGAAGTTTCCACCTTCAAATGACATCATTTTTTGGCTCACACATGCACTTTTGATGAACACATTACTTCATCTTTCTAATTTACTTGTATGTGTAATGTTATAGAAATAAACTGTAAAGTGCAATTAAAATGATAAACAATTTTTAATGCTGATTCATTATCAATTATGAACTATGTATTAACATCAGGGGCAGGCTGGGCTGGGAGGCAGGGGGGGAATCTAACCCCAGGCCAGTGCCATAATGGGCTACCTTGTGCTGGGTCACTGGGCCACCTGCATTTTTTTCCATTAAAATAGGCTGCTGATTCAAGTCTTGCCCCCCGGGCTGAAATTTGCCAGCCCTCCCCTGATTAACATTGCATAGAGATGCTGTCAGAACAATCGTGCTGTTCCATACTGGACAACCACTAATGCTACTAGGAGAATTAAACAGAGACTGTTTGTGTGTGTCTTGAGATAGTCATGGACAACCATAAGACCACAGCAAGCCTCCCACACAGAGCATTCCTCCTCAGCCACTAAGAGAAGACAGAAGCTGTATAAGAGCTAAATAGGCTAAATGGGGAGTACAAAGAGGCAGCATGAGAGTGAAATGGAAAATAAAGGAGGGCAGGCTGAAGGTGGAGAGGCAGTAGGGATGGGAACGTGGAGAGGCAGTAGGGATGGGAACGTGGAGAGGCTGTAGGGATGGGAGTGTGGAGAGGCCGTAGGGATGGGAACGTGGAGAGGGAGTAGGGATGGGAATGTGGAGAGGCAGTAGGGATGGGAAAGGCTAAGAGACAATATGACGCCACCAAAATCATCACCCACGCACTCATCATCTCCCGCCTCAACTACTGCAACCTTCTCCTCACTGGTCTTCCCCTCTCTCATCTCGCCCCCCTCCGCTCTGTACTCAATGCGGCTCCTAGACTCATCTTTCTCTCATGCCGCTCCTCCTCTGCCTCCCCTCTCTGCGCCTCCTTACACTGGCTCCCCATCCCCTACAGAATCCTCTTCAAACTCCTCATAACCACTTACAAGGCTCTCTCCCAGTCTACTGCTCCCTATATCTCTAACCTCCTCACCATTCACAGTCCTGTCCGATCCCTGCGCTCTGCTAATGACCGTCGCCTCTCCTACACTCTAATTACCACTTCCCACTCCAGAATCCAAGACTTCGCCCGAGCTGCCCCCCTGCACTGTAATGACCTCCCTCGTTCCATCCGTCTCGCTCCCAATCTGTGCTCCTTCAAACGTGCACTTAAAACTCACCTGTTCCTCATAGCTTATCAGCCATCCACTTAACCCTCATTTACTCTGCTCGCCATTCCCTCTCTCCCCTGGCCCCTTCTTCTCTCCCCTGGCATCACCAGCTCCCTCTCGTACCTGATTTGTCCACCCTCCCTTAGGATGTAAGCTCGTATGAGCAGGGCCCGTCTTCCCTCATGTCTCCATACCTGTTCTTCTGCTCTGTCCTTACTCCATAGGTCTGTCCCGGAGTTACTGAAGCATTGGTACTTTGTGTTTATCGTTCTGTACTGTTTAACCCTGTATGGTCTACTGTTTGTACTATGTACGGTGCTGCGGAAACCTTGTGGCGCCCAACAAATAAATGATAATAATAATAATAATAGTTGGAGAGGCAGTAGATTAGGGGAATATGGAGAGGCAGCAGGGAGAGTAAGATGGAGAAGGAGTAGAAATGGGGAAAGTTGGATAGACAGTAGGATGCATGGTGGAGAGGCAGTAAAAATGAAGAAGGTTTAGAGGGAGTAGGAAAAGCTGGAGAGGCAGTAGAGAAGGGGAAGGTAGAGGATAGGCAGGAGACTGGGAGAAGCTGGATAGATAAGAGGGAGAGGGGGGTGGAAAGGCAAAAGTGAAGGGGAAGCTAGAGAGGCAGTAGGATGAGGGGATGTGGAGAGGCAGTAGGGAGTGTCAGTAGGGAGGGGGAAGGTGGAGAGGCAGTAGGGAGTGTCAGTAGGGAGGGAGAAGGTGAAGAGGCAGTAGGGAGGGGTGAAGGTGGAGAGGCAGTAGGGAGGGGTAAGGTGGAGAGGCAGTAGGGATGGGGGAAGGTGGAGAGGCAGCAGGGAGGGGGAGGTGGAGAGGCAGTAGGGAGGGGTGAAGGTAGAGAGGCAGTAGGGCGCGGAAAGGTGGAGAGGCAGCAGGGAGTGTCAGTAGGGAGGGTGAAGGTAGAGAAGCAGTAGGGAGGAGGGGAAGGTGGAGAGGCAGTAGGGAGGGGAGGAGGTGGAGAGGCAGTAGCGAGTGTCAGTAGGGAGGGTGAAGGTAGAGAAACAGTAGGGAGGAGGGGAAGGTGGAGAGGCAGTAGGGATGGAGGAAGGTGGGGTGGCAGTAGAGAGTGTCAGTAGGGAGGGAGAAGGTGAAGAGGCAGTAGGGAGGGGTGAAGGTAGAGAGGCAGTAGGGATGGGGGAAGGTGGAGAGGCAGTAGGGTGGGGAAAGGTGGAGAGGCAGCAGGGAGCGTCAGTAGGGAAGGTGAAGGTAGAGAAGCAGTAGGTAGGAGGGGAAGGTGGAGAGGCAGTAGAGTGTCAGTAGGGAGGGGGAAGGTGGAGAGGCAGTAGGGAGTGTCAGTAGGGAGGGAGAAAGTGGAGAGGCAGTATGGAAGAGGAAAGGGATGTAACACTTCATTAAGATAAAGAAGGAAATAGTGGGTAGAACATAGGAAAAATAGAGAACTTCTGAAAGAACATGAAGTATTTACTTTGTGAAACAACAGAAAACTGGTGGGGAGAGAGTGAAAGAGAAAGGGTTAAACACCTAAATGTAACATTCACAAGAACAAAGTTAGAAAAGAAACAAAGAATAATAATAAAATAAAAATAAATACATTTCTTTTAAAAATAAAAATATAAAGAAGTAGATTGTAAATTATTATAGAAACTAATAAAGGAGTGAGAAACAGTGTTAATAAAGAGGAGCAATAGAGTAAAGTGAATATAAATTAAGAATAAAACACAGAAAGAGGCAATAGAGCTCATAGGGAATTGCAGAGTGAAAATTTAAAAGTAAAAAAAAACAGAGTGGCCTAGCCAGGGATAGCATAGGGGAAAGGTCAGTGAGAGTATAAGTGACAGGCAGCATTTATAGTACAGTGTGGATGAGCGAAGAAGCTTGTATTAGAAGACCAGAAAGTGAGAGCTAAGGCCAGAGCCACCAATAGAGAGACTTCAACCTAGATGGTCAGCTCTTCGAACTAACAGGACAGCGCCACAGACTTTTCACAACAGCTGGAAGTTCAATGATACCGCCAACATCACACTAACTACATCCCTTTCCAACAGTGCACTATTTTAGTTAAATCCTGGCTTGTTGAAACATGTAAGGACATCAATCTGGACTTGATGCTGAGTTGAACGTCCACATATGTAGAGTAAATACATAGAGTAAATTATGAAGATTTACACTGCACATACACACAAAGAGAGCACACATGTAGAGTTGTGCACATCTGACACATCTTTACAACTGGAGAGGCAGAATGGGGGAGGGGCAGTGGTGGTCTAGCACAGGACAAGAACAATAAGGGCGTGTTCACACAAATGCGGGTGAGGCAGACCAGCCCAGAGACACATATACGCTGCCAGGAGCCATATCTTTTGCACCTGCCTGAGGGTAAGTGTAAAGAAGCACAGGTAATGATGACATTTGCCAGCACTAACTGGCTACTTCTGATTATCAGATTGCGAATTCACCTCTGACGCTGATAGAGGCTTACTCCATTGATCATACATATACTAAAGGAACAAGAGAAACAAAAGAATCAGTAAAAATCAATACAAGAGACTAAAGAGAAAGCTACTGCACAAGAAGACACAACTAGAACAAGGGAAACATTACAAAGAGGATGAGGAGAGGGCCAGAATTGTGAGAGTTAAAATTAAGAGGATTAGAATAGTAAATGGCGATGAAAGAGGTGGAGTGATATAAGCAGGTGGAGCGCGAGGAGGGAATTGTCTTAGGATGGGGCCAGGTAGGCAAGTGGGAAAAGCTGAGTTTTGAGGGAGCAGTTCAAACATTGGAGAATGGGGGCGAGTCTGATTGGGGAGGACAGGCAGTAATCTTACTTCTGCTACTTTCATTCATATGCCAGTAGGAACATTATATCTGTTGTATTATATGAAGCCTAACAGTGAATGTGTAGCAGCACTTTGTCACTGGAGCTAAGATCCAGGCAGTCACCTTCCACAACAGCCCAAACACAGTACACAGAGGTTTTCTAGCTATATAATTATAGATTTGTTTACTTATGTTAACCTGGGTTACAGCACAAGTCTGCTGTACTCTCTGCATTGGATACAAGTGTATCTAGAGATCATCATCTAGTAATGTAGAATTGCAGAAAATGTTGAGGAGACAACAATTATGTAAATAATAAAACACTGAGGATAAGGTCTCAGTGTGGTGAATAAAATTAGTGTCATGTCATGAAACTCTGTCTCATCAGAGTTTGGTTATTACTGCATCTTCTACTTACCTATATTCACCATCTTCATGTCTGAAAATAGATTTTTATTCCTGGTTAGAGACATGCTTGTCTTCCCTATTACATGTTAGTTTATTCCTTGAGTTGGTGCTGGTATTTCCAAGCATATATGGTAGATGGAGGAATCTTAAGCAGGCAAGAAACAGGAGATGTCCGAGGCTGGGTTATGTAAAGGTCTTGCCACTTAGTTACAGGAGAGATATTCTTGGCAGAGCCCCAGACTGTGTTCTTGCACCAAACACCTGAAGATGTTCTGTATTCTGCAACAAGTACCAACATCAAGTTCTAAGTGTGTTGTTTTGTTGCAAAGTCAAATGCAGTAGCCATGCTATTATCAATAACATCTCTTCATTTGAATCTTGGATCCAGAAGATTTGCTGCAGCATGAATTGATTGGCAACAAAATTCTTGCCATCTGTTTATAAAGTCTTGGCTTTAGAATATTCAAGAAGTTCTGCAGCTGCAGCCACAAGACATCTCCATCATGTAATATGTTGCTTCCAATTCTGCGTACTTGGAAATCTTCAATTACTTCTGTTTTGTTTTTTTTTAGTAAAGTTTGAGTGTTATTTTATTCTTCTTTTTAAAACTGCTACGAGTATCATTTATGTAGAGGCGGTATTAGCGAGCTGTGGGCCCCGGTGCAGGGAAGCGGGGAGGAGGGAACCGGGGCCCACAGCTTGCTAGTTCCCCGTGCAGTGGGTCCCATTATCTCCATGGGCCCGGTGCACCGCCATTGGCGGAACTATCATTGGAGCACCTGCTGCACCAGTGGTAGTTCCGCAACTGCATTTATTTTTGATCAGCTATTTTGCAATTCTATAGATCTTTTGCAGAACGTCCAATATCATGACGTCATCAAGAAGCAGATTTAGACCATGAGATGTACATCCTATTGCTTTAATATATGGATATTTATCCAATATAATCACCTATGTTGCTTTTTATATTACTTGCATTGTCATTTAGTAAACCAAATACTTTGCACTCCCAATCTACTCTAGGACATCATATATTTTACTGCTGCCATCTACTGTATTTGTTCCCATGCCCATATATGGTGAACTAGATGACAGTTCTTTGAAAGCTCTCTAGAGTGGACTTTGAAGTAACAAGTGCCCAGGTGACTCTTTTACTAAAGTGGCTTGAATGGTCGAGCACATCATCTAAATCAGTTTGGTACCGAGATTTCCTGTACTGGATCCAGATGCTTGCACCTGTATGTTAACTTATAACCAAAGTTAAGTAAAAATATTTTAAATATACCTTTGTGTTTATTGTTGTTCCTTCTTAGTATCAACACTTCACGATTGTAAAGCTGTAGCCTAACTTATAATTAAAACAGAGCTACGTATGAAAGACTGAAGTCCATAAACTCTTACGGAAACATGGCTGAGCCCTGCATTTGGGGATGTATTTAAAGAATAAGAAAAAGAGAGGAGGTTTAGTTTTATTCTATATATTGGATTCCCTGGATTGTGGATTAAGTAACTCCTGTGGTCCATCTATATTTGAATATAGAGAATCCCTTCACTAATCTGATCATTATTGCTGGTATCTATCAACTCCCTAATACCCCTGCAATCCCTAACTCATATTATAAACTTTCTGAACAGCATTGGTTCTCCAAATACATAAAGTGAGCTGGTGGTTATTAGGGCTTTAATCTTATTAGGCTTGATCACAAAAACAATGAATTCTGTTTACAATTCAAAACAATAAAGGGAAACCTTTACAAGCCATCGCCGCTTTAAATTTCCATTGCAAAGTCGCTGATTTCCGGTGACTTGCAGAAATCGGAACTTGATACATTTAACACCTAGACTGGAAGCTTCTTGCCATGGTCAAATCCTCTGCTGTGGTTTTCTACCAGACGTTTTTAGTAATCACACAATACTGTATTGTGTACATAAAATCAAATTTCTAATATCATATCCTAAAGTCATGTACACAAGAACATTCAAAAGTTTTAACCTTAGACCTTGACTTGATGAATTAAGCAGCTGTTCCTGATGTAGAATTCATTTGATATGTGAACAGCTGCACACTGTGCAGGTCCGTTCAGCAGTGACAGTGTGCTGCCTGGCTGCTCTGATTGTGTTTTAAACACAATCAGAGCAGCGGGACAGCACACTGCCACTGCCACTGCCGAGCGGACCTGCACATACTGTGCAGCCTTAGAAATAAAAAAGGGGCGGGGCCTAAATCCCCCCCCCCCCCTAAAATCGCCCCGGGTATATCAAGAGTCTAGATCCGCCCCTGCATCTTATTGACCTATAACACTCTAGAGAGGCTTTGTGGAAACAATGGAAAGTAAGTGGCTCAACTGAAGATATTCACAGTTACAAGCACATGTGGATTACATGCACTAGGTAAACATGAGTAGCAGAGGATCAATTGTCACTTCAAATCATAGGTGGAACTATTGTTGTACGAGGGGATGCAGCTGCTCCTAGGCCTGCGGCCGTGGACCCACCTCACATCAATCTGCCAGTCCAGTTATGGGCACAACTACCCATCTGACATTCGCTTTTAATTCACTTTCCTCCCTGTTCCGACTCTGATTCCCTGCCCCATCTTATTTTTTCCTGCCACCCACTTGGCTTACCTTCCTATTCCCCTATTCTCCTTGCCACAGGTAGGGAATAGAGCAGCCCAAAATGTATTTTAACACAATGCATCTCATTTCTTAGTTCCGCCACTGCTTCAAATCTTGCAAAATTCTGGAAGGTCGTTAATAATTTGTTTTTGCCTTCTTACTATCAGGATCCTTCTACAATCAATATGATACGGTGTCTTCTGGCCTTAGAAACATACTGCAGTCTGATTTCTCTCAGGTGGAACAATGGATAACTCAAAACAAACTGTTTCTGAACACTGATAAAAGAGTATACCTGTTATTTGGAGCAAACGTTGAAATTGCAAAATGTCCTACACTAATCTGACATCATTGCCCACAGTGTATATTTCTTGGACAAATCTTGAATGTTTCCAATTTTTCAGGAAAAAAGCCCCTCCAAAGTAAACTAGGTAAATAAGGTAGAAAAATGTTTTCTAGTTTCACCCAAGGAAAACAAAAACTACATTGTAGTAGGAGCTACAGAAGGACGTCTGATGGTAGCTGTAACCATAATGCCATAAGATACTGGTTATCACTATTGTTCGAAGGAGCAGGTAGAAAAGGCAGCTGCCTTGGGTGCAAAAAGATTTTGGGACACAGTAACATGCTGGAATACACTCATTTATTTCCCTACATTAGAGTATCAGCTGAAGAATTGTTTTTTACTGGGAACTCCCATCAGCAAGTGGTTACTTCCTATTTCCTATGGCTTGTTATTTTCATTTAGAAAATAACTCCACCTAAAACATAAAAACTTTTATTGGGTGGAGTTCACTAAGTTAAAATACTTTTAATTTTTTATTGTATTAGTCTTACTAGCCTGGGATGCGCCATTCTGCTATACGGCCACGGTCTACATTATCTTGACTATTCCAGTTTCCGTCTCCTGCCTACTGCCTGCGCTGGGCTGATTCAAACACACGGTGGTCTTGTTGATGCCTCTCCTCCATGGGATTTCCTTACTCATGGGGAAGGTCACAGGAAAGCGGCATCAACAACACTGCTGTGCTTGAATCAGTGCAACATAGGTAGTGTACAAGCAACCAGCAGTAAATAGTGAGAGCCACCATTACTTCCCTACATTTACATATGGCAATTCAACGTTATGTGTAGACCCTGCTGACACAGATATATGACAGACGATAAGGAAGAAGTAATGGATGGCTTGCCACAAGTAAATACTTCCACATATACATGACAGACAACATAACAATATATATATAAACATCATTATCAACATTAATTTATACAGTGCCAGCAGATTGCGTAGCGCTTTACAATTGGGAACAAACAGTAATAAGACAATACTGGGTAATACAGACAGACAGAGAGGTAAGAGGGCCCTGCTCGCAAGCTTACAATCTATGGGATGTTGCATGTACTGTATGTTTGTCAGACGTTAGCCTGGGCACATATTAAATATTGATGAGTATGAATGTGAGACTGCGCATCCCGTGCACTGTGAGGAGCTTGCGCACTGTGGGTCTGATTCATTAAGTTATGCAAAACTAACATATTGTACGCTGTTTGAAAAACGCACATAAATCGGGCATACGCACATCCATATTCAACAAGGAGCGGTGTAGATATATCTGTTAATGAATACAGGTCTAAGTCTGCTCTGCTCTAACAGATATGACACTGCAGGATACATCCAATACATATATGGCATATAAAGTCCCAAAAGAATGCACATAAAAAAAAAATATATTCAATAAATGTCACCTGTTAATAATATAGGGCCTGATTCATCAAGGTACGCAAATGCATACGCATCTGCTAAACGGAACTTGAGCTACATAAAACACCACATACGCAGCGCAAACAGAGCAGATACGGCACTCAAAGTCAACTCAATCTCCAACGCAAATATAACGGTTTGCGTCACTCAAAGTATGAAACACAGATGCGTATGCGTTTGCGTACCTTGATGAATCAGGCCCATAGTCATTAGTGTCCAATCATTTTTATTTCCTTCCCCCCCCCATAAAATACATTTATTAGAGTGTTATGAATGCCCACTGTACATAAAATGCATATGTTCTAGTATGTATACACAGCTGGCATCATAGTAATTGCCACCTACACCAAAAACATGTACCTTAGAGATGCCCAAATCTTGAATTGGACGCTGCTGCGTACACTTGAGCTTGGCAGCCCTTACTGTACATTGACTACATGCACTACGGAATTAGTGGCGCTATATAAATAAATGGTAAAGATGATGATGTTCCCATCTTCATGTTTAGAATTGACCAGCTGTAGATGTTGTGAACATACTGATGGGTGTGAAAGTCTAGGGATAAGTGACTTTGTGGTGATATTTTGCACTTTTGCGGTAGAACAAGTCATTTTGCTGAGTTGTTGGAGATACAATGTTTGAGCTCCGCTATTTTGCACTGTATTTGTAAATCCGCATTTCAGAATGAATAGAGCCGACAGTAAATGAATTTTGTTGTGTGGTGCGGCTGAGGTAGAACTGAGGAACTAGTGAACTTTTTGCAGCCAAATACAAATCAAGGTGAATATTTCGTTCATATCTATCAGAGTTATAAGGAAACTTCTTTATCTGCTATATCATTGCAAATGCAATATGCAGACCAATCACACACAGAAACATGACAATAAACTCTCCCATTGCATTAAACATTGATATTAGAGCAGAACTTGTCAGGAGTGACTTCACCGGAAGGTGATAAATGAGAAGCCTTTGAAACAAGTTGGGCCCCTTATGATGAAGAGAAGGTACAGATTTAGGAAGGAGGAGGGGGGGGGGGGTAGGGGGGTCGCTGACAGAACAAATTCCACAGCTGCTTTACTCTCTCCTCCATAGCCAAGAATCTGTGGCATCCTCCGCTATCACAAAGCCACCACTCCTCCTTCACATATGGCCCCATCCTCTCCTGCCTGTACACAAGACACGGGGTAAAGCTTTCCATGGTGACACTACACAGGCTGTATGCACATATATAGGAAACACTATAAGGTACTTTGTACACCTCTTGTCTTGTCCTGAAATAAGCAATTCTTTCCAGACATGGTGGGAAAATTCTGAAAACCCGAACGCAAGTGAATATGCAGAAAAAGGTACTGTAACCCATAGCAACTAATCAGATTCTAAATGCCATTTTTCTAGTACTGTTAAGAGAATTCTGGTTGTAATGGGTGACAGCACCACACTTTCCAATAGTTCAGTATTTGGCAGGACAATTACATTTTTTCACACTACTAAAAAGGATGTGGCCTATTAAGATGTGTGTGGTTGATGGATCTCTGTGTGGTTGGGTGTATTGGTGGCACAGTTTATTGCAGCCTAGTTTTCCCTTTTTACATTTTGGGAGGGAGCTATGCAAACCAGTTTTCATAAATGTCTACACTAAAATATTGTCTCTGTCAAAGTCTGTCACTAAAACATCTCATTATTCTGATACCATTACTGAGATCTCTCCTCCAGGAGATCTCAGAGGGGAGGTCCAAGGGGCAAGTGTGGGGGCGTGATGACGGGATTGGCGCACAAGGCCACAATATGCGACATCACACATTTGGGTCATGATTATGTGAGTTGTAGCAAATCTCAACATCAAGGCAACACGGTGAATGGTGGCCTTCTTCTCCGGGAGTCTAGGCGAACTCCCCAAAATTCTGGAGTCTCCTGGGCATTCTGGTAGTGTAGGCGAGTAGGATATATAGTGTACTCGTGGTTGATCGGGCCTCCATGGCATGTGATCTCAGCTCACAGCCTCCCACAATGTTATCCTGTTATTCATATATATGTGCATAAAAATATAAAGGTTACTTTTATTTATCACACCTTCTGTATGTATCAAGAAAAAAACCCCTAAAACATTGAAATTTTGAACATGCGACAAGCATCTTTACATGACTTAATTCTACTTCTACTTAATTCTTCTTTTTCTTTACTACCTCTTCTCATTAGACCATTGTAGGAATTATATCAGAATTTGTGTGGAGCATTACATGTTATTATGCGTGATTATTTGTCTCTGATGACAGAAGCTCTACCAATTTACTTACTTTATCCAGACATCATATACTCCCTGGCAAAAAAGGAAGCTTAATCTTAATCGGAGTACAAGGCCTGTTCTTCGCTACTTAATATCAGCTATTTATGAGTGAAGTATTAGTGGGAAGAAAGCAGGGGTTTTTCCAGCTTCAGGCTAATAGCCTGTCTAGTTGCTTCTTAGCAGCTCGTTGAACTAACAGAGATACTCTTCAGTTTACATCAATCTAATGCCAAGTTACATTGGACAATATGGTGTATTAAATGTGCCGACTGTATAGATTGTAATGACACGGCTCCATCTTGTGGTTAATCATAAAAACTGCACTGTATTCACTCCCATCATCATCATCTATGTATTCTCAACCTAAGCTGGTCACACCTCACACATCGATTTGCTTTCGATGTGTAAGGTGGTATGAAAACTGTAATGGGAATGTTACTGAATGGAACATTTTTACAATGAAGGCAGTAGGAGAAGTGGCGGTATGGTATACCACCTTTATACACTCCCATTTTCACCACTGACTGGACTGATTATTAGATTTAGCACACATAGAATAACCAAATTTTAAACTATGTGATTGTTCGTTAGTAAAGTAATTATGTCTCCACATGCACTGTGATATTGAACTGGTATGTTCAAAATGATCATTTACAAACTACTGGCATTCCGATTGGCAAATTCAAAAACACATTCAACCATTCATCAATGATGGCTCACAAAAGTTATGAGCAATTTCATTATCTTTGCCTGATAATTCTTAAGCAAAACACGACCAAACTGATGTGTGTGACACACTTATTTTTCACAAAAACTGCACGCAATTGCATAGAACATAGGTACATTTGTTCAGGGGGAAACTACAGGGGATATTAGTAAAGAAAAACAAACATTCATATACATATACTGTCTTACTTGCCACAAGTTTGTAAACATTACTTTTATAATATTTTTATGTTAAATACATGGAAAAGTATCACTTGTGAATCAGTTTCAGTTTAAAGTGAATGGAAGTATTTTGTGTTCATTTCCTTGCAATCAGAATGTCTTCCTGAAAGTTAATAGCCACATGAAGCCTGTTTGCCAATTTACACTGACATCTGATTTGCTTGATATACAGTACCTGCAATTTTCAGATTTAAAAGAAAACTTCTAACAAATTTTTCACACCATTTTCTGCTAGAGGTTTGTACTAAAATTGTACCTGTGCTTCACTATATTCTGCATTTTTGTGCTGCATTCCCTTTCTAGTAGGTGTCTTCTATCCAAGTGTCTGTGTGTCCTGAGGAAATGTACCAGTGATAAAGCATATAGTTATAAGTTACAGATTACTGTATATTGTGCTTGAATCCCAATTTTAGATAATACATAGCTCCCTGTGACCAGAGTTATTCTCTGATGCCAAATATTATTATGTAATAATCACTGTGTTGAAACCTGTCCTGCTTGCAAGAGAGATGTCTGATCAAGGGAAAATTAGCTGGGCATGAGCATAAAATCATTGCCTATTGGCCCAGTCACATCTAATCCTGATTGGTTGGCTTAGAGCAGCCTAGACCCTCTCCTTGATTGGTCACCCTGCATAAACATCCCCTAGGATATATACAGCATTTCAAGTCCTTATTTGAATTTATGGCTGGTGCTGAGACTGGCTTTCACTCTATATAAAGAGCACATGTTGCTGTATTGTTTGTGTACATTCTTGTATTTCATCTGGGTATATCATCAGGACCGCATACCAATGTGTAACAGGTCTTGTAAGGACTACTAATGAACAATAAACACTATACTTCCTCCAAGATATTGCATGATGTCTATTATCTGCTGATTCTCTGACCTACAGATAAGAACTAACACTCTAAACCATTCCCCAGCTGTCCTGTATTGAACCCAGCAACCCAAGGCACCGCTCTGCCTTCTACTATGCAGTCCAAATCCAAAGTAAGCTGTCAGTAGGAGCCAGCCACAGTCACCAGCAAAGAGGTGCTGCAGCAGCTACACCAATCACCCACAAATAAGTGGTTCCAGAGGCCAGTGAACCAAAGGGATGGGGGCAGCAACTACTCTCCCTCAACTAGTGAGCAGTTGGCTCTCGCCCTTAGTGCGTGTCTGGTGCCTGAGTAACACAAGTAGGAATGGTTATTAATGGCAGGTTACTGATGGTAAAAGAAATCCCAAGACAAAGCACTAAAACCACAAACTGACAACAAAGTACATGGCGGCAGGGTAAACCCATCCTGTCACACTGCTAATAACAATCCATTTACAAATATATACATAAAACATTTACACTTACTATGCAGATATGTGCAAGCTATTGTTCTCTGCTATAGACCACTTAATGGAACTAAAAACATGCAGTGTCCTTCAATGGGATTACTTACTGGAGTTATTAGCAGCTTTGTAATTTGACTTTATATACATTAAATCGATTTATAGTAGTAGTCACCACTGGAGGGCAGAACCGCCTCCAGTGGGAGCCTAGCTCAGACAATCCTCCTGTCATGCTGTAGACAGTTTGCACCTAGACAAACTATGTTACATGGCAATAAAGCTAGGACTTGTCTCCTTCCAACTGTAATCCAGGTGCACACTTAGGCGGTTTCCAGTTGTCCGAACCTCCCCCCTTATCTCTGGTGAACATTTGAGTGACTTGTCCCTAACCCCAGGACCAGGCAACTTACCTCACAGTCACATGGTATGTACATCATGTGACATGCGCGCTGTCCCACGTGTGATTCAAGCAAGAGCGGCAGACAGAAGACTGCACCTGCTGTACCAGACAATGAGTTTTATTGACATTTCTTTGTGTGTACAGATAAATGTTCTTCTGCAATGCCCCCGATGGAGCAAAAGTCACCCCTTAAAAATAGTGGCTGAAGCTCTGAGATAGCTTAACCCCTGGCCACTTTCCCCGACTAGAAAGGCTCTGCGGATACAATCTAAAATTGGAAAATATCTAATTATGCCTAGCCCCTCCACTTTTATTCTGCAAAACAGACTGTTCTTTCTACATTATTAAGCAGAAACAGACACATAACTTTGACTATCCAGCAAGCTGCTTGGAGCACCACAATATGTCCATAAACAGCAGAGTCAGCCCATCATAAGGAATGACCTGTTTCTGCAATCGACACCATCTTTTTTTTAAACTATGCAGGTATCTGTAAAAATACTGTCGAAGTTGTATATTTGGATGAACAAAAGTATATTGGTTAATATTGTTTTATTGTGCGATTGCACTCAGTATGCAACGCTACACGGGGCATGGCGCTATCACGCGGTAAAATACGCATGCACACACTCGCACTACAACATTTAGTTATTTATATATTTCATATTTATATTGATTCCATTCCACAGTGATTTATGAGCAGATAGTATTTAGTTTATTATTAGTTTATAAATTAAGATTTTATGTACACTTCAGTGTTATTTAAGGTCCAGGTTATAGGAAATGTGTCATGTCTGGTATCATTTTAATCCCCTATTCATCAGCAGTTGTCCAGTTCTTTCGCCGAAGAGATCGCACATTGCATACTCTAGTTAGTGATGTTAGGGAATAAATACTTAAAGCGATACTGACTATAAAATGCTAATAGACTAGTTGAAACTGGAGTCTTGGCGGGAAAAGTCAGAGCACAACCCCTGGAGAGAAGACCCTCACCTTTGGATATTTTGGTTTGAACTGGCCTATGACCTGCAGCACTCTGGACCTTCCTGATACCTGAACCAATAGAAGCAAGCCACACCATCTGCATTCTTCTCACTGTAACACTGAGTGTATATAATAACAGCTCTCCCTGGCACTGGCCTCAGTCTACTCTAACCACAGTATTCTGGAGTGAAATACTGTTCGCTGGTGCCAGTGGGAGCACAGCGAGCGCAAGCGAGCACGGTATGTGTTTATCTTTTGGTATTGGCTGTACTGTATTATAATTATGTATTGAATTGTTAAATTTTGCATCTGCTAAAATAAATTACTTTGTGCCTTGGAAACACAACACAATCGCTTGGGCAATGCTAATTTGAAAACGATAGAATTACTTTAATAATACATAATAGTCACATGACATCACAAAGCAGGAAGAAATGACTGTGCGCCGTGGCCACACTTGTAAATTATTAAATGATTCAAAATGGCTATATATATTTCTAAAAGTAGAACACCTGTGCACCATCCCATGTGTGCTTTAACCAAGAGAGGCAGACAGAGGAAAATTGGAAGAAGGCCTGTGAGATTTGTAATAGGCTATGAATTTAATACTAGTGGTTAATCATTTAATGTGTGGTGAGATATTAATTTAATTGAGGGATTATTTGATGGTGTGGGCTATTTACTTCAATAAGGGTGTGTCTATTATTTTTAAGTGCGGGGGACAGGACTATTAATTCAACGCTGGGTTTGTTTGGAGGCTATTATTTGAATGCCGGCTAAATTTAGGGAGAAAGAGGGCTATATATTAAATGTGAAGAATATTTTACGTCGGGGCCGGTTGCATGACAGGAACCTAAATATTAGAGGTGGGTGCAGGCAAACGGGTAGTGACAGCTGTAAGAACATGTAGGAGAGAGCAGAACTGTGATTCTAGTGGGACATTCCTGATTTTGTCCTGCTTCACATAGCATTGTTCAGGTATTTGAAATGTATAGGAAGGGGTTGGAGAGCGTCCTAGTACTGGCTAAAATGATAATTGCGTTGCATCATGGGTTGCACCCAGAGCTGAATTAAGGCTCTGGGGGGCCCAGGGCACTTTAGACAGGGGGGGCTCCTATGATGTAACATGGTTATCATTTTAGACAAATACACAGGCAATACTGTGTGCACTACTGATAGGTGCACGCAGCTTTGCCTTTATGAGCAGTACAGTGTGAAGTAGGACATACCTTCTAACTGTCCTTGTAGTCAGACCAAATCCTGACTAAGGGAGACAATCACCCAAATTTGGGACTGCCCCACCAGATTTAGGACAGTTGGCAGACTGTCCTGCTCTCTCCTACCTGTTCTTATCAACTTCACCACCGATGGCTTCTGGTGTATTCAGGTGCTGCTTGTCTGGATCCTGGAATGCTGAAGTCATTTGAGTTCAGACATGAATTGCATGCATTTGCGCTCATTGGTGTATTGTCCATTTTTGAGCATATACTGAGCTATTTCACGCAACATACGGCATGCAAAGGGACTTACGTCCAAAGATGAATCAGGCCTAATATGTCTAAAATTGGACTCCTCATGTTCTTCCCTCCTGAGTCCCCTAACCTTCCCGCTTCTCTCTATCTATTGACAACATTACCCTTTAATCAGTCTTGTAAGTCCGATGTCTCCCTCCGTTTTCCATATTCATAACATCTCCAGGATCAGACCCTTTCTCATCCTGGACACTACCTCATATATTTGCTTGAAATCTCTCGCCTGGACTACTGTAACCTCCTTCTCTCTGGCCTTCTTTCCTCCTGCCTCTTCCCACTCCAATCCATCCTCAACTCTGTGCTCATATTTTTTCTCTTTCCCACTGGTCTGCATCTGCCTTCCATCTCTTCCAGTCCCTAAACTGGTTCCCTTTTCCCTACAGAGTCCAGTTCAAATTCTTTACTCTCACCTACTCTTTTCCCTATTAAATCTCCAAGTTCATCTTACACCTTCACACTCTTCACTGCCTCTCCTCCTAACTCATCACCTTGTCTCACTCCCAACTCCAAGACTTCTCCTGCGCTGCCCTCCACCTCTGGAACTCTCTCTTTCTATCAGGCCCTCCAACTTCAAAAGGGTTCTCAAAACCCACTTCTTCACCAAAGCCTACCAGTATTCCTTCTAACCCATACCTACTGTCCCTATCACACTGACTCACCCCTTTGTGTTACACCCCCCCCCCCATCTAGATTGCAAGCTCTCTCAAGCAGGTCCTTCTTCCTTTATGTTCTTTTCATTACGTATGCCACCAGTACACTTGTGTCTTCTCTCCTTTTCCTCAGTCGCTCTGTTTTAGTTTACCTCACTCATCCGCCTTGGTACAGGCTCATTTGCACGGATTTGCTTCCTATTTTGCCCCCATTCACTAACAGTAAACATGCATTTTGAACAATTTCATACAAGAATTAGACTTTGTATCGGACGTTGGATTTGAACTATGGGACAGCAATTACTTTATCATCTATTTTAATTTTGGCATGCATTTTGAATATTCTCTTAACTAAGATACTGCTTTTTCCTCTTCAGATCTCCATGGCAGCCATTACAGTTCACGTACCTGCCCAGTCTGCTGGCAACATCTCTGAAAACGTTTACCAAGGTTCTAGCTACTTTAGTGGTGGAAGAGAAGAAACAAGGATTCATGAAATTACCCTATCTGGATGACAATTTTGTGATGGGGAATTTAAAGCACATTGTCAACTACAGAACAGGTCAGGTGATAGCCTTTCTGCAAGAGCATGGCTGGTTTGTGACCAAGTGAAATATCATCTCATCCCATCTCAACAAATAAAGATTCTGGGGAGTCTAGATAAGCGCGATACAGAACAAAGTGTCTCTGTCAGGAGAGTGGTGTATCAAAATCCAGTCTGTGGCTTGTCAGCTGCACACTCATCATCAAATGTCAATAAGAAAGGAACTTCAATTGTTGGGAATGTTTTCCTCCAACATAGGGATCATCCCTCGGGCAAGGTAGCACATGCACAATAACCAATTGGAACTTCTAACACGGTGGGACCACAAGCTGTCTTCGCTGAATCATGCCATCATCCTGTCAAAAGCCACCAGGAAGTCTCTCTGGTTGTGGTGAAACCCAAAGTTAAAAAACAAGAGTGATGTCAATTTTGGAGCCAAAAAGGATAAAACAGACTGGCAGGTCTCCATCAGGGACAGATGACATATGGTCACTGTGACTGGATCACTTCTGGTATAAATTTATTGAAAGGAAATAGGGCAGGGTTTTTATTTATATAATTGCACATGCACTTATTTTTGATAATGTGTATATTTTGGTAAGGAAAATCTTTAATTTCTGAGACCAGGGGGAGGAATTATTTTTTTTCCTGTGTTTTAACCTTTCTAGAGGAAATGCCTTATTTCTAATGTATATATCTGATAAGCCTTTGTTTAGAAAGCCTTTTGTATATCTTGGTGTAAGGAAATTTCTTGTTTGGGGTTTACAACTTGTCCTGGGGAATTCTTTTCATTGGAGGAAATGTGTATTCTGCCACTGTTGGAAGAAAGGACTAATGCTTTTGTGATGGTCATAGGAAGATGTAATTAGACTTACTACTAGATTTCCTGCGTCTAAAAACAAGATGCAGGACATCACAGCATTTCTAGAATTTCACAAATAAGTGTAAATATTGTTAGCTTTGCAATGCATGTAAATCCATGTTTGTGTAAACAATTGGTATCCCGATTTTAAATATAGCTCAGACCTCAAAGGGGCTGGCTTACCGTTTGAGGCTGTGTCCAAACTGTATAAAAGGTGAGCTGTTTGAGCATGTAATCTATCGTTCTTCTGATTTCATCTGACATTAGCACTGGTACCTCCAATCAGTGTGACTACAAGTAAACATCATTAACTTCTAAGACCTGCTTGAAAATATCTTCCATGCTGAAAACGCTGTGACCTATAGATTAGACCCAAAATCTAATCCGTTCCTGGCTGTTTCTGAGGTTTGGACCCAGCTTTTCCAGTACCACCACTCTGTCTGCTACCCTGCAGCCCTGATCAGTGTTGTAGGCCAGGGGGGATCCATCCACAGCAACCCTAATCCATAGTAAGAGGTCAGGAGTGCCAGGCACGCCAGTAACGGGGTACACTCGCATCGTCAGTTACCCAGAAGAAACCCGGTACTGGATGCCGGTAAGGAGTACAGTGGTGTCAGCATATGTAAGCCCCTCCTACTGTGGCAATAGGGCGCATTTGGGATAATGAAAGGGAACGGTGGCAAAGTAAGCCCAGCCGGTTGCCAGCAGCAACAGACAGGGTGGCATAGGCGGTCCATCCTGTCACAGTCACAAATAGAGAAAATGCTTCACATAAATGTCAAGGAAATGAGAGCAATGTGGAAAGCAATTCAGCACTTTCATCTTCACCTAAAAGGGAAGTATCTCAGTATATTCTTAGACAATAAGATGTAGGTAGCCTTCCACACCTGGGTGTTACCAGAAGCATAATTTTTTTATTTTATTTTTTTAACGTATTTTTTATTTATATGTTACAAAAAATAATCAACAGCAATAAACAGTAATAGTTCACATAAAACTTAAATAATGAGGCTGCAATATAAGAAAGTTTTCAGTTTGTATAAGAGCATAAACAATCATTGGGGAAAAGACAGACAGACAAGGGAGAGAAAGGGAGTGGGTGGAGGAATGGGGTAGATAGGTGCTCAAAAAATAAAATAAAAATTAACTTGATGGTGGTAGTAACAAGGATTATGCCTTGGACAGAGATAAATCTGAAGTTACTCTCTGTGCTGCATGTAGCAGGCAAGCAGAACATAGCCGCCAATTACCTCAGATGAAAACAGATTCATCCAAGAGAATGATCTCTACACAAGGAAGTGTTCCAGCTACTGATAAGAAGATCTTTGCTTACTCCAGAGGACATTATGACGACAAGAAAAAATGCCAAGGTACTCAGGTTCCCTTTATTTCCTCTCGCATTCTAAATAGAATCTAAAAAGTGAAGGCAGACATTTACATTTTGCCTTGCTGTCTGTATTTTCCTGTAGCCTGGAAGACGCTCCGGGAACATCTTTGGCCTCTACTTCTTCAACCATATCTCCTATACCAAGGCCCAAATCTTTATCCAAATCCAGAGAGACTAGCTTTAATGGCATGGAGATTGAGGCAGAACTGCTCAAAAATAAGGTAGTCTCAGATCAAGTAATCAGCGTACTGTTACAGGCAAGAAAGAATAATTCTGCAATAATCTATTACAGAATCTGGAAGAAATTTATCACATGGTATAACTCTAAATTCAGTCAGCAGCTATTCTACAGGTTCTTGCCTTCCTTCAGGATGTATCAGCAAAGGTATTCACACTCAAGGTACAAGTGTCTTCTTTCGGTATGTTCTACTAAGTTAGCTTGGGAATGTTTGATTATTCACTTCTTCCAAGCATAAAGTGAATACTTTTTTTTCTATCAGATACTTTGTGGCTCCATGGGACCTCAATTTAGTTTTCAACACCCTGATGTTTGACCCTTTTTGAACTACTGCAAGAAGTTCTTTGAGATGGTGTTCTTAGAAGCAATCACTTGCAGAAGTGGAGAGTTACAAGCACTATGGGGCAAGGATCCATTTCTGTTTATCTATAAAGATAAAGTAGCATCCAGCACCCATGCCTAAAGTAGTATCCACATTTCACATTAAACTGGAAAAGGATTCTACCCATTGTAATGGCTGCAATGGAGTATTTAGAGGAAAGAGTATTATCAGTAAGCAAAATTCACATTTTATTTTTAAAGGTGCAATCCCTTGTAAAAATGGGATGTGTTACTTTAAACATCTCTCTGCTTACCTATAAGAATACACATTTTGTTAATTTTTTTTTTGGTTGGACGGTTGCTTGTCATGCAACTAATCACATGACATTTGATCTTGTGAGTAGAGAGGTTTTGGAACACTCCTAAGCTTCTAAGCAGGCATGCCACCCATGCCGTTTAACCATCACATGACCACCAAGGAGATTCATGACTGACTGGCAGTCATGTTCCACTATGTCACTCACCTAGATTTTATCCACTGTGTATTCTGAGAATTAAAGACTACATGTGACTTGATCCTGCTTTTGGGAATAGTAGAGCTGTCTGGTGAGCCACAGTAGCAGATATCTCAGTAATTATTCTAAAGAGCTTGTACCTTATGAATTTGCCTGAAGCATGCTCCATTAAGCCTAAGACCCACTTCCTGTTTGTAACCAATCTTCTCCATTTTGGGAATCTATAAAGTGGCTCAATTGAAGTAACTGCTAGTTTATTGTGATTCTCAGACGTGATCCTGTGTTTCTCTGAATTCTGATGCTTCTGTGTGACCTACTTTCCAGGCTCTCCAGCTCTCATTCTGTCCATGGACTTCTCTAACCTCCACTGTTGCTACGCACATTTATGGCTACAGCGGTGATCCTATTCATCAGTCCCTACACCACTCCTCAACATTGGAATCCTTACCCATGTCCTTCAGGACTCCTAAGCTTCCCTTGCATCCAGAGAGTTCCTGACACTCCTGTCCTCACTTACATGCTTCTGAGAAATAGCAGAAATCAATACTTCTATTTGAGACACTACTTTCCAGTAGCAGTCATTTACATGTGCCACTGCAGATCAAATTTGCAAAAGGACAAATGAGTTATAGATAAATATCCCTCATGTTACAAAAGGTACTATAATTGGAAATGATCTCCAGCACTGGTATACAAACAAGAATCAATAAAAATCATACAAAATAAAATAAAATTAATAACACACTTCCAAAGAAGTTATTACCTCCCACTCCCCTCTTATTAGACCAAACATACACAAGCGGATCAGCACTGTGAGGGGTACAATATATATATATATATATATATATATATATATATATATATATATATGTATATATATTTATTTATTTATTTGACAAAATTATATAACAGTGGAATCATTATAAAACTAATAAATCAATGACATAAATACAATTCTCTTGATAACTGACTTCTTTCAGGGTTTATCTCAAAAGTAATTAAGGAATTGATCACCGCCCCTCTAGCTACTCCCTAATTTAATATCTTATCCTATATTCACACAGTCAAACAATATATCACCACTAATTTCTCAGAAAACCTCTCCTAACTGCATTTACTAGTCACAACCCACACTCTGCACACTTGGGACTTGGAAGTGTTTACGGTATGAGGTTACACACGATTCCAGCACTCAATCTTCCTTTCACTTACAGATTTGCTGAAACAACAGCGCTCACACAACCACACCCACTTCGGTTTGCCACCACCTATTGAATAAGCCTCAATATACTGTCTCACATTGGCACACAATGAGCACTCCTTGTTACATACAGTTAGCAAGGCGCATACCAGCATACCATCAAAGGGTTAACACTTAACCCCTCAATGCTCTATGACACAAATGTACATGCAGGCAGACACACTGGGCTTGGTATACAAATGTATTCACAATTCACACCTCAGCAATGAAAGGTTTAACATGGTCAAGGAACCTATCTCTTCTAGACAGGCAGTGAATTCATTTAGAGCAATAAGGGCATCACTAATTAAATGTTAGATTTAATATACAAAAAGTACAATACTTACAGGTTATATATAAAAAAAAATAATAAACAATTGAAATACAAATAAAAAAGTTGCAAAAACCAGTCAAATAAAGGAGTGAAATTCAGAGTATAAGTTACAGACAAGTTGGTATAATCTGCACCAAGGAAAATTGGCTTAAAGATGGACAGCTTATCAATGATGATTGATTTCCCAAAAGAAGTTTGTCCCTTCACAACACAGGTTTTTAAGCCAAAATCAAATGGGACGGCATTCACAGACGCAATGTGGATGCGAATGTGGGGGCGGAAATGTTCCTTGGGAGTCACCTAGGGTTTGTTCAAAACTATTCCTAAGTTTTGACTGTCTTAACTTTTCTCAGATATATCCCAGAAATATAACTCCCCCGTCACTAAATCGGTCATAATCTCCTGCACATTTAAAAACCAAACATGATGGAATTATAACAATATGACATAACTTTCCCAAATACATGTGACTACAGCTGTTACCTGGTACCACTAGTACCTGTAATTCACAACCCTGGTGTGATTAATGCCCCTCAGTATGGAGTGGCAAACAGATTTCCCAAAATATGAAATATGAAGGCATTTTCTTTGAAGTTCATATTTCTATATACCTGCATAAATAGTGTGACTGGATCACTGATAAATAACTTATTTGTGACTGGATTATGTGGAAATAATTTATTGTAGAAATTAGAGATGCTCACTGACCCCCGTGTTTTGGTTTTGGATCTGGATTACCGTCGTGTTTTGGTTTTGCCAAACCGCCATTGCGTGTTTTGGTTTTGGTTTTGGTTTTGTTTTGGAATTTTATAACCTAATTTAGTGCTCCACCTGTTTCTTGGATAAGTAAGGTAATTCTAAAGCTAATAAATTAGGAAGAAAACAGTTTAATCCCTGGTAGGCCGTCCTTAATTCTGCACAAAAAACCTGATTGTCTTCCTCTTCATCTTAGCCTATTGGCAATGCAGCCATCGTCTTTGGGTGTATATTACACCCTACACTTATAGTTAAATATATAAAGAAATGGACAAAGGCAGTTTGGTTTTTGTCTCTCTAGGCCCCCCTCCACTTGTAGAAAATACTAAAAAATTCAGCCGTTATAGACTGTACCATATAAACTGAAATGGACAAAGGCAGTTTGGTTTCAGTCTCTATAGCCCCCCCACCCCCCCCCCCTCCACTTGTAGTTGAATAGAAAAAAAGCAGCCTGCATAGACTGTGGAATTAGAATATAAAAATAAATGGACAAGACAGTTTGGTATCTGTCTGCATCAGACCCCCTCTCTACTAAGAGTAAAATAGAAAACTATTCAGCCGTTATAGAGTCTAGAATATAAATAGAAATTGAGAAAGGCAATTGGTATCTGTCTGCATCATAATCATCAACATCATCATTAGTGCCCTTGTCGCCTACACAAATCTCTCCATCATCCTCTTCTAATTCCAAAGTGGCATCCTCAATTTGTGTATCAGCGGCTACACTCTGGCTGTTAAGGCACACATCAGCAGAACTTCTTTATGGGTACACTGTCACTAACAGAATGCTCACGATTAGACATACCACTGGTGGATGAACTCTCCACAGGGATTGGTGTCATTTCTGATTCAGAGCATACATTATCCTCTAATGCTTTACTGTTTTCTTGCAGCTCGGCTTTGACGTGTAACAGTAGTTGTGCACCACTTTAGACTCCAAATTACTTGGTCTTGCTTGGTCACGAGTGACCGTACAAGAAGAAGGCTCAGTAACATTTTTGGATCTGCCACTAATAGAGGAAGGCAAAGGCCTCATTATTTCTTTACCACTGCGTGTGTAGAATGGCATGTTGGGAATTTTTTTTTTATCGGCACCTAACTTTTCCTCAGTTACACTTCTTTTTCGCTTCAACACGGTAAAAAAAATTTTGGTGTGTGTTTTTTTCCCTGATTTGAAAAAACTATGTACTTTGACATCGTCTTTCCCAGATGATGTAGTGGGAACACTACCATCAGGACTGGTGACAGAACCGGGTTGCTGATTCTGCTCATATGTGGACTGCTTTGAATCCATTTTAATGAGGCCAAAGCACTTGTAGTGCCAAAATTGTATTAGATAAATACTGCTGACAAATATGACTTTTGACAGCCAGAAAAATTTGTGTTTCACACTGGGGAATATGGGAGACCCCAAAAGCACTTGGAGTGCAAAATATTGTTTTAGATACTGCTGACAAATATGACTTTTGACAGCCAGAAAAATTACTGCAAAAGAATGGGGAATAAGGGACACCCCAAAAGCAGTTGGAGTGCCAGAAATTGGAAAAAAAACCCTCCTCTATCATCCTCTTACTGCTGTAATAATTGGTATTAATATTAGAATTGTATAGAATAGAAACAATAATGTGTTCAATTATTACTCTGTCCCTGCGCTGATATAGCCTGTGACCTAACCCTGCTCTCTCCCTCTGTCAAATTGCTGTGGAGGCTGGTATTTATGCATTTCAAATCTCGTGAGAACCGAGCTCAGAAATACAAATACCTCACAATGACGTTTTGCCTCGATTTCGATTCAGAATGGACGGGAGAGTACCGAGCCTGCTCGGCTCGGTACTCGGATAGGTGAAATTCAGATGGATTCGGATCTCGGGGAACCGAGCCCGCCCATCTCTAGTAGAAATGTATTTATAATCAGAAGTGCAGGCACCAATGTATAATTTGAAATGCACTTATCCTGTTACATTGGGATGTGTTTTGTATGGAAGTGTCATTGTTTGGGTTTGTAAGGTTGCTAGAGGAAATCTCCAATTAGGCATATGTGGGGAGGGAGTCTGACAGCAGGAAATGCTAACTAAGTTTTTTGATAAAGTGTCAAAGGCCTGCTCTGGCCATAGGGCCAGCAGGGGCTCGTTACTGTGTGGCCTTTTGTCCAGAGTGTTCAAACGTTTCTGAACATTGTAAACAGCATATGATGCAGGAAATCACAGCAAGTTATAGGATAAGTGAAAATATTGTTTGCTTTGAATTGCATGTAAATCCTTGTTTGGATAAACAAATTGCATCCTGATTCTAAAAGTAACTCAGACCTCAAGGGGGCTGGCTTATCCAGTGAGGCTGCACTCAAATGTGTATAAAAACAGCACTGTTTTGTATTAAAAGTTGTTCTTCTGATTTCATTACCACTTGTACCTCCAATCAGTGTGACTGCAAATAAACATCTCTTGCTTCAAAGACCTGCTTGAAAATATCTTCCATGCTGAAAATCCTGTGACCTACAGATTAGACCCAAAATCTAATCCGTTCCCGGCTGTTTCTGAGGTTTGGACACAAGCGTTTCCAGTACCACCGCTCTGCCTGCTACCCAGCAGCTCTGGTCAGTGTGATAGGCCAGGCGGGATCCATCCACAGCAACCCTGATCCATAGTAAGAGGTCAGGAGTACCAGCCCAGGTACACCAGTAACGGGGTACACTCACAGCGTCAGTTACCCAGAAGAAACCCGGTACTGGATGCCAGTAAGGACTCCAGTGGTGGCAGCATTTGTAAGCCCCTCCTACTGTGGCAATAGGGCGCATTTGGGATAACGAAAGGGAACGGTGGCAAAGTAAGCCCAGCCGGTTGCCAGCAGCAACAGACAGGGTGGCATAGGCGGTCCATCCTGTCACAGTCACAAATAGAGAAAATGCTTCACATAAATGTCTAGGAAATGAGAGCAATGTGGAAAGCAATTCAGCACTTTCATCTTCACCTAAAAGGGAAGTATCTCAGTATATTCTTAGACAATAAGATGTAGGTAGCCTTCCACACCTGGGTGTTACCAGAAGCATAATTTTTTTTTTTTTTTTAACGTATTTTTTATTTATATGTTACAAAAAATAATCAACAGCAATAAACAGTAATAGTTCACATAAAACTTAAATAATGAGGCTCTAATATATTTATATGCCGATTCCCACCGGCAATAGACAGTGTGGCATAGGCGGTCCATCCTGTCACAGATAGCCCTCAGATACAGCAAGTAATCCTGTGACTCCTTGTGTAAGACCACAAGCTGTGAACAGTTCCCTCCAGTCTGACCAAAGTCTCAGTGTCATAAAACTCTCCTATGTCGGGATGCAGGTCACCCCCAGGGGCCTTTGAAGCTGCTCAGCTTTTCCCTGAAAGAGGTGGACAGAAGCACCAGTTAAACACACACCAGACCCTCTGACTTCACATTTTATACCTTAGTAGCTGAATTTATCAATGGATTCATTTGATATAACATATTTACACTGCAGTTATGATTAGACCTTATTCCTGCCAATTATGTTATCAGTTGATGCTTATAACTGTAATTCCTCTCTGTTCACTACAATCACCAATATAAATCCAAAACATCTAAAATGGTATTTTACTCAAGCAAAAAGCATTACATCGTAACTAATAAAAAAAAATCTATATAGAAAAATATATACACTATAATTTATAGTATGCCATTATTTATAGGTTAATTGGCTGCTATCAAATTGACCGTAGTCTCTCTTTTTGTCTGTGTATGTGTTAGGGAATTTAGACTGTAAGCTCCAATGGGGCAGGGATCCAATGGGGCAGGGACTGACGTGAGTAAGTTCTCTGTACTGCGTTGTAGAATTAGTGGTGCTATATAAATAAATGGTGATGATGATGATTATCAATGTAATTGTTCACTTCTTACCGGTAATTGAAGCCTGCAGTTAGTCTTTCACTCCTCCAGAGGGTCTTGCTCCTTGAAAGTAATTATGACCCACAGCCATTATATGTCAAATTGATTAGTGTGTTGCTATATTTACACATTTACACTAAGGCTGGGTACACACTATAAAAACTTTCAACCAATTTGTTATCACTAACAATTTTACAAACAACTGCAGTTCCAATCAGTCTGCCGATTCAAGTGTACACAATTTACTTTCAGATCTCTTCATCTGGTCTAAGAGCAGTATAGTTCTTTAAAGAATGACAGCACAATATTCATTTATTCATTCTTGTCCCACTGATTAACCGCCTTGTTATAGCTATCCTCTGACTCAGATGCCCCCACATACTTTTGAAATCTGTGATCTGAGCAGCTGACCTCCAGGAGTGTTCACCGTGCTGTTCCCAAAATGGTGCATAGGAGTCCCAGAAATGATTGCAAGGGCTGCTGAATGTGCAGTTATGCCCCTGCGTCCCCTGCATGTCTGGCAGTGACAGGAGCATCCTAAATTGTCGTTCAAATACTGAGCAGCATCTATTTAATACTGGTGGCACGATTGTGAGTCAAGAGACTATCAAGAACTGCTGGCACAATAAAATAAACTTTGACGTCTCCACAATGTCATTATAAATTTCGTTAGCTTCTGTGACTCTGAAACTAATATTCAGTATCAGAGCGAACAGACAAATTATTCCACCTACAATACTCTACATTTATTTACTGGGACAGCAGCTCACGTTCATTGCCGAGATTAAGTACTATGTGTTACGAGTCGCAGCGGTGCCCAGCCGCCGCGACTCACTCACCTGCGTCCCGGCCGTCGCTATGGCGACCGGGACGTCACTTCCGGCCGTGACCCGGCCGTTGCCAAGGCAACGGTCGGACACCTCCTATTCAGCGCCGCGTCCCGGCAATGAGAGAAAGCCGGGCGCGTGAGCTCATCGGGTCCACTAGCCTGCGGGCTAATTAATGTTTCAAATCAATTATTCAGGGGGCTGTGTATCGTCAGATCCAGGCTCTGATTGGCTGCTGGTCTGTATTTTAGGCAATGAGGTCTGCTGCCTCATTGCCGGTTATAGCTTCTGTTCCAGTCTGCTGACCTGCTCTGTGCCTTGTTCCTGCCTGTTGAACTTTCTGCTGATTACCCGTGTATGACCCTTTGCCTGGATTTGGACTTTGCTTGTGTATCTCGTGACCCTGACCTCTGGCCTGTTTACCGATCTTCCTGTCTGCTCGTGACCCTTAACTTTGGCTTGTTAATTGGAATTGCTATCTGCTACCGGCCCTTGACCTCTGCTTGGACCTCACTCCGCTTGCCTGGGTTCTCCCCAGCCGGTACACACTTCACGACCCTCTGTCAGTCTGCAGCCCAGCCTGTCCCCACCATCAGGGGCTCCAGTGAACACCTGACTGGCAGAGTAGACTCCGGGTTGATTTGTGCCGGCTGGAGGGGTTCCTAACACTATGTAGCAGAAGGGCTCAGCAGTGAGTTAACAACACAGTGACAGGTTGCTAACAATCTCTCTGGGCAGACAGTCGTGTATGCATACACACTGCAGGATTGGTAGGACGTCCTTCCATAGCTGAACGAGATTTTTTAGTTCTTCTGAACAATCACATCAACCGATGATCTGTGCTTTGGAACGATCCTCGTTCATAGGGCCCGATGTAGGGTTCTGGCCGCCCTAGGCTATTACAGTATCTTACCAGTTGTTGCTCTTCTCTCTTCCCTGCTCTTGCTTGTAGAATTAGTGGTGCTATATAAATAAATGGTGATGATGATGATTATCAATGTAATTGTTCACTTCTTACCGGTAATTGAAGCCTGCAGTTAATCTTTCACTCCTCCAGAGGGTCTTGCTCCTTGAAAGTAATTATGGCCCACAGCCTTTTGCTGGCTTGTGGAAAGTTGGGATCCTGTTTTGAAAATATGCAGCAATTGTATTATAATGCAAAATGTTAACAAACCCTGAATGATTAGGCTCTTTAGTCCAAACATAATAGTCAATTATGGCCCAATAAAACTACCCCATAGCACAGGCATATGTAGGCAATAAAATATATGGAGATTGTTGTCAAAGAGCTATAATCAAATACATACCTCTATCAGCCCCACCTGACTAATATTTAACATTCTAGCGACCCTAGAGACCACAGAGAGCATCTTCATAATCGCCACACAATAAAAAAGACCATGCCCTTCCAAAGCTTTTTATTTTTTAAATACCCCTTTGTCATGAGCCGCGGCTGTACTCACAGCCGCCGCAGCTCGCTTCTGGTGCCCTCTGGCGTCCCGACCGTCACCTTGACGACTGAGACGTCATTTCCGGTTCCTGCCGCTTCTCCTGTAGCACTGTGTCCCGGTGGTGCTAGTAGCCGGGCGCATGCGCGCAAAATAATACAGCCTGTGGGCTGATTAATCTAATCATTACAGGGGGCTGTGTAGGATTCAGAGATATGCTCTAATTGGTGGCCTTTTATATTTAAGGCAGTGAGGTCTGCAGCCTTTTCTGCTGACCTGCTCTGCTCCTTGTTCTTGTCCTGTGGATATTCTGTTAGATTGCCTGTGTATGACCCCTTGCCTAGATTTGGACCCTGACCCCTGGCGTGTTTACCGACTTTCCTGTTTGCTCGTGACCCTTGACCTCGGCTTGTTTATTGGATTCGCTGTCTGCTGCCGGCCCTCGACCCTTGCCTGGACTTCTCTCTGCTTTCCTGGGTTCTCCCCAGCAGGTACGCACTTCACGACCCTCTGTTAGTCTGGGGCCAAGTCTGTCCCCACCACTAGGGACTCCAGTGAACACCAGACTGGCAGAGCAGACTCCAGGTTGTGCTGTGCCGGCTGGAGGGGCTCCTAACACCCTTTCAGTCATTTCATCTACCCCCTTTACGCATTTCAGCTGCTCCCTTCAGCCATCCTCCTCAGCAATTTCATCAGCCCCCTTCTTCTGCTCCCTTTAGCATTCTCCCCCCCAGATATTAGGACTTACCTGTTGTTCTGGCACAGCAGTCTTCTCTTCAGTGCTATACATGACAGGCAGCCTGGCAGCGTGGCCGCTGGCACTTCTTACTCTGGTCACATGAGATCAGGACTTCCAAATCTCACGTGACCAGAGTAAGAAGCGCCCACGGCCACACTGACAGGCAGCTAGCAACAATCGCTGCCAGACTGCCTGTCATGTAACAGTGACAGTCAGGCTGCCCCCTTTAGACCAGTTGCTGCCATTATTAAAAGAATGGATAGGAAAATAAATTAAATCCCAGCGCCCTAGGCTGCAGCCTGATCGATCAGCCTATTGGTTGATCAGTCCCTGGTCGTTCATCACTGGAACGTACACACTACTCTCAGATCAGGCCAATCAGTCATTTATTGTCTGATTGGCCCGATAAACGGCTGGAAAGCCCGTAAAGGAGTTCTTTTATCTCTGGATGTAAGATTAGAGTTGTTTATGTGTATTTTGTATGTATACTGTTTATTAGTTACGATTTTATGCTTATTGTTTGAATAAAATAAAATGTTATATGTATTGAATTTATACTGATGATCAATTTCTTTTGAGATAAATTCTGCAAATCTTTAATCAAGAATATTTTCTTCATTATATTGACTTATTAGTTTTATGATTTATATGCCATTGTTATAAAATTTTATCAAATCTATATATAAATAATATATATCATCATCAGTTATTTATATAGCACCACTAATTCTGCAGCGCTGTACAGAGAATTCACTCACAACAGTCCCTGCCCCATTGGAGCTCACAGTCTAAAATCCCTAACATACACACATTCTAGGGTCAATTTGTTAGCAGCCGTTTAACCTACTAGTATGTTTTTGGAGTGTGGGAGGAAACCAGAGCACCCGGAGGAAACCCACTCAAACACGGGGAGAACATACAAACTCCTCACAGATAAGGCATTGTTGGGGAATTGAACTCATGACCCCCCCGTGCTGTGAGGCAGAAGTGCTAACCACTAAGCCACCGTGCTGCCCAATATTAAATTTTATATATATATATATATATATATATATATATATATATATATATATATATATATATATAGATAGATAGATAGATAGATAGTATATTATTTTTCTATATTGTACCCCCTAAAGCTCTGTTCCTCTCGTGTTTGTGTATACTTGCCGCTCAAAAACAAGCAAAGCCGAAGCTTGAGCTCTGTGTGGTTATGAGGTTACCACTGCCCTTGTTGAGTGTGCCCTCAATATTTTTGGCACCTCTTGTTCATTCTCCCTGTAGGCCTGTACTGTCACTTGTCAGATTCATCTTGCCAATTTGCCTTTTAATGGTTTTTGTCCTTGGCGTGGACCTTCCAGGATTACAAATAGATGGACTGGTTTCCTATATTACTCTGTTCTTGAAACATACACCAAGATTGCTCTTACCAAGTCTACTGTGTGTGTAATTATCTTTCCCTTGTAGCAGTTGCACTCTTCTAGCGGCTGTTATTGCCACCAAAAATAAGACCATGGGGTATACTTACTAAACTGTGTGTTTGAAAAAGTGGAGATGTTGCATATAGCCACCAATCAGATTCTAGCTGTCATTTTGTAGAATGTACTAAATAAATGATAACTATTTACAGCCCCCTTATCACAGGAAGGGGGCTGTAAGCCCTACAGAAGTTTTAAAACTGTCACAATACTCTTAAGTTGTTTTTCACTTTTGTGGATGTTGAAATATTGATTATTAAAGAGTGTCCCATTTTCTGCTTCTCCCGGCAACAGAAACTTAATCATACGTGAGTATCAATACCGTTTTTTTCCCCTTTTCGTTTTACACAAAACCATTGCATTATATATTTGTATGTCATTTTATAAATTGTTTTATCTTAAGCATTGTGGATTTTTCTTTTTTTTTTTACACAAGTTCAGGTCTTTGTGTTCTTACAAATTCAAGCGACAGTTTAGCCAAATAAATACATATTTGAAACAGGGGAGAACATTGTGGTTTATGTTAACTCTGATTAAAGTAAATTGTGATAGATTATGGGGATGACAACCACAGGCTTCCTTAAGAAGAGTATCAGCTCTTCACAAAAACCTTTGGTGGTGGCATAATTGGTAAAGCAAAGCTAGTGTATGGCATAGATAGGGAAGGGTTTAATCATTTTAGACAGACCAGGTGGTTGATTTTGATTAACCCTTTGTCACAGATGTCACACAGGCTAAGGTGAGTGCTGGCCTTGACAACAAGTTTGCTTTTTTTTGCGCTTTTTCAAAATCTAACATTTGGAAACAAATCATGTGTTTGCCACTGGGTCATTGTTCAGCATCAGACATCAATGCGTCCAGATCAGGGCCGGATTAACTATAGGGCTAACTGGGCTACAGCCCAGGGGCCTATGGCATCCAGGGGGCCCTTGAAAGTGCTCAGCAGCAGTATTGATCGGCCGGGGGCGGGGGCGCCCCTGTCGCGATCAGTGCTGCTGAGCACTTTCACTGCGGTCCTTCCCCGGCGCGCTGTAGTCTTACTCTCACGAGATCTCCTCAGTAAAGAGCGTACATCGCGCCGGAGAAGGAGGTAAGTGCCGGGGGGGGGGGGGGGGCGGCTCGGATAACTGGGCTGGGGGCGAGTAGCTGGGATCACTGGGGGGGGGGGCGGGTAGCTCGGATCACAGGGGGGGCCCTCACGGGGGAATGGAGGCCCCCTTAGCCCAGGGGCCTCTATTCCCTTAATCCGGCCCTGGTCCAGATGCACTGTTTTGCAGCTGTATTATTTTTACAAAACTAAAGGGTGAGGGTGTGGAAAGTGGGTAAGGGGGTGGTAGGTTGATGCTCATGAATCTTTACAAATATCAAATTACATTCCAAATATACATATAGGCCAGGAGATAAGCACACATCCTCTACAGGGAAATCCTGGCAGATATTTTACACATTTAAAAGAAAAAAAAGACACAGAAAAAATATATATGCACACATTAAAATTACGGAGGTAAATACATTGATCATGATTTATTAAAATTATGCATTTCAATAGACAATTCCACTATATCTTCTTGAAAATACTGGCCATCAATATTACGTGAGGTAATTAAATCACATAAAAAAAGCTATGCCTATGATACATGTTGGTTTGTATAAGAGCTATTTAATTTTATGTACATAAATAACATTCTATTTAAGGTAATGTGATTGTAGGAAATATCAGAATCCACTAAGTTTCTGTCAGCTGTCTGATAGACACTGTAGCTACTAATCATCACCGTAATTTGGCTGATGACAGACCAACAGGGCTTTTCCTCTGTCATGCCAGCATTTACCAGATTGTATGTCATTTAAAAGTCCTAGGAGGGTGACTTTTGATGAAGCAAAAACACATTCAAAACAGAAGGGAGACAGAGTTGTTAGAGAGAGAGAGTGTGTGTGTGTGTAATCAAGGCAAAATGCAGGTAGGAAATTCTGTAAAGCTAGGTATACACTACAGAAATTTCCACCAACTTTTTATGCCACACGATTTTACATGCGATCGACGGTCCGATCGCTCGGTCCATGGACTGCATACACACTAACCTTGTTTAGGATGATAAAGGGAAGTACGGACGTCCCTTTAGCGACTTTTTACAGCCATGTTGTCGTGAGCAATGACTGTAAATTTTGTACTCACTGTTGTGGATCGGTCGGAAGTTTATACACACTACACAACGGAAACAAGATTGGAACGAAAATATTAAACGGTACGACCAACCAAATGAGGCAACAATCATCCATTTGGGCAGACTTTCGACCATCGTGTCACTGTACACACGGACCTGACTTTTGAACGAGCGGTCGTATGTCGGCAGATTGAGCCGATTATTGAACGAAAACCGTGTAGTGTGTACCCAGCTTTACATACATTAATAAACCTCTTTAGGCTAATTTAATAGACCAATATTACAGGTTCTCTTTTAAAAGCGTAGTTAGCCACTGCGCATTCCCCCCTGGTGGTTCAGATAAGCCACTGCTGTGCCATTGTCTGACTGTATCTTTAAGGGTTTCCCAGTTAGAAACCTCTGCCCCTGAAGTAACACTCAGAAAACCTCCCCGAGTTTCAGGGCACTGATGGATAGTGTGGTCTCCTGAGGAGTCCAGAGACCCTAAAACCTGAAAGACTTGACGACTGCGCCCCAGCCGGACAGACTGGCGTCTATGGTGACCAGGGTCCCTATCCAAGCACGGAATGACTGGCCCTTTTCTAGATTTTGTCTGCTCAACCACCGAGGGATAAAAGTGTGGTTCTGGACAGTCTGATGATCTCTCTGTCCAAATGTTAGTGGGAGCTGGACCATTTCAGAAGAATCTCTCTGGAGAGATCGACAGTGGAAATGTGCGAAGGGCAGCGCCTCAAACACAGACACCACAACAGCTTTATGCAACAGAAAAGAGATACTTCTCGTCGCACCATAAGAGTCCTGGACTTGTGCAGAAGCGAAAAGACCTGGTCTTGCGGAAGGTAGACCCTCTGGGTTACAGGATTGAAAAGGAGACCCAGAAACCGCATCTGCTGAGATGGAATGAGCGAAGACTTGGATGGATTCAGCACCCAGCCGTGCTCCTCTAGAAAGTGAATAGTTACCTGAATGTGGTCTAATAGCAGAGCTGTGGATGGCAACATCAGGAGATCGTCCAGATAGGGAATGATTGTGACTCTCTGGGAATGCAATAGTCCTGCCATCACCTTGGTGAAGACTCTAGGGGCAGTGGCCAGGCAATGGTAGAGCCCTGAATTGATAATGATGTTTCTGTACTGCAAATTGGAAGAGACACTAGTGTCCCTCCCAAATGGGTACATGTAAGTAGGCATCCCTGATGTCTATGGAGACCATGAACTCTCCTCGCTCCATGCTTGCAATAACCGTGCGCGGGGATGCCATCCGGAAACCTGAGCACGCGGACCTGTTTGTTGAGGGTCTGTAAGTTCAATATGAGATGAAATGACCTGTCCGGTTTGGGAACCTTGAAGAGGTTGGAGCAATATTCCCTCTCTTTCCTGCTGCGGGACTGGATAAATTACTCCGGACGATAGGAGCTTTCTGATGACGTCCTAAAGTGCCTTGCGCTTGATGGCACAAGAGGGAAGAGCTGAGTCTTGCGAGAAAATGTACTAAGTTGATGACATAACCTTGTGGTACAATCTCCCTCACCCAAGTGTCTGTGGTTGAAACTCGCTCCAGAAAGCGTAGCAGACGAGCTCCCACCACAGTATCCAAGGGTGGGATCCGGTCATGCCGTAGACTTGTCCCCAGTCCTAGGAGTTCCACGTCTGGCTGAGACCCAGCCTCTATGTTGCGCTTCTCCAAGTGCTGATGACTGTCCGCTGGGGGGAGCTCCATGACCTCTACCAAAGGACCACATGGACTGAAACTTTGACTGTCTTGGTTTAGTGGAGCTAACGAGTAGAGAGGTACTCTTGCCCCCTGTGGCCACCTGAATAATCCATTCTAATTCAAACAATGTGATACAAAGGGCAAATCTTGCAATGTGCGCTTGGAGTCCAAATCCACCACGCAAGAGTGTAACCACAAGGTACAACAGGCTGCAATGAGGAGGCCTGAGAACGAAGAGCTGACCGACACAGCATCCATAGATGCTTGAACCACATAATTGGAAGCCTTGTGAATGTGTTCTGCTAAAGAAAGAAGATCAGTTCTAGGTACATTTTCCTGGAGACCCTTAACCAACTGTTCTGACCATAACTGAATGGTCTTATTAACCCAGGCTATGGACATGTTGGGTCTAGATAAGCTACCTTCCGCTGCGTAAGCAGAGTGGACCATAAGATCACATTTCTTGCCTGTTGGATCCCGCAGAGAGACCCTGCCCTGTGCAGGAATAGCCAATTAAGTAGAAAAACAAGCCACTGGAGGTGTCCACCTTAGAGGTAACCTCCCATTTATCAGATTCATCATCATCATCATCATCATCATCATCATCATTTATTTATATAGCGCCACTAATTCCGCAGCGCTGTACAGAGAACTCATTCACATCAGTCCCTGCCCCATTGGAGCTTACAGTCTAAATTCCCTAATATAGACACACACTCACACACAGAGAGGGGGACAGAGAGGGAGAGACTAGGGTCAATTTTGATAGCAGCCAATTAACCTACCAGTATGTTTTTGGAGTGTGGGAGGAAACCGGAGCACCCGGAGGAAACCCACGCAAACACAGGGAGAACATACAAACTCCACACAGATAAGGCCATGGTTGGGAATCGAACCCATGACCCCAGTGCTGTGAGGCAGAAGTGCTAACCACGAGGCCACTGTGCTGCCCATTCATCAGTTGATAGTGGATAGTGGATAGACAGATTTGAATCTGCTGGCATCTGAAAATGTCTGTTCGGCTTCTGCCAAGCCTCGGACACCATGTCCAACAGCTGAGGGGAAGGGAGAAAAACAACCAACCACTTTCCTTAGGTCTTTTGAGGAGAGAAAAGGGAGAGGGGTCTCCCGCCTCCGGTTCCGAAAAGCGTAATGAATCTGACCCATAGAATAAGATTGTCCACATTGCGCACGGAGGAAGACTCCTCAGCCTAGTGCATCCTCTCCGTCCGATTCTAAATACAACTTGCCCTCTTCTCCCTGACGAGTGTTCAGAATCTGGATAGGGGACCTGAAGAGAGTCCGGAACTATGTGCTTATTTCTGTGGGAGACAGCAAGTCAAACCCGGATTCAGTCAGTGATACTGGCAATCCTACCTCGGCCTGGGAAGAACCCGCTGCTACTGGCAGCGACTGCGCAGACTGTGTGTGGTGCAGTCAAAGGAGGAGTAGAATCACGTACCTCTGTGGACCGTGACATCACCTTAGTGAGTTCGGCTATGGCCATCGCTAGCAATCCGACTGAGGCCGGTTCCGCTGTGGTTGTCGACACTAGGGTAGGCGCACAGCGTACACGGCTCTCAGCTTCACAGGTTGCACCCAGGGCGTCCAGGTCAGACTGTCCAAAACATAATTTACCATTTGCACAGGAATAATGCTGCTCCAGCAGGTCTCTTACCCTTGAAAGTCCCTTTTTCGGACATGATGTTGTATATATAATTTTTCTTTTTTTTTTGTCTTTTTAATATCTATATAAATGCGACAACAGTTATGTTAGCAAGGTTTAAAACTGAGTATAGATATTCAAGTTAAACCTGAACACAGCACCATGAGACACAGGACTCTGAAATAAGTTCTGCCCCCTCAGAAAAACCAAGGTTTAAATCTGAAACACAGAAAAAAAACCAGGCTACTATACTCAAAATGTTAAAAAACAAATAAGATTTTTTTACTCAGCGTAAAATCCATTTATCTGACTCCATTGGGGGACACTGCGAGACATTGGGGATATACCAAAACTTTCCTAAGGGAGGGATAGCTGTGGAACGGCTGCGCGTAGAATCCTGTGACCAAAGCCTGCATCGGCCGATGCGAAGCCCTGCAATCTGTAAAACCTTGTGAAGGTGTGGACAGAAGACCACGTTGCTGCCTTGCACAATTGTTCTGCCGACGCCCCGTGTCAAGCCGACCAAGAGATGCCTACAGCCCTGGTAGAATATGCTTTTAAATCGGCCGGGACGGGCTGCAAGGCCCCTATGTAGGCCTCTTGAATGGTGGAGGTAATCCAGCGGGCAATTGACTGATTTGACCCTGGCCATCCCCATTTATGTGCCTCATAAAGGACAGAGAGATCCCTGGTCTTTCTAATGGTGACCGTATAACACTAATACTCGGACTACATCCAGTAACTGAAAGCCCTCTTCCTGGGAGCACAGACAATCTCCTGATTCAAGTGGAATCTGGATGCAACTTTTGGGCTGAAAAAGGGTTTTGTACGAAGTACCGCCCTGTCAGCATGGAAGATGAGGAAAGGGGGTCACAGCGAAGTGCCCCTAGTTCCGACACTCTATGAGCTAAAGCTAGGGCCAAGAGGGACGATGTCTTCCAAGTAAGATTTCTTAAGCCCACCGAGTGTAAAGATTCAAACGGTGGCCTAATGAGAAACTTGAGTACTAGATTAAGGTCCCAGGGTTCCACTGGATGGCAGAATGGGGGTTGTACATGTAAAACCCCCTGAAGAAAAATTTCAATGTCCCTATATTCTGCTAGCTTTCGCTGAAAATACATGGAAAGTGCAGATATCTGTACCTTTAGTGATCCTAGGCAGAGACCCTTTTGTAGACCTGCCTGTAAGAAGGCCAACAGTCTAAATCTAGATGTGTGGAGGCTCTTGAACTCGCACCACAGTATGTACGCTTTCCAAACTCTGATATATGGCAGAAGATGATGCCTTTCTAGCTCTGATCATGGTTGAAATCACTTCCTGTGAGAACCCCTTAGCCTTGAGAAAGGTAGTCGATCCAAACCTTGGTAGAGAAGTGTACCCTGAACTAGAAGATCTGGTCGCGTGGGAATGCGGGAGGGGCTGCTGCCAGCCCCAGTAGATCTGAAAACCACGCTCTGCGCGGCCAAAGCGGGGCTATTACTATAGCGGGAACCTGCTCTCGCTTTAACTTCTTTAGAACCCAGCACCAACATAGGAATCGGAGGAAATATGTACATCATCCAAAATCGCCATGGAACCGTCATGGCATATGTGGCCAAAGCGGGGCTATTAATATAGCGGGAACCTGCTCTCGCTTTAGCTTCTTTAGAACCCAGCGCCAACATAGGAATCGGAGGAAATATGTACATCATCCAAAATCGCCATGGAACCGTCATGGCATATGTGAACCTCACCTGTGGGTCTCGCGCCTTCGACCCGTATAGCAAGACCTGATGGTTTACTTTGGACGCCATTAGATCGATCTCCGGCTTGCCCCAGCGACCCACCAAGAGGGAGAATACCTGCCTGTTTAGGGCCTATTCGCCTGGATGGAACGTTTGTCTGCTGAGAAAACCGGCTTTCCAATTCTCTACCCCTGGGATGTAGATGGCTGATATTTTGGGAACATGATGCTCTGCCCATGTCACATGGCTGCTGCACTGCGTGTGCCGCCCTAGTGATTTATGTAGGCTACCATGGTGGCGTTGTCCGATTGAATTTGTAGTGGTTCTCCTGTTTGGAACCCCTGAGCTCTTGTAAGTGTCATGTATACTGCTCTGAGCTCCAGGATGTTTATCGGAAGTGTAGCTTCCTGGGGGGGACCAGAGACCCTGAAGCCTCAGAGGACCTTGTCTTGCTCCTCCATCCTGACAGACTCGTGTCCATTGTGACCAGAGTCCATGACCAGGTTTGCAGACTGACCTTTTTTCAAGTTGTCCTTGGATATCCACCAGGCCAGAGAGACTTGTGTGTGTGTGGACAGGAAAATGATCTGTCTGTCTAAATGATTTTGAGATCCTGACCACTTCTGGAAGAATCCCCTTCTGAAGTGGTCCCGAGTGGAACTGCGCAAAAGGTACTGCCTCAAATACCGAAACCATTGTCCCCAGGAGCTTCATGCAACTGAGGATAGAGACACCTTTCTTTGCTAGCAGGGCCCTGGCTTTCCTGCGCAGCAAGGTGGCCTTTTCCTCCGGGAGATATATTCTTTGGGTCTGTGTGTTAAAGATTAGACCTAAGAAATGCATCTGTTGCGCTGGAACTAGCGATGACTTGGGAATGTTCCACACTCAGCCATGAGTGCGAAGGAACTGCATTGTGATTTCTATCTGCTGAGATAGGACTGACGCCGACAGAGCCTTCAAGAGAAGGTCGTCCAGATAGGGAATTATGGTTATTCCCTTCTAACGCGAGACCTTTGGTGAATACCCTTGGGTGCAGTTGCTAGGCCGAAGGGGAGGGCCTTGAACTGAAAATGCAATCTCCCTACCGCAAATCGCAGTAGACACTGGTGTTCCCTCCATATTGGGACATGCAGATAGGCATCCTTGATATCTATGGAGGCTAGGTATTCCCCGTGTTCTATACCTGCTACAACTGAATGAAGATTCCATACGAAACTTCTGAATCTGTAGTTTGGTCAGCACCTGAAATCAGCCGGAAGGTGGCGTCTGGCTTTGGTAGGAGGAAGGGGTACCTGTACTATCACTCGTGCTGTCAACAGCTTTTGGATGGCCTCCTGAAGCACTCCGCACTTGAGTGGACACAGGGGAAGAATGGGCGTGGTGAAGAACCTCTGTTTGGGGATCTGGGCCAGGCAGGTCTATGACGTGGCCCAGGGACAAGATTCCCTGCGCTCTCTCCCCTAAGGCACTTAACAAAAACTGAGCTTGTTGTGACAAAGGAGGGGCGTAGTAGGGGAGGATTGTGTATTAAACTATTCAAGTATGTAAAGTGCCCAAACTCCTAACTAGTCCACCTACTATACCACAATGTACCGCAGCATCCCGAAGGATTGATTTAGAGGTCTATATATAAAAAAAAATAAAAATAAATGGCGAGTCTTTCACCCACTATTTGCAAAGTTGACAGGACTAAAAATCAAGGTACCAGGAAGTTCAGGGGCGACACAGGGCTGACCTGATGTCAGATTATTAGACTGGCAGGACAAACAAGGCTAAACAGAGGGTTGCTGAAAATAGCGCCGAGAAGTCCTATCGAGGGCTGAACTAAAGTAGTAGGAAAAATTGGGCAAAACATATGGGATTAAGATATAAACCTGCACATACATAGGCGATGTAGCTCAGCCGCCTAGTGGAGTGGGCGACTAATATAACAAGTCAGAGGAAGCGATGCTGTCACCTAATCATAATGCACCATGTGCATCTAGGATTGCCAACAAGGCTTCATGTGCCCTAAGTTCAGCCACTACCTCAAGAGAAATGGTATGAGCCATGGCGTTATCCAAGCTGCTGAAGCTCTCTCCTGTGGTCCAAAAATGGATGATCATTTACAACTCGTAATCCAAGCTGGCTGAAGATTATGTCGCGAGTCAACCACTGTGGTGGGTGTCGGATCAACTGGAAGAATGGACAACATATGTGGCAGGAGCAAGTTCAAGAGATGCCACAGACTAGTGAGAAGTGACAAGTCACACCTCAGAGTACCCATTTTAAGATGCTTGGAGCTGCCTGACCTACAACACTGCTTCATGATGTGACTGACCAGAGGGTCCTTTCAAAGAGTTCAGCCTGAGCCGCCCACAGTGGCCAGCTGGCACATGGCCCCATCTAACAAGGTAAGTATCCTGATGTGCAATAGGCAGAGGTGTTAGCAATATAAGTTTACATGGATACAGGGTGTTGAAAATGGTAATTTGGAAAATTTATGGTCACATAGGCAGCCTATGTCAGTGGGAAAAGAGGGTGCGGTGGCTTATGCAAACAGTCATCCCAGTGTTGAGGATACACCTGGACTGGGGTAGTGACCATAGGATGATGGAGGTATTGAATGGACATCCTAAACACCATGTCCTCTGGAAATATTTAGTAATTTTGTGCAGCCGAATCGACTCGAGTCGACAGCCACAACAGACTAACTCCCTCACCTAGCCCAGTTATGCTGGGTCAGGTGGTAGGGTACACGACCTCGAATGGTTTTATGGGATGGGGGGGTTGGTGACAACAGAGGCGTCATCCTTGTTTTGCATTGCTTACATTGGATTGTTAAATCGTGTATTTTAAAGTTTGAACAATTTTTAAAGGCTGCCACGTGGGGTTGCACCGTTACTATGCCTTGGGTTTCTGTACTCTTATTTGTAGAATATGCCTCGTGCCCATTATTTCCATACACTAGCAGCAGGCAACCCATTTTAGCAAACATGCTGGAGCTAGGCAAAGCAAGGAACCGGCAAGTCAGCGGATGACTGGGGAAGGTCTATGGGCATACACTGGTAAGTCGAAGCCCAATGCAAAGTGGAAGTGTGGGTTGAGGGAATACCCAACTGAAAACATCACAGTGGGTCACTACTGGTGTCCACACAAGCATGAAACCTGTACCAAAGTCTGTGCCCAGTGCTTGCTTTGTGGATCTGTTAAAAGCAGACATTGAAATCAGTCTCTACCATGTGGATTGAATGAAGTGTGGCTCAGCAGCCAGGATTTAACATTCACATGACCTAAAAAATAAACCCTGATGAGGTATAGAGTAGTATTGTTGCATATTTTCTGGTATGTTGTGTGCTGTGGGAAGTGTGTGCGTATGTTTGAGTAAAAGGGTGTCTTTCACCCACTATTTGCCCGATTCATTAAACCTACATCAATGCATTAGAAAGCCATGGGCGATGCATAGAGCTGAACAGACAGTAAGAACAGTCAAGATGATAGGGGTAGCCTCATAATTATGTCCTCATTTTCTTGTGGGACCTTCAAAAGCACAAAAAAAAAATAATAAAAAAAAAAATTGTTCCTAGGAAGAACAGAAATCAATGGATCCCATGGATCCTAGGTCACGCTATTTCACCAGCAATTCTCTTATGCTGTATTCTGTTTGGAACACAAACATTTCCTGTCTGTGTGTTCCTTAAGGTTTGGTTCCATCAAGGAAACTTCTATACACACCATAAAGTCTATTTGCTACTTGCCCACCAATAAGTGTATTTTAAGTAATTGCAGAAAAGATTCAAGTGGGTGAACACTAAAAATATGCATTTTGAAAATCAAACTAACCTGTATATTATGTTTAAAAAAATACAAGTGTAAATGTTAGAAAATGTAAAATAGGGATAAACTAAATACAACAAATTGTTAAAACAGACAAGTATTTTAAAGATTATTTTATTTGAGGGGGGGGGGGGGGGGGGGGGGACAGAGCTGATAAACAGAAAAAAAATATAAGAGGGCTGGTAGGGTACTTTACATGATAATAAAACATCTCCCAGAAAGCAGATTACAAATCATTACTAGTTTTTATTATATATTTTTCTTCGGATTACACTTTTTTTCTTTTGAAGTGTAAAATGTTAAATGAGTATGATAAGCTAGCCCAAGTGACAGGGACACAGCTTCTTGATGCACATCAGTTATAAATTAGGGAAGGCCAGATGAAAGGGGGTGGTAAAGGATAGAGGACAGATCTGAATTTGGGACTTGCCAAGTGTGAATAGCAGTGTTTGGATGCAACATGCCGCGCAAACACTGCCTGCTCCAGGTACTTTAAATATAAAAAAACAAAAACATCCTACAGACGAAAAGTTCACTGCTACAGCAGTCTCCTTGAAATCCACAGCATCACGCAAAGCCTGAGGGGGAGCCTCTAATGTAAATGGATATTATAGATTTGAGCCAGTGTACCTTACCCTTACTGATCATCTCTGGCACCATAGGATAAGAGGTTTAGGGCATCTGCTCTATTACGAGTGCAAACCATGCATCTGAAGACATCTTTTTCACTACTGAAGCTGCAAATTAGTGCTTCATATAAGTCATCTGATTTGTAGAACCACACTGCTAAAAAAAAAGGCAATATTCTCTTTATTCATCTCCAGCAAATCAATTCTATGAAGTTTTGCATGCTGGAGTATGATCTTAAAAATAGGAGCTCTGCGGGCCACCTAAATTTGTTATCTGAATATCTTTTCTCCCTGAAAATCAATGGCTTCACTGGCATAAAAAAAATGGTTATCTTTGTACAATGGGGCAGAGGTGGTTAGGAAAATACTAAGCAACAATTCTGCTGACTTCCCCTTCTTGGTGGAAGCATTAACTGCGATTGAGAACCCCACCATTGCCACACACTGCACTTATGCCCCCTCTCCTAACTCACGCACACACGGTAAAAAGCTGCAGCAGCATGCAAGAGAACAAACAGCTCATTGCGTTTCTAACTGAAGATCATTGTCTGAGGAGTTCATGGTTTAATTGCTTTTCTGATTTCTGAGGGGACACAGCCAGAAAGGGGGGTGTTTTTCTTTTCTTGCTCTGGCTTTTGCCAATTACCCTTATGGAATAGGGCATATGGGAGATTAAATGAGAGGGAGGAAAGAATCCATGGACACATTCCCCAGGTTAGTCTGCGTATTCTTCAGTCTCCTCTTCCCCATCCACGGCCAAAGCTGCGTACTTACTCTCTTGGCTAAATTTCTGCATATATGGGAGAAACAAGCAGTTAGCAAACTGTGGCGTTATGCAAACAATTCCACACATAGGTACAGGTAAGAAGACAGATAAATCAAGTAGCCAAGAGAGGGGGGGTGCAGGAAGTAGCCTAAAACATAAATACAGAGGAAACTTTAAGGGGTTATGTCTGTGTACTTGAAAACACTGATTTTGGGTAGTGTAGTAGTACAGTTGGTAATTTGTTGCTCCCATTTGCACTGAATACCACAAAAGTTACTCTATAGTTTTACATATATAAATTTACCTTGTCAAAAAAACAAACAGATCCACATGTGGACAGTTCTAGTTTCAGTGTAATGGGAAGAACGGTTACATGTATCCCAACACTGCATTCGGTGTGTGACTAGCCGCACTGCTTCTGAGAATACCAGCCAAGTCTCAGAGCAGCTCACACGCCAAAGTGCTATATACACACAGTACATCACAGACCTCATTAAGTATGGAATGCATATAAAATCTGCTTTTATTTGTACTAGGTAAAAGACTACATGCAATCTTAAACACTTAAAAGCCTTGTAGGTATGGGAGTGCACAATATAGCTACTTTGGTGCAAATGCTAATGGGCCAAACTGTCCTCAAAAGCCTAACAATGATTGGCATGTGTCATTCTTTCCATGTCAATGAGAGAATTTTCTGCAAAATCACTAAACATCAGTTCAACTGGTATGGTGAGGACTCTTAAACTAGGACATTTGTTGGAATTTGTGGATCAGATGAATTCCATTCAGAAATGGTCAATGGATTCCATAAACATGATGTAATCAGTTTTGTATGATAAAAGTGGTAAATTGATTGAACAAACATAAACAACCCTGGGCAAAATACCAAACTAACGGCTTGGCTCATTACTGTATATTCAGGTATACGCAAGATAACTAGTATTGGCCCGAGTATGGTAATCTTTCAACAGCCGTAGATGACTGGACGAGCTCCAGCATCATTCTAATTTGGCACATGCGGCCACGATTAGACTTCTTGCCAAACCTTGTGTGGTTGGCGTTGGAGTTTACAACAATTCTTATAGTTTCAGGGAGAGCTCATCAATGAATATTACCATTAGTCTAACTTTCTCCTTAGGCAATAATATATATATACACGTACAGCACGGTTGTAAACCTGCCATTTTTAGTTCCAAAAACTTTAACTTGTAAGGCTTTAAAATGCAGTTTTTCAACAGGAAAGTAAAAGTGAACTGATTATTACAGATAACTTTCCAGATATAGCCAAGAATGCCCAGTATGTGTGAATGCATTTTATGCATGTGATAAAGGAAGATTAAGCCCACGTATGAGAGAAATAAATCATACTAAATACCAAGCAGAGACGATGGACATAAGTATAAAGCTTGGAGGAGGAGGAGGGGGATAGAGAAGTATTACATGGAAGATCTTACAGCTGCCTGCACTTCCTTTCTCTTTGACACCGGTATTACCTTTGAATCTGATTCCTTCCTTTCTTGCCTGAAAAACAAAATAAATGGAAATTAGTTTTTATTGCTGTAATTATACATTCATTTTTTTATATAATGTAATAATAAACTGGCAAATAACAGATAAAGAGTAACAGAGGTTTTATGGTGAAATGTTACACCCAAATATGGGAAGAGAAGATGTGTGGTCACCAAGGAATGCTCATTTGGGAACAATTTCGGACCTGATAAATTCATATTGGTGATGCGTCTATTTCACTGGGAATAGCATTTTATTGTAACCAACAAAAGCACTCCTGACAGTGTACAAAATATATACTATGCATACATTTTTCCCTATAACATTCTTAATTTTTAAATACAAATGTGGAAGTGGGAATAGGACCAGAAGCTAGGTGAACAATCTGGATCTCTCCCAAATCTTATGGATACTTTTGGAATGTTTCCTAGCAGTCTCCCTGCAGTGAACGCTTAAATGCTCAGAAGCTTCTGCATTTTGAGAACAACGTAAAGGCGATTGAAAAGCAAATAGAATTTCCAGCCCACTCACTGAACACCTTAGGACTGTCACTGCCTGCCCAGGTCCAGTAATGGCACCTCACACTTAAATATAATTACACTATGGGCAATCAAACTGGTTTAGAAAAACCATAACAACCAGTTGCATGCTTTTGCAACTGCACACACAACAGAATCTGAAGGATTGCCTTCTGCACGCTTACTTTTTCATAAACATCCTCCTACAAAAGTTTGCCCAACACTCTTTGGCCCACCTCTGACTGCTTAGCATGACTGAAGGTAACCAAATACTATTTAGAGCTTGTACATCATAGGATTGCACTGAGGAAGAACTATCCATGGAAATATATGCAGAACCAAATTATGTGAGAACTAGAATTCTAGTCCCTTTAAAACTATAATACAAACATTAATTTGTAGAAAAAAGGTTATCAAAAGCAAACTTCAGTATTTGCCATAAAAAGTGCATAAAATTATAGGAAAATTTTTCCTATTGTAACCTACAGTGTGAACCACCCCTCCCCTCACCCATATACTGTATCACGCTGTGTAAATTTGCAATATGCATAATATGTCCCATCAATCATAGCTTACAATTTATTCTAGTTTTAATACATACCTATCAGTTGTTCTGCTGTGATCTTCCATGCTGTGCCCACTAGTCTTTGATGCATGATCTGGATCTTCTTTATTCTCATCTCCTGTAAAGAACAGCTCAATTATAGCAACATTTTCATTGGTGTCACTAATAATTAAACATATTTAGGATTAGTTACCTCCTCTTTGCCCTGTCACAGAATGCCTTTCAGAATCATGAGATCTTTCTCCTCCACTGGAAGAACCAAATGTCAGTTCAGAAACAGACAAAAACACCAAAAACCATGCTTTACAGGGCATGCATAATTTTACAAACAGAGATCGTCCTAGAAAATGCTGTGCATGCAAGCACAGACCACCAATTATACAGTTAAATGATTTTGCACAGAAAGGAAAAATGTGGCTGTACTACAAAGCAAAATGTTGCTACAACTGTACACTTACCTTTGAGAGGATTCTGAACTGAGGGAGCGAGAGGGTGGAGGCGCTGTACTACGTTTTACCCACGCATTCTCCTTAGGTGGAGGAGCAGGCATGACTTTTAATGGGACTTGGGAGTCAGATTTGGGGGATTTCGAGCTCGGAGAGTCCTCATCTTTTCCAAAGACTTCATTCTCTACAGACTTCTCACTTTCCCTTCTTCGTGAGACTGTGGAGCACAAAATGAACTAAACAGGTTAAGATGTATTCTTGAACAACGTTCAAGAGATAATTGCCTTATATGAAGATTGAATTGTGGTTTACTATGTAGTTGAAGCTGCAAAGTGACATAAGGGTATTTTTGTACTTCTTGTTAAATGATTTTTTATCAGAGTCTGTAGGGGTAAATGGACTGTACGTGAAATTCCAACCCAAGAAGTTTGGGCACTAGAAAAATTAAGCAACTCCTCCCTCCCATGTTCCAACAAAGTTTACAACTAGCCTAGTAAGGAGACAATAAAGAGAAAAGACAATCTACAACTGGTTCTGTATCTCCCTGCAGCCTTTATTCAATTTGAAGTATGTGAGAATGACCTTGTAGCCACCGCGCAAACCTGGTCACAGACTCCCAACCAATGACTTACCGCTCAAGAAGGACTGGCCTCCCTGGATAGTGCCACCAGACCTAAAGAGAACTGAAACACCCATCAATTTAGAACAAATGGATCCCGTAGGAGATGGGCTGGGAGGAGACACTGAATCCCTTCTAATGAAGTGCATAAAGGACAAACAAGGAATCTGAACAATAGAACTCCAAGTCCTGGATACACAGTACCACAGATAATGCACATCAAGGAAGAAACCCAATGCTGCCTTAGGGTTGCAAGGGCAACCTTAAAGCATGGTTGATTTTTGTGAAAACCAGAGACCATACATTAAAAGGGAACTGTAAGGACTGCCTTGTTTTCAAGGAAATCCATTATTAAAGTCTATGAAAAAGGTGCCACTTTAGAGAACCCATCTAGGAGAAAAAATAGTTAGCATAACATAACCTTTTTCTACAGATGAACCCTTTTCATGGTTCATCTGTAGAAAAAGGCAAAGAGGTGAATAACACGCCCTCAGAAAAAAATTGAAGTTTTTTGCACCAGGCCAAGCAAGGTTTCCAAAACCTACGATAGACACTTGAAGCCTGCAGCATGGACCGAATAACTAGGTTGGCAATACTTTCTATAAAAAAAAAAATCATGGCTTCAAAGAGTATGCTGTTAAAGTAAATTCATTGAGGCCCTGTCAAAATAAGAGATCCAAAAGGCAGATGACCTTGTCAAAGAGAAAGATACCGAAGTTGACTGATCAAGAGACCGAGCCCCAACTTGTGCACCAGAAACATCTGGGGAAATTACCAACTCTTGCACCCCTTTAACTTTGGGTATATGAAGATTAGGGAGACCAGAAACTACTTCCCTTATGGCCTAAATCACTAACCAAAGCAAGCAATCATAAATGGCCCTTTAGTCATATGTTGAACCAGCTAGCCTGGGCACCAACCAGGAAAAGCTGTGGATAAAAACCCTGATCCCACAGATGTGGGACAAGTCAAGTAGCCTTTGAATTGTCAAGCTGAAAGCATTCATTCGCTACGGGTTTACGTAAAAGGAAGATAACTCTAAGGGAGCTCTAAAAAGGATATACGATATCCCCAATTGATGATGGCGTATACCAAGGGTGCAGACAGAGTATGACCTGGAGTCTAAAACAACAGCACAAGCCTTTACCAGCCAGTAGTCAGGGGGATTTGCTAAAAACTACATTTGAGGCAGTCTGCGACAGGCATAGGACACACTGCCTGTATGGTAGCTGCATTTATCCCAATGCTGCTGTTTGGCAGACTAACTAAGATAACTGTGCTACCACAGGCCCCTTCTTATGCAATGCATCCAGTGCCCTGCCTCCTAGGGATAAAACATAACCCATCATCTGTGTGACCATAACGCTGAAGGAGAAAAACATTGTTTGTAATCTTTTTAGACCGTGGTTACTGCTCGGCATATAAGGAGACCATTTTCTACATAACTAGGTCAATCTGTACTTGGAGAAACTTTTTAAAGAGTTAGTCACAAAAGAAATTGGGACTGCAATCTTGCCAACAGCATTAATGAATGTTTATAACATCATTCTGAAAGGCATGGGTAAATTAAGCTTTTAAAAACCATAACTGAATGTATGCAAGACTGTCTGTAACAGCAATACTGGGTCATTGGCCCCAAATGAGCTCAATACTACTACTCTGACCGGATTATTTGACATACGAGTGATCTATCAAAATAAATTTACCAACATTGCTGCATGTGCGCAGACTACTTCTGACTTCACTAACTGGCACCAGAAACCTGGCTGCACAGCCCTGCTCCAAAACTGGCCCCCTATGTGTCACCAAACTACTGAAACTACTGTCACGCTGGTCAGCAGATTGGTCTGCACTGATAGTTAGATCAAGTTTTCCCCATAGCCTCTTTTCACTACAATCCTAGGAATGGTATACATTACCGTACACTAATTGAACAAAATATACACTTAATCAGCAGATGTAATCTTTAAGTGAATGGGTTATAATGGATAGAAGTTATAGTTAAATAAATTATTCCAATCAGACTTTTTGCCTAAATGACCATCTGAAAGTTACAAGTTACATTAACTGAGGGGCTCTATACAGCCTCAGTAACAGAAAAAAGTGAAAGCCAAGCTATGAACCTTACTAATTATACATGGTCATTAGATCATCTGCAATGAACTCTACTCACTCCTTGATGACGATCCGCTGTTCCCCGTTTGAGAAGACTCACTTCCAGTCCTAGAGCGCTCTTGGTTATCTTCACTGCGCCAACTTGGATGTCTACAGACAATGAAAGGATTAGATATAGGAGTGCCTAAACTCAATTTATGTAAGCAGATTCCATATCTACTTCACTGCAAGCATCAGTGTGGTGGAATCCAGAAGAAAGCAATCATTTGGTATGAAAGACTAAAGACATTTACATAGGCTACAAAAGAAAATATACCTAAATTAAAAAAAAATATATAACCGATTTGTCAGGAATACTTAATGATTTTGCCATTATTGCTTTTATAGCACTGAACTTGTTTACTCAAACATGATACTGTAAATTCAATATACTATACTTCACTACACGTGATCATACACTTTCCAGGTAAAGGTTAAGTACAATAAAGAGAAAATGGCTTTGGGTGGAATTTAATGAGAAAATTAACAGACCCAGATGAAAGAGGAGAGTGGAGTGTGGCATAGGACCACTCGGACAATGTGGCAGACGTAGGAGCAAGTACTTAGTCTCCTCAAGCTACACCAACAACTGTACATTTTTTACTTTTGGCTGGTCATCCCTGAAAATGCAGTCTACTGCTTACATAAAACTTTTGTTGAGGTAGACAACATTTTAGGCTGTCAGATTACAGGAGAGATAACTATTGAATTATTCCATCTTCACATTTGTGCTGCCACAGGAAATGATTGATTCTAAAGCTTGTTTTGTGTCTTAAACCAAGTAATATTTTAGAATACCTTCTACAAATGACTAAAGGTAAATAAAATTATTCTGTTGTGCATAATAAAAATATAAACGTGGCAAAGTGACGTTACACCATAGTTTATTCCACACCAGCTTACCTTTCCCTCGGCTTTCTCTCTATCTGTCGAGGTCGGTCATCATCCAAATGACGATGCTGCATTTTCTCTTGCTCCTTCTGCAATCGTTCTTCTACTTCGCGCTCTCTAGCAGCCGTGTCCACAGGTTTGGCGCCACCAAAAATGGAGGCTGCTCGACTGGATGCTGCAGGAACTCCACTGGTTTCTTCCTCTTTGGGAGCAGTACGTGGTTTGAGGATCAACTTTGGCCTTTGGGGAGGACCTGTATTAAATATATATTAAAACATATACACACACCAGGCTAATAGTACCTGACACATTAACGGAAGATTGCGTTTTTAAACTTGCTTCAACTTTAAACAACCAACTGGGTGTCAATGCAGATCCCTCAGCAACTTCCCAATTAGGAGTGAATTATGGGACCTTTAGACCAATTGGGATCACAATTTGAGATCTGGCAAAGAGCACGGAAGTGGTAGGCAGCAAGACTGTCTAAACTGCCTTAGGCTTAAGACATACCTCGTTCTTCCCTCCTGCTTTCGTCATTCCGGGAGTAGCCATTCCACCTGTCCGATTTGTCATCTCGCCGGTCATCATATCTATCACCATATCGATCTCCTCCTCCGCCTCCTCCACCACCACCACCACCACCACCTCTGTAATCATCATCACGACGGTAGCCACTACCAAATGCTCTTCTGCCGCCACCACCTCCACGGGAATCATAACCTATAAAAAAATAAAGTTAGGACACCAAAGTTCCCACGTGGGTGTAGCATGAACATAATGTGCTGAACCACCTTTATCATTTAACCTCATTTGGGTCAAGCTTTTTTTTTGTATTTTCACTGTGTCAGTTAGCTGTAAATGGTTTTTGTTTTTTTCACTCTATTTAATAAATCTATATAAACTTATTGGCAGTGAAAGGGTAAATATAGCAACAACTCAAATTGACTGCATATATTATTTTTAATAAATTCTGATTAAACATTCCATATATATTTATATTGTTCTCTTGAATCTGATGCACAACTCAGTTAAGAGACTGACCTATATCATTAGTTGCCAACCTGGTGAGACATTCTGACCAAAAGGCCAATGTCTTTATGTGCAAACATCTAAGTACTGAAACAGAGTGGCTCAGCATTTAAAACAGTGGTGCCATTATTGGATATATAGTATTAATGATTAGATTAAGAAGACTACAAATAGTTAGCTGTTGAATTTGCTTTTGAATAGTGGTTGAATAGTATAAAATTCTTCTACTAACATACAAGGCCATCAACAAAATTGCACCGACATACATTTCCTCACTTGTCTCAAAATATCTCCCAACTCGACACCTCCGTTCTGCACAAGATCTACGTCTCTTCCACTCTCATCACATCCTCCCATTCTCGGTTACAGGATTTATTCCGGGCTGCACCCAGTTTGTGGAATTCCCTCCCTCTCACAATAAGACTTTCCTCTAGTCTTCAAACCTTCAAGCGTTCACTGAAAACCCACCTCATCAGACAAGGTTATGATATTCCTCAACCACCATCTTAATTTCCCTAGATTACCCTATTGCCATCCTCTACACTGCTAACGCAAGACAACAACCCTCTGAACAACATTGCAACACACACAGCCCACTCAGTACTTTTACCTTTGTGTTCTAGCTGGTCCATTGTGCAATATGATGTAGCACATGCCCTTGTGTTTCTAACTCCCATTGTCCTATAGATTGTAAGCTTGTGAACAGGGTTCTCTTACCTCTCTGTCTGTATGTATTACCCAGTATTGTCTTATCAATGTTTGTTCCCAATTGTAAAGCGCTACAGACTTTGCTGGCGCTATATAAATATTGATGATGATGATGATGTTTCATTGTAAAACAAATCACACATCATATGAGAATAATGACCCTGCCACGTTTACTTGCCTCTATCATAATCCTTGCGATCACGGTCATCATAACGATCTCTTCCTCTGTCACGATCAAAGCGATCGCCATCCCTACGTGGGCCATCACGGTACCGGTCCGATTCATAGCGGTCACTACGATACCCTATAAGAGAAACAACTTGTCTAAAATGCATTTGCCAATCAAACATAATGAAGGTCTTTGACAGGGCAACAACTTACGGTCGCCTCCAAAGCTGTCATCTCCACGACGGGGAGGATAGTCATCGGCAGTGTCTGTGGTGGGACGCGCCCGCCAATCAGACGAATCTGTCTTGTCAGAATCTCGATTGCGGTCTCGATCTCTGCCAAATGAGCGGTCATCGCGATCTGCATAGGAATGGAGGTTGCATTATGTAATTGTTGGTGTAAAAGTGTTCACCAGTGATTATTGGACATAAAAACAAGAAAGCAAGCAGGCCTCAAACTAAAATATTTCAATACAAAAGGTCAGTAAAACAGAGGCATGCCTGCAACCCAGCACCAAACTTTGAAATAGACCATCTAATTATTCTATAACCACAATCCAAATCATACATATATACATTAAAAAAAAAAAAATTCAAATCTCACAATTGGAAATAAATGCCTCAAGTAGGTCCTCTTGGCATGGAAATTTTCATTGCTGTATACCTCTAGAAAATATATGTGCCCGATTTACTACACACAATAGTCAAGTGCACTTGTAATTAGTGTAAATCTGTTTTATCAAGCAAAACAGAAGTTAGATCTTAGTTTACATTTTGATTGAAACATTTAAGCTCATAACCCAGCATCAAATGTCATCATTCTTTTAACCTACACTCATGTCTATGGGTTAATATCCTGGAAATGGAATTAAAAATATTAAAGTACACTCACTTCACAGCTAAGGAGTTTAGGAGGTGGAAGTGTGACAAAGGTTGGTTATTAAACCACACCCTGTATAGACTGAATACACTGTGGCTAGATAGAACAAAATTATACAAGATAACAAAGTACAATTGTTGCTAATTCTAACTGCAACATCAAGTAAAATTTTCACAGCCTAGATCACATACGTACGGATTGCAGGTGTGCTCAGTGTTAATGAATTGCTCAGCATTTCAGTGAATGCAGCCTGCATTAGTATTCCAAATTTGAAGGCATTCAATAGACAAGCATTACACGCAACACATAAAAATCTCTTCAGTGTTAGCAGCCTCCGAGACTATAGCATAAGAACCCTAGAGAAACTGATGTGGCTCCCTCCAGTGGCATTGTGAATAGTACAGCGTTTGCCTTCCTGTAAAGGACACACTGACAGAGACTGGAGGAATAAACTTGCCTCTTGTAATCTTTATAATCTATTCTACATTTGAGTCTGTCAGTGTGTAGGGACGGTGGGCTCTAACAAGCTTTTCTAAAATGACTAAGCCATGAATGGAATTCATGCATGTAAAAGGTCGTATCTATTTCAATCACAATCAACAGGAAAGTAAGGCAAGCTATTGCTGTTTGTGATTGGATATGGAAAGCAGATGGACATTCCATATCAGCTTCAAGGAGATTGAAAATGATCACTGCTGAAAAGCCACCACCTGAAATGTACAACTGACCCAAACATCACTAATGCCAACAATGTAATATTAACAGTAAAGCCTACAGGAAAGCTATACCATTGTTTGAAGAAAAAAACCTCAACTACAAAAACTGTTCCACTTCCTGTGTCAAAAATTCCTTTAGTATTTAAATGAGATGATGTTGTGGGCAGAAAATTGTAAGTCACGTAATCATTCAGATGCTGCTGTCATCACATGGCGTTTCCCAGAAGCACACTGAGCAGCAGTAGGACATGGGGTATTCTGATTACTAGCACACATTTTCTTTACTCTACATATATTCTATACCACCACCTAGTGAAACACATTGTCTGTTCACATGTATAGTTAATGTGCAGATGTGTGTGTGTGTATGTGACAGTCAATTGTTTCTAAACATGAGATACTGAGAGAACTGTTTGTCAAAGCAAATCCGTTAACACTTATCACAGCTTCAACATGTATTAATTTTAAGACCATAGCTTTGCACTGGAAGTTAACACTCACCTTTATCCTGTGCCTGATCAGCTATGTCCACTCTTATCCGTCTGTTCCCTAGAGACTGCAAAAGAGGTTTAGCGATTATTACAATAGTTTTATTACAAACTGATATCACAGTAACCCACACAAAATACACTTCTAGAATACCTAGCTGTATTATGGCATACAACACCCCATACATTTTAAAAACCTTAAGCCTCTGATAACAAGCGTGAAAGGACACACAACATTGTGAATGTACATAGTTGAACAATGCAGCTTACAGTTCGTTATAATAACAAAAATTTGTATAAACATTTCAAAAAGCCAATAGAAGCCTTTTCATGTTGGGACAGCTTCTTGTTGTGCCTTATCTAAGGCCATCGGTCTAATTGACATTTAGGTCACTAATATACACTAATATTTTCCAAAAAATACCACAATTGTTAGAAGAAAAGCTGCCAACATGACAAAAAAAAAAAAAAAATAGGATTCTCTTCAATTGTTGAACTGTTCAAAATAACTGATGAAAATAAGGATCTCAATACTTTGAGCCAAGATGGACATTGTAGACCAAGGTCTTGCACTAGTGATCAGTGATCTCCCAAGGCTGTTAAATAGTCCAGGTTTTACTTAACACTAGATTTGCTCAATTGGACATATCAGAATTAGAATGCTCAATTCAGAAGGCCACTGTTGTGTGAAACAAGCCAACACATGCAATGACGTGTACCTCCCCGAGTCAGCACACCCCCCCCCCCCCCCCCCCCACACACACAAACAGGCACAGACCCCTCGTGCATTCACAAAAGAAAAACAAGGAATAATCTGCAACAGTCAGCAGTACTGGGTATAAAGAGCACTTGGGGACAGTCAATTGCAGACTGTTAGTACAAAGAGGATTTGTTGGTGACTGGGGGACTTTTGTAAAGCCTACAGAGTATCAAGCATTGTTTAGAAGGATGTGACAGTCAAGTATCTGACACAGGAATGATTAAGTGATCACCTTCATTACAAGATGTGTAAAGTGTGTGTAAGGAAACATTCCCAGAGGTGTATAAAATCAAGCATCTAGCCATGCAATACCCATTTGCAATACAAAATGGGTAGTTCTGAAGAGCTCAGTGACTTCAAGCGTGGTACTGTGATAGGATGCCACCTTTCAATAAGACAGGTAAAGAAATTTTATCCCTGCTGGATATTCCAGTCAACTGTAAGTGATATCATTAGAAAGTGGAAGCATTTAAGAACAGCAGCAACTCAGCCACAAAGCAGAAGATCACGTAAAATCACAGAACAAGGTCAACGACTGGTCAGGCGCATGGTGCTTAAATGTCTCCAATTCTCTGCTGATTCTATAGCTGTAGCTTTCCAAACTTTCACTGGCATTAATGTAAACACAAAAACTGTGTGGCCAGAGCTAAACGAATGAGTTTCCATGGCCGAGCATCTGCATGCAAGCCTCATATCACCAAGACCAATGCAAAGTGTTGGATGGAGTGGTGTAAAGCACATCAACAATGGACTATGGAGCAGTGGAAACGCATTCTGTGGGGTGAAGAATCACGCTTCTCTGTTTGCTGCCAGAGAAGCGAGTCTGCGTTTGGCAGCTGCCAGGAGAACGTTACATGCCTGACTGCATTATGTCAACTGTGACGTTTTGTGGAGGAGGGATAATGGTATGGGGCTGTTTTTCAGGGTTTGGGCTAGACCCCTTATCTCCAGTGAAGGGCACTCTTAATGCTTCAGCATACCAAGTCATTTTGGACAATGCTATACTTCTGACATTGTGGCAACAGTTTGGGGAAGATCCTTTTCTATTCCAACATGACTGTGCCCCAGTGCACAATGCAAGGATTACAAAGACATGGTTTGACGAGTTCCATGTGGAAGAACTTGATTGGCCTGCACAGAGCCCTGACCTCAGCCCCATCGAACACCTTTGGGATGACCTGGAGATTGCGAGCCAGGACTTCTCGTCCAACATCAGTGCCTGAACTCATAAATGCTCTACAGAATGAATGGGCACAGATTCCCACAGAAACACTCCAACATCTTTTGGAAAGCCTTCCAAGAAGAGTTGAATCGGTTATCGCTGCAAAAAGGAAGACAAACTCCATATTAAAGTATATGTATTAGAATACAATGCCAAATGGAGTGCTTAAACTTCACAATATAAGTTCACCAATTCACTATCCACTGCTGCAGATGCCAAGTTAGGAGGGAAGTGACTGCCGTGAGACACAATAGTGACAGCTCAGCAGAATAGGCAAGTCACATCCCACTAGCTTGAATGACTGCATTCTCAGCTTCTTGATCGGCATATCAGATAATAATTGGACACTAAAGATGTGGAAGAGCTTCAGCTGTGTAATGGGGAGGTGACACTTAAAGAACTGTATTGGACTGTCATGTCAATACAATCTATACTTTCGTGATTCATATCTGAAAATTTTCATTTGGAGGTTTAGTGATCCTGTAATCCTTACAAAAATATAATGTGCAGATACTTATACTGCATTTATTCCAACAATGTGGTAGAAGTTGAAATACGTGCAAAGTTTTATTACCAAAAATTGTTAGCTACTATTTTACCCAATATGAAATACGGGGAAAACACAGACAGGTAACCGGTGGAATAGATTTAAAACACTGGCTGCATTGTATTCGTAACTTGAAATTGAAGGGCAGCACGGTGGCGTAGTGGTTAGCACTTCTGCATTACAGCACTGGGGTCATGCGTTCAGTTCCTGACCATGGCCTTATCTGTGAGGAGTTTGTATGTTCTCCCCGTGTTTGCGTGGGTTTCCTCCCACACTCCAAAAATATACTGGTAGGTTAATTGGCTGCTAACAAAATTGACCCTAGTCTCTCTCTCTGTGTGAGTGTATGTTAGGGAATTTAGACTGAAAGCCCAAATGGGGCAGGGACTGATGTGAATGAGTTCTCTGTACAGCGCTGCGGAATTAGTGACGCTATATAAATAAATGGTAATAATAATAATTTCAATTTTGTAAAGTGAGGAGGAAGCCATTGACTATTCACAACTCATACACTATATCCATTCATATCTCACAATATTGACATTTACATTGTGTTCTGTTGCCTAGTTATTCTTATGTTTTTATTCTATCTTGGCTAAGTTACGTTCTTACTAGATTGGATACTTTGTTTATGCAATAAAACTGCAGTGAAGACACTCCCTTCCCAGTAACTAAAGACGTGGGATGGACAGTCAGCAGTGGGCAACAAAATCCCCCATCGCATTCAACCTGGATTAAAAACATATCAAGCAAGTTTAGTTACAACCTGACCCTGCCCTGATCACAAACTACATTTACATCAAGTTGAAGGCTCCATCTGTAACCTGACATTTACTGTGGCAAGCAATGCCTGATCTGCTACATAAGAAACCCCCATAACATTGGATTGCCTGAACAAGTAATAAAAGGCATATCCATTATACGTGACATGCAACCTGGTTGGAAAGGCAGAGACACTTCCCATCTGCAATATGTATACGACATGACTAAGAAATGTGCTACCCACTTTACCAATGTGCCACATTGGAGGGAATGCAATGCCCCACAATGTGCAGGAATGTGATGTTCCAGTATCACCCAGAAATGAACGCAGCCGAACATCGCGGTGACATCTAGCAGCTCATCGCAGGGAATTGACCCATTGACTTACACCTTGAAAATATTGTATTTTATTCTAGCTCACAACAGTTCTACATTCCGTGTTCCTGCTAAATAGGAGCTGCCATGATGCTGCCGCTCAAAGTAGAACTGTGCCTTTATATATGACAAATATATACACACTTACACATACTGTCTGCAATGTTTGTCTATTTTTAAATACATGTACATTGTAACAGATACTAATCCGTTATAAAATTACAACTAAAAAAAAGGAGTCTATTCATTGACTTAATGGACTTCTACAGTGACTTAATCAAGTTCTACAGAAATATGGCAGCATCCAGTGAGCAATCTGTCTAGTTAGAGAAGTACAACTGTTTTGGAGGCATCAGTACTTGTACATGAAATTAATCTCAGACAGCTGCTGGGGTTAGCCCAGACAGAGCACAAACTCAGCTGCGGCAGTCTTCAGGTGCAGATCTTCCTCCTTAAAATTTGTAAGTGTGGAAATTCTAAGGCACAATATACTATGCATTGCTTATTAACTTACTTCTTCATTAAGACTCAAAGCCCGTAGAAGCGAGTCCAAGTCATCAAATTCCGCATAACCAAAGCCTTTTAATCTCTCTGGATTGCTGGGCTCACGGGGTAAGCGAACAGCACTGATCTAGGTATGAGGAACAAAGTACAGCATGATAAGAGGAGGATTCATTCTCGTCACCAAGAGTGTTATTTACTTTTTACCTAAAAACGTATTAACAATACCTGAAGGGGTTCAGCATTATACAATATTGTAGTCCCCTCAGAGCTGAAAAGAGCTACTGTTTGGACATTTGATCCGATTTGCAAAAACACTGTCATTACTTTGCATACTGCTGAAATGTACATTCTATAAAGAGTGTAACACCAAACCACTGAAAGCTGAAGTCAGTATCACCTTTAAACAGAGTGTGTCTATTTTTAAGGTGTACCCTTTATACTGCAGCTTACAGTCAATTTCCAGTTGCAAATTGGCAAAAAACATTGAAATAAAATAATAGGGCACGGCCACCCCTCGAATAGAAAGCAACACCCATCACATAGGAACCATGACAGTCAGTACTCACATTCAATCCCCTGAAGAACTTCTGTATGGACTCTTCAGTCACATCATAGGGAAGGTTCCCAAGGAAGGCAGTGAAGGGAGGACTTTTAGGCAGACGGCTTCGGTCCACATTAGGTTCTCGTGCAGCTCGAGGAGCAGTTGGCAGGATGGAACGATCAATTGGGGGGTTTCTGTACATATCATCATCATTGCTATGCCATGTTGTCGAGACTGGAAAAAACCAATGTATTTAGATTACTGAATTTAGTGACAAAATTCTTTCAACATAAAAAAAAAAACTATGAAGCAGTTTAGGCTTTTTTGGATGGCTCAATATTACAAATGATACGACTCGTTAGTTGGTACTGTCCTGTTATCTATTTGCTTTACATACCCACAAAAAGAAAATTGACAATATACTCTAGCTCATTAATGTTTTTGTATCTGCACAAGCTCCTCACATAAAACAGTGAGCCCAAAGCAGTATTAAATACTAGACGTTTTATATGCTGTACAATGGTTTCTGCGTGATAATGATGCAGGAGACACATTGTATCTGGTCTTTTCAACAACTTACAAACAGGTCTTTATGTTTGGTCTGAATTTTATTACACGTGACCAGAACAAATGCTTAACAGAAACTTGGCAATAACAGGGCTACAACTGCAAACACTGGAGTGCAATACAGCCAACCACTAGTATTAGAAGTGGGCCTGTCACACACACAGTGTGGTCTGATACAGTACGCAGCCTTTCAATTTGCTGGGAACCAGACATCCCTGAGTCACTGCCTGATTAATATTCATGAAGTACTAGTTCCATGTGAATGGATAGGCTGTATCCTCATGAATATTAGTCCAGTCCACAAAATGGCTGCCTCTATCTGTAGTTAACATGTCTGCTTTAAAAAAAGAGCTAAACTCAAAATTAAACAGTTTTTTCAAAGTTTTAGGTGGAGTCACTCCAAAATTAAAGATTTTACAAATATAGGATTAGAGAGATAGTAATTACTCCCATTTGATATTTTTTGGGATTAGTGCAAGGACAAGATACTACAATACATTTAGTCTGGAACCCTTACATTACCAGCAAGCCTGGACAGCTGGAAACAATTCAGTGTCACTTTGCATTTGTTATAGCTAACTAAAAGCTTGGATGCAGCAGCTTCAACTGTAATTTCATTCACTGTAGAACATATACTAAATAGAAAGGGGAAAACCCCAACAAACAGGTGTACTAATATGGTAATTCATTTTATACAAAGTCAGTGTTGCATAGAATGTTTGTTAAGCTTAATAGTTAGCCCTGATCCAGGGAAAGTAGCTGTACATAGTTGTCCAAGACCCTCCCTCCACCCCCACAGTAGAGCTCTAATACACATAACATACAAAGGAATGCAAGGCAAACACTTACCATCTCCCTCCAAATCATCAGTCTCATCTGCCCAATTGACAGGTTTTGGGGCATAGGTGCTGCCACCGCCACCTCCACCTCCACCTCCACCCCCACCACCACCGACACCAACGTTAGGGCTCCCATCATCTGCTAAAAAGTCAGTGAGGGTCAGGGTCTTCCCCTTCTTCTTGTTTTTCTTAGCTGTGAGATTGAAGGAGCAGGATTATACATAAACATCAGCACAGTGAAAGGCATTTCTATGTAGGAATACATCTGAACGTTATTAGTAAAGCTGCATTAACATCATGTATAGCAATGAATGGAAAAATTTTAATATTTCAGGGTACACTAGTATCTATAACGTTCCAAGATTCATTGCAGTGTTATACAGCTAATGTTAATACATATAAGTGCAAAATAAAACAAAGGGCGCTGGCGAGAGCTTACAATTTAACGGGAGAAAGGGAACAAAATGTATAGGCTGTGTAGACACGTGTGCTTGTAGGAAGTACGGCTGATGGAGAGGAAGGTAGACAAGTGTTGTGTTTGTAGGAAGCACTGTTACAAAGGAAAGGAAGAGCTGTGTGGACAAGTGTGTTTGTAGGAAGCACTGTTACAGAGGAAGGGAAGAGCTGTGTGGACAAGTGTTTGTAGGAAGCACTGTTACAGAGGAAGGGAAGAGCTGTGTGAACAAGTGTTGTGTTTGTAGAAAGCACTGTTACAGAGGAAGGGAAAGGAAGAGCTGTGTGGACAAGTGTTGTGTTTGTAGGAAGCACTGTTACAGAGGAAAGGAAGAGCTGTGCGGACAAGTGTTGTGTTTGTAGGAAGCACTGTTACAGAGGAAAGGAAGAGCTGTGTGGACAAGTGTTGTGTCTGTAGGAAACAGTGTTGATACAGAGCAGAAGGTGGTAAGAGTCTGGCTACATGGAACAATATGCTGCATTTAGTTGGCAATATAACCATCTTAGTAGCCAGTACTACTATTGGGGAAACCGTAACAAGCTAGAGTTATTCAATACAAAACTAAAATGTATGTTAAAAAGGAACTGAAGGAGTCTTTGGAAGAACTGGTTAAGTGTTACATGGTGCAAAAGCTTCCATGAAAATGCAACATATCAATAAATGTGTGCTATGCACCAAGGTTTGCTCCACTAGCCTGTAATTTAAGATATGTTAAGGAAGAGCCACATATTACCAATAGCATATGAGGCAATACAAAACTACACAGAAGAAAGTAACGCTGTTAGGCGCTACCCAAAAAATTTTTAGTCTTGAAATTTCAGAACACTTGTACAACATTGAAGACTTGGGAGAACTGAAAAACACCAAACAATTTCTCAAGAGAAGAACTAAAACAATGTTAATATTCAAGATCAGGAAGGTAAAATACTTTGCTCAGTTTTATACTTTCTATTGCAACATTGCTAGAAAAAGCAGCATGAAGGGACATTTCCTCACCACTACATCACAATATTACACTGCTTGTAGCCAAAGGACAGAGGGGATGCTGCTACAGATCAAATCCATCAACAAAAACACTCACCCTGAAGCGTCAATACAGTTCACTTGACTTGCCCGTGTGTGAAATCTACCAATCAGAATGGATTAGTCCATTACTAAGGTTACTGCAAGCCAACCATTATGGCCTATAAAGCCTGGGCCTTCCGTGCGGTTCCCTTTGACGCAGTGATACAAAATAAGCCCTAAACAGCCTTTTAAAAATATGTCAACTGTCACCAAAACAAACAGATTTTCTGGACGAATTTAGTGAAGTATGAAGTTGTTTCAGGCACATTTAGCTCGGTAATAAACAGGCTTTGATAATTAGACATGTGTAGACAATACTCATATACAAGTTCATAACAGTCATTGGAATGCTCTACCTAGATGCGCAGGGCTGTCCACGCAGAAGCCATCTGTGGGTGAAAGGAATTGCACACAGAAATATAAAATACAGATCAGTTAACAAATGATAACTCCATTTTGAGTGGCATTCTATAGGTTAAAAATTTGCCCATACGTACCAGAGGTCCATCTACCCACCTGATCCAGTGGGCTCCCCAATGTCTGCTGCATTACAGAAATTCTCTGCTTGCAGTGTGTTTATCAACAATACAGAGCCTTTAGGAAAAAAGCATCATGGCAGAAATGACGAGGACACCGCTACAATGCAGCAGACATCGGGGGACTCACTCAATCTGGCAGACCACCAGACCCCAAGCAAGTAATGTTCATTGTAAAGGGCTTTTTTATTTAATCAAACCTCTACCCCATGAATAGGAAGTTCACAGAGCAGAATCATCGAAAACCTCATTGCCAGTGATTTCTAAAGTCTGTTCCAGCAGGATAGAGGATCTCCTGTCCTAGACCATAGCAGCAAATGGGGGGGACCGCAAGAGAATAGATAAGTATGATCTTGTATTTTAACATATATTACTTATAAAAAATAAAAATGTTTTTTGTGGAATTATCCAATAACAGACCAAGTACTTGAAATATACTTGGTCCTTACTACTACTCTGCCCAAAGCAGCCAGGGGCAAACAATCCTGGTTACCTACATGTGCTCTACCACCTCAGCCTTTTAATGAATAAAAAATACCAACAGAAAACGTGGACACGTAGGGACAACAGAGGAAACATCAAAGCTAGTTATATTTAAGCTAATTTCTATTGACTGTGCAAATTTAAATGAGAATTCAGCCTTTTTAAAATGCATCTCCACCCAACATTAAAGGAGTGGTCTAACCATATCTAACATGTACTGCTAAATTCTTCTCCACTCAAGTAGCAGATCAGAATATTAGAGAAGATGCTTAACTATGAAACATGAAAGTTAGGCAGACAACTATTGGTATTTAGCTGCAATCTCAAATCTTTAATCCACCCTATATTTACCTAATTGGCTACATCACCAAACCATCCACTGGGGTTGGCAGACTCATGTCTTCACCTATATAGTGTTGTGAAATATTGCATACTTAAATTAAGGCAAAGAAACTTGTCTGCCAAAGTGGGCAGTGGAGAGAAAGGTTTTACAACTATAACTGCACTCAACATGCCCTAAATGACAGCTTTCCGGTGAGCAGAAGAACCCATCCAAAGCATGAAACTGGAAGCTAAAGTCAGTTTTCAAGTAGCAGTGTAAATATTTTGTTGTGGGACAAACTCAATTATACAAGTTGTTTCACAGGGAGTGGAGGGGTGGTTGTGATAGCCATTTAAATGCTAGCTGTCTTGGAGAGTCAATGTCCATTGAAAATGAGTGGAAGCAACATAAACCAGGCAGTGGTCATTTAAATGAGCAGATGGACAGGCACTTGTGACACTGACAAGGAGTTTGGTTCTACTAAGAAAGAAAAATAGATTTTTGGGCATACGGAAGAAGTTTTAACCTCAGGGGCAGAGAGACTAGCCTGAAGCCGTAGACACAAAACGAGCCATATTATGAGCTATGCAACAGTTTATCTTTAGCTTACATCATTGTCCTGTGTTCGAGAGATAATTCTCTGCCCATAGATAATCACAGCAACCAGAAAAACACTTCTGTGAAAACTTTTGAAATCATTATTTTAAGAAATAATTCCACCCAAAACTGAGAAATATGTTTTGGCGGAGTTCAAAGCTCTCTGTTCAAATAAAGACATGGCTGAAAAGCACAGTAGCTAAAAGCCAGAAAAACAATGTTAGGTTTACAGGTTATTTATTTTTTTATATGCATTCCGCATTCAAGAATGCATTCCTATGCGAGACATATTTACCTATCCCTTGCCAAACAAGCCTTAAAGGCTAGACTACACAGCGACTTTGTAGTGGCTAGTTTATGCTACTAAGGTATGTTTAAAGCTGAACCACAGGTAGCGTGAAAAATCACTACCCAGGTCTACATTCGCCCAGCCCAATGGGCTGTTCCAGGCATCCATATTTACAGGGGCTTTGCGATTCTGCTCACAATAAAAAACTGAGCTGTATGAAACTGAGGGGGTGGTGGGGGGGGGGGGGGGGAGGGTAAAGCAGGAGAACCAATCAGAAGCTGCAACCACAGACTGTGGATTCTGATTGGACCGCCTGCTCACACCTTTACTCTACGACTATTTTGAGGTGGCAAACTAAAATAATCTGCCACTTATGTGATAATACAGCTTTAATGCATCACATGAACAGGTGAATAATCTTCTCCATAGAGTTTAATGGGATAAGCGACCAATCATTAAATCAGATCTTAAGGTGATTCTTACAGAAGATGCTAATTGACAGAGAAATTACAGGAATGATCTTTTTCACTCTGGGTGATTATTCTCAGGAGGTTAAACGCAGTATGTCTAAATTGTAAGCTCTCACAAGCAGGACCTTCTTTTCTTTCATGTCCCACCTCTATTTTCTACCTCATTTGTACCTCTCCTAGGTCACATTCTATGTTATGCCTGACATATGCTTATAGTGTAAGCTTTTATACTTGCTGTTTTATGCTTTATAATGCTGTCTATCCGGCACCTTACAAATAAACAATGATAATAACATTGCATTGTTTTCCTTAATCTTGAGATTAACCTCGCAAGATGTAATTGCAGAGACTAAAAAGTTACTGTACACTTTAATGAGTAGTAACAATCAGACTGCGACAGACTATAGTAAAGTCCACACAAACATCAGGCAAAGCAAATATTGCACTGTTCAATAAGTGTGCTTCTGGTAAACGGTCAAAATATAAATCTGTATAAAAAAAACCCAACTTTTATTTCATCATTTTTGCTTACAATAGCTCCAAGGTATTTTAACACTAAGTACTAGCCTTAAATTTTTGGTGGCAATGGCCTAATTACATTGCCATTAACCATGTAATCTTAGCTAAGATGGTACCAACAATATGCAGCTATGGAGCAAGAATATTAGAGCCCAAATTGCCCCATTACTAATTAGTTTTTGAGATGCAGTGTCTTACAAAATGCTATTAAGTGTAAAGTCTACTTGAACTAGCTAAATTCCAAGAAAATAATACAATTTCTTTGGAGATCTATGAAAGCTGGCTACATGGAGAACTAATAGATGTGTACATGGTCAAACATACATTTTACTAAGAAATCTGTATCTATAATTGGTTGCTTCCAACATTCAACAGCTGTAATATTAACATATAGCTTGTACTGTATTTTCAATACACCAAAGACAAAAAAGGCATTCTGCATCACCTTGTTAGTCCTGGTTCTACATTACAATATCTTATGATGAAGTTCAGAAATAATTTCTGGGTTATGTGCAAGAGTCTCTGTATGTAAAATACACACTCATTACACGAAGGTCAGTTACCCACTGGAATTAAATATCACGCTTTTCCTGCTGTTAACCAAATCTTAATATGTATAGTTTGGAACTAAGAAGGGAAAGGGGGGACATGATAGAAACTTTCAAATCTAGCAAGGGTTTTAACAAGGTACAGAAGGGAAACATTCTTCAAAGGAAGAGAAATATTAGAACATGAGGACATGCACTGAAACTGGAGGGAAGTAGGTTCAGAGGAAAAATGACTTCACAGAAAGGGTTGTGCAGAAGTGGAATAGCCTCTCATCAGAGCTGGTAGATTCTAATACAGTAGAGCAATTTAAACCTGCTTGAAATAGACATAAGGATATCCTTACAAAGATTAAAGAAACAAATAGGGCTTGAGGTTGCAATAGGTTAATAAAGAAAAATGGGCAGACAAGATGGACCAAGCGGTTCTTATCTGCCGTTTATAGGTAACTACATTTAGCACAAATTAATAAACAAGGAAAATGTGAAAGTATACAGATAATGACAATTCTTTGAAGGAAACAGATGATCTAAACATCTGTATAGCCATGCCCTATATTATGTATGGAAGATTTACTAATTCTATGCAATTCCCATATTATGTATGGCAGATTTACTAATTATATGTAATTCCTTTCATTGTTTTATAAATTGCTACTTCAGAATCTGTAAGAAGGGGGTTATGATGACCCAATGTAAATTGCATTGTAACCCACCTATGATGAGGAAGCCATGATATAAACAAAGACCTCAGACCCACTCATGGTTTTTTTTTTTTTAACAATCATAAAAATGCACAAAGTCATATGCATTTTAGAGGTCATATTAGGCAAATACATCTAAATGCAGCAAACACCAGAGAAAGAATAAGTAGCATTATTAAAGATATTACAAAAGAGCACAAGAATAAAAAATAAATGAGAAAATGCCAGTTGGTATGGTTACACTACAAAATTGTGGTTTTTAGTTTAAAACCAGTTTAGATATTTTACAATTGTTAAAAATGCATTTAAAAACCATCAGTGTTTGAGGCCTAAGTGTGCTAACAAAAACACACTTGCAGGAACATGTGTAAATGGTTCAAAGCACAACACTTGTTCCAGCAGTAGAAAAAAAAAACCTATAACCTGAACTCAATGCATGAATCAGCAACAACATTGCTATTATTAGACGCTCAGCAACATGGGCAATTATATATGCCCATACCCAACAGCTTTCAACTGGACTGATTTAGCAAGTGCACAAAGTAAATTATATACAATGTGCAGTGTTATACAAGTCTCAAAGGCAGTGCAGCAGCACCACCTAACTAATGGGCATGTTTAGGTCTATGGATATATGTAAAAATAGCAGGCCATATGCAAATAGATTAATACTTGATTAAATTACTCATATTTAGCTTTTATCCATAGCAACGTGGTATGGTTACACAATGCAATCTAATAATGCAGCATTTTAGTGGTTTTTATGTGTCCCCCTCTAGAGAGAGATGCTGACGTGTCCTCTCCTCACGTCCAGTCACTTATGATCCCAGGGGCGGGGGATCAATACTCAGGCCTGACTGTATCGGTGCCGACCTTTACCGCCATTACACGCCAAGGTCTGCTCTCCACAACAAGATGAAGCAGGATTACCCCCCACCCTCCTGGGCCACGTGTTCCCTCCCTGCACGGAATGGTAGATAGCTACCCGGAGACACCCCGCAGCCTCCCTCCCGTCGGAGAGCTCCGCACTTAGGGCCACATTGCGGGACACGTAGCCCTTACACGGACATTACGGAGCAGCGCGCACAGATGCGCCCTAAAGGCTGAGACATTGCGCCACGCTGCGCACCGGGCAGCTGGGTGGCCGCATCTGGTGCACGGCGTAGACACCAGCAGCTGGAGCGTGGTAACAGCTGGCCGGTCACCGGCACAGAGCTGCGATGTAACCGCCTGCCCTCCGGAGCGATCTCCGCACACAGACAGGGTGCGGCCTGGGCCATCCCGAGGATTATACAGCGTGTCTGTGCCGCGTACAGCGGCTTCCACCGCTCGATGCCGAGCAGCGAGCACATGGGGCGCGGCAGCACGGACTGCAGATCGCGCCTGGTGAATATAAAGGCTGCCGGACAGCTACATACTCGATACCGGGAGCGACCCCCTGTTCCTCTAACACACTCACCTGAAGCTGCCATGTTGGGCCGACTGTGAAAGAACGCGAAGACCCGGATGAGACGATCACGTGTGTGCAGCGCCAGGTCTTTCCAGCAAAAGGAAAGCGAGCCTGCGCGTGACGCAATCACGCATCGGACGTGGGGATCTCACGGCGCCATCTTTGTTGGGGGAATTCGTAGATCTGTAGGGTAACTGTATTTCGTAGCTTGGGCACACGTACCGATTTTTTCAACTTATTTTTTATAGATGCTTTGCCTGTGAAGATACGGTCTCGATGGAACAACTTGAAACTCTACAGTACTCATCATGTCATGTTTACTGAATTTGATTCTAATGTGTATGTATTTTTTTGCATGTTAAATACTCTGTTCAATAAATATTAACAGGTAAAGCATAGAGAATAAGATAGTTGGAATAATTATATATACCATGCAGAAAAAAAGAGACACCTTTATGCAGCTGCTCTCTACTGAAAGCCAAAAGAAGAAAAGTCCTTGGACAAATCTTTCAATCCCTGGGTCTCTGGAAACTAGGACAGACAGGAACTATGATTTTGTATTGTGTGTGTATATAGGAATTACAGTAGTTTATATAAATCTGATATTTTTATCCCATTTAAACAAGTTTTCATCCTTTGAACCCTAAATCCACTTCTCCTGTGATTGTACACATTAATATTAAGCGTTGAAGCCAGTAGACCCGACTATAAGTTGGCTCTTTCATTATAATCAGTGGTTACAGTGGGCTAGTATACAAGGATGTGCCATACCGCCACTTCTATTTGGAATTATCAATTATCTATTCATCAAGGCACACATTCCGATCGCAACCTGTATTTAGTAGCATACGCATGTATTTCGGCTTAGCAATGGTCCAAATTTTTCAAGGCGCGGATCTGTAGATCCGCTGTTTAAATCGGGGGCAGGTCTACTGTGCTCTACTACGCAAGATGCCGCAGGATGCGCCCAATACCTATGTGGATTATAAATTCGCCAAATAATGCACAGGAAAAAAAGAAAATTATTGAATTCATGTCTCCTGTTAGGGTGGAATTGTATGATTATTGATTTAATATCTATCATGTGCTAAGCTTTAGAAGCTAATATGTTATGCTATAACTTTAAGAGAAATTAGCAGATATTATGTTCAGTTTAAAAAGACAAATTATTGAAGGTTAACCACACAGCAGAATGTTCCCATCAACGAAAACATTCTAAGAACATGTAGTAACGTTCTTGATAAGATAAAACCCAAGGACTCAAAGATGGGGGCAGCACAAGAATATTGGTAGAAAGCCTGGAAAGAGATAACACATAAAGAAGAAATAATTGTTTGATCTTTGATGCAAAACTGAAATATATATATATTGTTAATTGATTTTCTCTCATTATTTTACTGTCTTATAATTGATTGTTCAGCATCTATACCCCTAGACTTACATGTATAAAAATAGACGCTGAAGCGGTCTCAAATTGTAACAGAATAAAAGCTGCTCAGCATTATATCATACAGGTGTTGAGTATTTTCTGTTCACCAGTCGACTGAAAACAAAGAACGATCTGACTGAGATTGAAGGTGATTGATAGAAGTATCGGTGAACCCCGATACCCCAACACTCCTGTTAATAATGCAACATTAATGATAAAATAGTTAAAAAAATATTATTCTTGAACTATATTTATTAGGATATTGTTAATGTCTACTGAGCATAAAATACATTTATACAGTTGCTCCTGATTGCAAACACATGTTATAGCATGTATACGAAACTGTCATCATTACTGATCAGGATCCAGACTAGTTCTGTTTCTATATAGTAGAAAACAAGTAACGTTGAGATGACCAGAGCTGGATTCGTGTGCTTGTGTTTGGCATGCTCCTACTGTAAATTGACCGTTAAAATGCTCCTTTCCCGCACACCCCCGAAATTGTAGGCTGTAGTAAGTTACCTTTGCGTTCGAACATGGAACGGACAGGACTACTTTCATGGAAGTATTTCCTGGTTGTGGGCATGTGCAGGGTGATTCTGCATACAAAACACTCAAAATCGTCAGGTACATGCCTTGATGAATCAGAACCATTGTCGTCATTGTAAAATTATCAAATTCATTCACTTACATATTCCATACTGCCACTTCTAAATGTCCACTTTGACCACTGATTATAATTGCTTTCTCTGGGAGACTACTGAGCTAGAGGGTCATCCCTAGATTCTAGGAAGAGCAGGCAAATTTCTTGCATGGTCAGTGAGGATGTTTTATGATGCTGCTTGATGCCACATCCAACTCATTGGGCAGCATGCTTGATGATGCAATTAGCGTTTTCATGCACATTGCACCCCCCTTGTGATAATGCATATTAACAAAGTTATGCCCTGGGCCGGCACCACGTCTTGCAAGCATGTTTGGTCCCCGCCAACTAAGTTTAGAAATCATACTTTTATTATTAACTAAAAAATAGCTAAAATGTCTTTTCACAAAACAGAATTACCAGTTCCTCCCTTCATCACACTATGTCCCTTCTTTTCTTACTTTCCTAAGACCTTATTTTCTTCTGAATTCTTTTCTTCTGTCTTTTTCTCTCCTGTCTTCTCTTTTGGTGCAGCTCCACATGATGATGACTACATGCCCAGTCAGTGAGAAAGAAGTAGCAGGGCGCCAGATGCAGGAGGGGGAGCGTGGCAATGTCGCGCAGCTGCATGTGTCGATCGTGCCTTGATCCAGTACTGGTCATGCCCATCTGTTTTCATACCTCTCCCCCTAGAGGACGGGTATAAAACTAGGCAATTAGATATGGCTTACAGGGACACTTTGCTGTTGAGATGGTGCTTCAGAGCATGTCACAAGCAATAGAATCATAGTGGAGCTTTAAAACTACTGTCATGTCATGTTTCTTCGGTTTCATTAGAAAAAAAAATCACTTTAAATAATCCTTTTCAATATTTACCTACTTATAATGCCCAGTAAATAAGATAATATGGTAAGAATTGCATTTAAGAGGCAGAAAAAAAATATTTTATTTTGTAGTTGGTCAATACTGGATATTAGGACATTTCCGAGGACAAACAGTTCCAAGGACAAATCTCCAAGTCATGTGAATTTGGAGCAGCTGGTAATCATGTAATTCTGTGATGCAGTGTCAAATATTTAAACTTGTTTGTATCACTACAGCAGTGGTTCCCAAATTTTCCAAGTTCGAGGCACTCAGGATCTCCATAATTTTTTCAAGGCCTAAGCCAAAATAGTTACTAAGTAATCCCCTGCCTTGCTTACCACGGACCCTGGCCGCGGCACCCCTGTGAGATCGCCACAGCACCCAGGGAGACACGGTGCAAGTTTGGGGACCACTGCACTACAGTGAATTGGGTACAAACAGTTATCTTTTGTAGTCCTCTTTAAAGGATTGTGTGGATTTAAGTGAGATAGGCTAAATAAGAAAATCTCACCACTGTTGATAGAAGTAAATTACTTCTATCAATAGTTTGGAAGATGAGTGATACAGGTGGTGGGGGAAGGAAATTTTTAGTACACTCAAGAAGAGAAGGTATTATCAAAATGGCTATTTACCTAATGTTTGTCAAAGGTGTTCCTGGTCGAGTGAGCCTACTTTTTAACATGCATAAACAAGATTTTAGTTTTTCCTTTTTTTAACCCCATATGTATTTTTCCAACCCCTATGCAATGGTGGAGATCAGGCCTTGTCCTATACTTTTAGTGAGACTTATTTTGCATTTTCCAGTTGTGCTTTTGAGGAAAAGAAAACATATACCAGTGTCATAAAAACCATCAAACACACAAATTTGATACATAATCAAGAGAGCCCTGGGGGTAAATTTACTAAACTTCGGGTTTGAAAAAGTGGAGATGTTGCCTATAGCACCCAATCAGATTCTAGTTGTCATTTTGTGGAATGTACTAAATAAATGCTAACTAGAATCTGATTGGTTGCTAAAGGCAACATCTCCACTTTTTCAAATCCGCAGTTTAGTAAATATACCCCCTGATGTCCACTCAGTGATGATTAAGACAGGGTACACATTGCAGTGTTTTCAGCCGATTGTGAGGCCAATCACCCGATAAACTACGGTTCAGCCTGATATCGCATTAGTGTGTACACTGCAACGATGAACAATTATCATATCGAAGCACATTGTACTGTTTTGTTTGATTTTTAAACCAGACTAAAAATCTTGTTCAACGATGGAACAATGTCGTTCCAATTCTGCAGTGTGTATGCACTCATGATCAGAATCTTCTTACAGTTTACAGAGTTGCAATCTTTTAAGACGATGGGTATGACAGAGAAAGAGCACAGATATGAAGGTAAAGCTTGTAAAACATGTATAGTGTGTATACATGAATCTGCATGCTGATCGGGACTTTTTTTTATCAGTCGTTAGTAAAATCGTTATAGATAACACATCGGGAGGAAAATTCTGTAGTGTGTACCCAGCCTTAAATAATGCATAAACAAGTATAAATCGAGCAATATTTTATAAGGAAAAACAGAAGGTTTAAATTAAATAAGTTAATCGTACTAAAGTGGTAAGATGGTGAAGTAAATTTTCCTTTTTCACTATACACATTTTCAGGTGCATCCACAAATTTGCAAAGTTAGGTGCAGACTGAATTTCTTGTACATGTGGCTCCAGCGACACTTCATACTACACGTCGACTTCGATGTCAACCGTGGCACACCAAAGCAACACGAAATCTTCAAAAACTGTCCCGTAAAGCAGAACGTCACTGGCGTAAATCTCGAAGCTCTAATGACTTCTTCACATATACTTCTGTCTACCACTCCTATCGAAATGCTCTGGACACTGCAAAACAAACATACTTTCAATCTCTTATCTATGCTCAGGCTTCTAACCCCAAACGCCTTTTCAATACATTTAATCATCTTCTCAATCCTCCCACCCCGAACCCTCCATCTACTATCAGTGCTCAGGATCTTGCTTCCTACTTCAAGGACAAGATTGACAAGATCAGACTAGAAATGGTATCCTCTTCCTCAACAAGCCATCAGCTCATTTCCTTCCCACTACCCTCTGACACCCTTTCTTCATTTGACCCCACAAATGAAGAGGAAATTTCTACGCTCTTCTTATCTTCCTACTCTACCTCCTGTCCTCTTGATCCTATTCCCTCGCAAATTGGTAGATCCCTGTCTTCTGTGCTCATTTCACCTCTAACTCAAATCTGTAATCTCTCACTCTCTACTGGCATCTTTCCATCACTATACAAGCATGCAGTGATTACTCCTATTCTAAAAAAACAAAACTCCGACCCAAACTCTCTCTCAAATTACCGTCCCATCTCTCAGCTCCCTTGCCCCTCCAAGCTTCTAGAGAGACTTGCCTACACTCGCCTCACACGCTTTCTTTCCGCAAACAACCTGTTGGATCCTCTTCAATCTGGCTTTCGTTCTCAACACTCCACAGAGACTGCGCTGACCAAGGTTGTTAATGATCTGATCACTGCTAAGACTGAACGCCATTACTCTCTCCTAATTCTCCTTGATCTCTCGGCTGCATTTGACACCGTTGACCACTCTCTTCTCATACAAACACTGCAATCCCTAGGTCTTCAAGACACAGTTCTATCCTGGTTCTCATCTTACCTCTCTAATCGCTCTTTCACTGTTAATTTCTCTGGAGCCACCTCTGCTCCGCTTCCCCTATCAGTTGGAGTACCACAAGGCTCGGTGCTAGGTCCTCTGCTGTTCTCTATCTATACCGCTTCTCTTGGAAATCTAATAAGTTCCTTTGGCTTTCAGTATCATCTCTATGCGGATGATACCCAAATCTATCTATCCTCTCCTGATATCTCGACATCTGTGTTGTCCCGTGTAACTGACTGTCTTTCTGCCATTTCATCTTGGATGGCCTCTCGTCAACTCAAACTTAATCTTTCTAAAACAGAGTTAATAATATTCCCACCCGCCAACAAGAGCATACCTGACATTTCTATCTCTGTTGATAACATGACCATAAATCCCACCCCACAAGCTCGCTGCCTAGGTGTAATCCTTGATTCACGCCTATCCTTTGTTCCCCACATTGACTCTATATCTAAATCATGTTACATACATCTAAAGAACATTTCCAGAATCCGCACATATCTCACACAAGACACTGCTAAAACCTTAATTCATGCACTAATCATCTCCCGCATTGACTATTGCAATTCCCTCCCTACTGGTCTTCCCAAAAACAGACTCAAACCCCTAAAATCTATTTTACATGCTTCGGCAAGACTGATTTTCCTTGCAAATAGCTATTCCTCTGTTGAATCACTCTGTATGTCTCTACACTGGCTGCCTGTCTTCTACCGAATCCAATATAAAATACTTTTACTAACCTACAAGGCCATCAACAAAGCTGCACCAACATACATCTCCTCTCTTGTCTCAAAATATCTCCCAACTCGGCAACTCCGTTCTGCAAAAGATCTGCGTCTCTCATCCACCCTCATTACATCCTCCCATTCCCGGTTACAGGACTTTTTTCGGGCTGCACCCACTCTATGGAACTCTCTCCCTCGCACAATAAGACTCTCCTCTGTTCTACAAACTTTCAAGCGTTCTCTGAAAACCTACCTATTCAGACAAGCTTATAATATTCCTCAACCACCATCTTAACCTCACTACCTTTAGCCTGTTACACAATTTCACACAAGACAACTACCCCCGGAATAACATTGTTGTGTGACAGGATCATTTAGCTTATGAGTCACCCTACCTTTGCAGTCTGGCTGGGCCAAGATGCAAAATGTATACTTAACCTCATGTGTCAATCTCCCATTGTCCCATAGATTGTAAGCTTGCGAGCAGGGCCTTCTCACCTCTTTGTCTGTTTTACCCAGTTTGTTTATTAGTTTATTACGTTTGTCCCCAATTGTAAAGCGCTACGGAATATGTTGGCGCTATATAAATAAATGATGATGATGATGATGATGATGATGATACATGTACATGCATTACACAAGGAAGGAAACGGTGCAGGTTTGCATTTTTTTTAAGTTTGTAAATGAGCTATAGCAGCTTTAAAATGTGATGTCTGATGCACATAGAAAGCATAGTTGGCTAACCATATATAATCATTGTAGAATGGCTCCATAGCCAGGTGTGGCTGCATAGTTATTATGTATAGTCCTAAGGGTTCAGTTACAAGTGTATTAAGATTTAAAAAGCATAATTCGGAGTTATACCGGACTTCTTATTAATTATCAGTTATCTCTATACCAGACTGTGAGAAGTGACTTATCTCTGCTTCCTTACTTTCATCAACAGGTCATTACTTCTACCTCATTTGCACCAGTGTCAGAGCTGTATTAAGAAAGTGCATTTTTATTTCTAATTGTAATTACTTCGACCTTATTTGCACCAGTGTCAGAGCTGTATGAAGAAAGTGATTTTTATTTCTAATGGTAATTACTTCTACCTTATTTACACCAGTGTCTAGTTCTAAGTGTATAGGTGCAAGTGTATTAGGATTTAAATAGCATAATTCAGAGTTATACCAGAGTTAAACAGGAGAAGATCATTATCTGTGAGGAGTTTGTATGTTCTCCCCGTGTTTGTGTGGGTTTCCTCCGGGTGCTCTGGTTTCCTCCCACACTCCAAAAATATACTGGTAGTTTAATTGGCTGCTAAAAATTGACCCTAGTCTGTGTCTGTCTGTCTGCCTGTGTGTGTCTGTCTGTGTCTGTCTGTTTGTCTGTGTCTGTCTGTCTGTGTGTGTGTGTGTGTGTGTGTGAGTGTGTGTGTGCATTAGGGAATTTAGACTGTAAGCCCCAATGGGGCAGTGACTTATGTGAGTGAGTTCTCTGTACAGCAATGTGGAATTAGCACCACTATTTAAATAAATGGTAATAATAATAATAATCATTTGCCTATTACCACAGCTACACAAGGACAACAGTCAGTATTCACCTGAAACTCAATTTTCTACTCCAGATGTTTCCATCTCTCGCTGGCTACAAGCTTCACACCACATGAAGACTGTTTTGGACTCTGATCTTATTTTCTTTTTAGCTCATCAAAGTTTGTTTTATCTGTCAATTTTTTCCCTGCAACATCCCTTCCGTTTAATCAGCCAGCTGTACTACTTGCTCATCCACTCCCTACCCATGCTACAGCTGTTTTGGTCTTCTATCTCATCATTTTCATCATTGTACAGTACTTTCAATTCTACTAAAGGTTTTGTCTGCCATCACAAGTATGAAGAAATGAAACTGAATTTAATCCACTCTTCTATCTCATGACTCTCCAAGACATCAGCTACTACATCACTTGTGCCTTATTACTCTCCATTTAACACTTTCACCCACTCCCCCACATGGCTCCACACATTATTGCTCCATACTATCCAGACATCCAGGAACAAACTACATCTACTGCAGCCTCACTCTTGCACCTTACACCCTGCACTACTTCTCTGATTGCACAGGACATTGACACTAGGTAATTCTTTTAATTCCCTCAATTTTTGCTATTTTATTGATAAATCCCAATGTTTTCCAAAAAAATTTTTTACTCTCCTTTCATGGCATTATCTTTAGGACTATATCATCATTCATCCTTCCTGCAACACACACCTATATCCATATTGCCCATTCATTACTTCACTCACTTCTATTAAACACTCATGAACTCTTTTCACCATTTTGGAAGCTCTGGGCAGCCGGCCGCCCAGCGCTAGTAATCTGTAGTCTGTGGCCACAGAGCCAGGGCACAGAGGCAAGTAACAGACAGACGCTGCACCCAGTTAGCACCATCCACATAGTCCTAGTTATGGCTCTACTCCACAGTACTGAAATCAACAAAACCTTGCCAACTCTCCACATTACAGCAACTGGCTATACCAACCTCACCTTGCACCAGTACAACACAGGTCCCCACCCTGCCCCAATGCCAGCCTTGTCTCCACACTACACTAATGCCACCCCCCTACCCACACTGCACCAATGCCACCCCCTACCCACACTACACCAATGTCACCCCCTCTATCAACACTACACCAATAACAGCCCTGTCTCCACACTGCACCAATACCAGCCATACTGCGACATGCAGGAGGGAGAGGAGGGGAGACAAAGGATTTCACTTGCATAGGGGTGAAGAGATGATGATGAAAGGCTTTCACTTGCATAGGGGTGAGAGGGGAGGGCAAACAGAAATTTTCACATACAAAAGGGAGAGGAGGGACAGAGGCTGACTGACACACAGAGGGAAAGGGGAAAGAGGTTCTCACAAGCAGAAAATGAAATCGGATGATACAGAAGCTGTCACACTGGGGGATTTGTTGAAAAGACAGAAAATGTACGTTTGGGCGTAGCTCCACCCACTTGCAGAAAGCTCCACCTCTCCGAACACCATGGATGACAGGTATGCCGAAGTTGTCACACACAGATATAGGGTGAGTTTGATGGGAGAGAGACTGTCCCACGTAGAGGATAGCAGAGAGAGAGGTTCACATACTTAGTGCTGATGCGTGGAGTCTCCAAAGTCCAGCTTTTATAGAGAGCCCGGTACTGAGGCAAGTAGCGGGCGGCCACATGCCTAGTTACGGCTCTGATCACCCCCCTGGACCACACCAACACTTTCTTGAACACTTCTCTGCATAGCTCATTCACTTCTTATCTTCTGACATCCCCACCATCATCATGGGTGATTTCAACATCCCAATTGCTAATCCACGTTCCAATGCTGCTTAAAAACTACTGTCTCTAACATCCTCACTTGACCTCTCCCAGTGGATTGAATCTGCTACTTATCAGGATGACCACTGTCTTGCTCTTGTTTTCTCTAGACTATGCTCAAAGCCAAAGCATCTTAAAACTGCTTCTAATATGCAGCTGTCTCATAGATCATTGATACCTGTGACAAAACACCTGTTGACAGTTTAGCATGTGTTAGGAAACTTTCATGGAGCAATTTAGGTCTGCTGGACTAATGGACTTAATGTCCGCAACACTGAGTGGACAAGAGTGTAATCATAGGGTTTAATAATCACTAACACCAGCACTTTGAAAGTGATTACAGTGTTTCTTGTCTGCAGGTAATGCTTTGAAGTAAAAGGATAATATTGGTACAACACCATTCCTACCTGTACTTGTAGCTTTGACTATGTCACGAACATGCTCCAAGCTTTCGTGACTTTGGGGTGTTTGCTGTATGAGGTTACACACGATTTCAGCCTGTAGTCTCTACCTATCACACTGGTTATAGACCTACTGAATCGCACCCACACAGCGCTCTCACACCCCCACACACTTCAGGTTTGCCACCACCTATTGAATACGAGCAAAAGGACCCCAATATACTGTCCCACACTGGCACACATGGCTTCTGGCTACCCACCGGTTAGCAAGGCCCACATCAGCAAACAAAGGGTTAGCTCTTCACACCTCCAGACTGTTACACAAATGTAAATGCAAGCACATACTTGGCTTGTTAGTCAAATGTATTAACAAATCACACACCGGCATTCAAAGGGTTAACTTGGTCGAGCTATATTCTTCTTAACAGGCCAATGGATTCGTTAGAGTATCAAGGACGCCACTTACTAATAGATTTAATATACAAAAGGTACAGGGCATACATATATATATAAAAAATGAATAAAAAATTGACATAACATACACAAGCAAAACTGTTTAAAAATAAAAGGGGTGACATTCAGAGTATAACTTACGTGAGTTGTATAATGTGTGCCTTGGGAAATTGGTTAGGAAGATGGGCAGCTTATCAATGGGGATTGATTTTCCCAAAAGACTGACAATTTGTCCCTTCACAACACAGGTTTTTAAGCAAACTCAAATGGGACGGTCTTCACATCGGCAGTATGGATGCAAATGTGGGGCGGAAATGTCCCTTCGGTGTCACCTAAGGATTGTTCAAAACTATTCCTAAGTTTTGACCTGACTTAGCTTTTCTCAGATATAACCCAGAAACATAACTCCCAAGTCATAAAAAAAATCATAATCTCCCGCACATTTAAATACCAAACATGATGGAATCGTAGCAATATGAAATACCTTTCCCAAAGACATGTGATTATAGCTGTTCGATGTTAATAACTGAGCATACTAGAGGATTGTATAAGAGATCAGCGTTCAGTTCATGTCTCCTGTTAATAATACAACATTAATGATAAAACAGTTAAAAAAATATTATTCTTGAAATATATTTCTTAGGATATTGTTAATGTCTACTGAGCATAAAATACATTTATACAGTTGCTCCTTATTGCAAACACATGTTATAGCATGTATACAAAACTGTTATCACTACTGATCAGGACCCAGGCTAGTTCTGTTTCTATATAGCAGCCAAGAGGATCCAGGAAGAAAACAAGCAAGAAGTGGAGATGTGGACAAGAAGAGAAAAGAAGAAAAGGTAAGGGAATTACATTAATACAGAGAAAACGAAGGTAGAGTGGGCTGGAGAATATAGGGGGAGAGGGGGGGCTGGAACAATTGGTGGGGGAGAAGGGGCTACAGAAAATGTGAAGAGAGGGGGCTGGAGAAAATTTTACATTCAGAAATCTCCACAAGTTACATACTATTAATTTAAAGGAATTTCAGGTTTGAGCAACCATTTATTTTATTAGTATTTGCAGACTATTTGGCTCTCCCTCATTGCTATCTAGTGGTATAATTCATTTTACATCAGCAGAATACATTAACACAAACAAAGGTAATCTAAATGATGTACATACAGCATAAAGCTGTTTATTTATTAAAATCTTGTGGGCAAAACAGCGCTGAGGGCATGTGGCATGTGTGACAAAAGCTGATGGGTACGGGTGGCATGTGTAAGAACAGTTGGTGGGCAAGGAGCATGTGTGAGAAAAGCTTGTGGGGAACGGGGGACAAGTCAGTATGTAACAGGTGAGTGATGTCAAGTTTTTTTTTGCTTTGTTCTGAAATCTAACATTTGGAGCCTCCCCTCTTGAAATCCTGCGTTTGCCCCTGGGCAACAGTGAAGCCTGGACAGCGTTCTACATCAGACATCAGTACATCTTAATAATTATTTTTGCTCTATGTTCACTACATAAAGAGAGGGGAAGGGGTCACAATTAAGTTGCAATTATATTCATAAAAATTAGGTTGATACAAGTACATTTTAGTGAAAAGGGAGGAATTACATTTAAAAGAATTAGCCCATAACATGCATTGTAAATAGGGTATATCAAATGAATCCATTTATAATTTGTGTTTCTATGTAAGTTAAATGCAGATGACTTCAAAGCTGAGCCTACTCTTTAAGGGTTAATGATCTAATTCAATGTGTACAATGTGAGTCCAGAAATACTGTCCTGTGTTACAAGATAACATTGTCACCTTGGTCAGCTTCAAAGGTCTTGTGAGCTATGTTCTGGTATAGGAGTAGTTTTTGGCACCTCTACGGATGTTAGTGAGCTGTTCCTACCAGGAGGTCTTAGACAAGGCGACCACACGATGGCATGCTATATTTTATATAGGCAAATATAATTCAATTTCCAAAATACCACTTACAATCAATATAATTAGTGATCAACCACATATTCATATATAGTATGAAGGGCAACTCACACAGCAAATAAAGCTGTCTATCACGCAGAGAATGAGAGGAAATTATAAGCTCCCCTAATCCACTTTACCTCTGCATATTTGGTATCTGAAGATTGGTAAATTTGTATTGGATTTATTAATGATAAAATTGGGTTTGTGTGACATACCCCAGGGAAAGATATGCTACATTTTAGAAATGGGTATTAAACAGGGAAGATGTAAATTGTGGTTGTAAAATGTGTCACAGGCCTCCCCTGGAGACCAACCCCTGGAGGAGGGCAAAGGCGACAAAGTGTCTTTAAAAGAGGAGATCACTTACAAGATATTGTCAGACTTTTGGGAAATCAATCAACATTGATAAGCTGTCCACATTTCAAGCCTATTTCTCTTGGTGCAGACTATAAAACTCGTACTTAAGTTTATACTCTGAAACTTTCTCCTGTTTATTTTATATGTTTTGGTGTGTGTTATGTCATCTATTATTAATTATTTTTATAACCTGTAAGCATTGTACTTTTTGTATATTAAATCCAACATTTAATAAGTAATGTCCTTATTGCTCTAAACAAATTCACTGCCTGTTTAGAAGAGGTTGATTACTTGGCTGTGTTAACCCTTGAAATACCAAGGGGGAAGTGTTAACTATTTTCACTATCAAAGTGCAGCGTTTGCGCCATTGGGTAATTAAGTCATAGGCATTCTACGGACCTTATACGTAGATGGTGGAAGATGTGGAGAGGCGTGGAAGTGTGTGCCTGTGTTGGGGAAGGGACCAGTTAAATCTGTAGCCTAAGGGATAGGTGAGAGAGAGATTGAGACTGGAATCCTGGGTGCCCCATTACAGTAAACTTCCAAGTCGAGAGTGTGCAGAGTCCGGTTTGTGACAGATAAAAGTAGTCAGGAGAGGTTTCCTGACAAAATAGAGGTGATATATTGTTTGACTGTTTGAATATTTGATAAGTTATCGGATCAGGCAGCTGGAAGAGTCGGTTATCCCGGACATACATTTACAGAGGAAAGGGTCCTAACAGAACTCTCAAAACTGAAAGTAGATAAAACAATGGGGCCAGATGGAATATCCAAGGTTAATAAGACAGCAAAAAGGGGTGCTGGTAACACCAGTAACAGAATTATTCAATCAGTCATTAGCTACAGGAGTAATTCCAGTAGACTGGAAAAGAGCAAATGTAGTCCCACTGCACAAAAGTGAAAGCAAGGAAGGGTCAAGCAACTACAGACCAGTGAGCTTTACATCAGCAGTAGGGAAATTGATGGAAACACTCTTAAAAGAAAGAGTTGTAGGATATCTCAAATCCTGTAACTTGCAGGATCCCAAACAGCATGATTTACTGGGGGAGATCATGTCAAACAAATCTTATTGATTTTTTTGACTGTGTGACTAAAGTAATAGATCAAGGGGGGGGGGGGGCATAGATGTAGCTTATCTGGATTTTAGTCTCACAGACTGTTAAATAAACTCTAAAGCTTGGTATTGGATTCTAATATGGTTGAATGGATAAGATCTTGGTTGCAGGATAGAAAACAGGGGCCATAGTAAATGGAATGCATTCACAGGAGGGAGAGGTTACCAGTGGAGTACCTCAAGGATCTATACTTAGACCAGTGCTTCTTAATATCTTTATTGGAGGCATTACAAATGGTATTGATAGGAAAGTATGACTTTTTGCAGATGACACAAAGGTATGCAACATGGTAGACACACCAGGAGGGGTAAAACAAATGATTAATGATCTAGGCAGACTAGAGGAATGGTCGAGAGAGGCAACTACAGTTTAATTCCAAAAAGTGTGAAATCATTCACTTGGGTACCGAAACCCAAAGGCTAATTATAGTAAGTTTGTGGTGACTTAAAGGCAGGTAAGCAATGTAACAAAGTAATGAGAAAGGCAAGTCGATGCTTGGTTGCATAGGGAGAGGAATCAGTAGCAGAAAGAAAGAAGTAATAATACCACTGTATATGTCCTTGGTGTGGTCTCATCTAGAATACTGTGTTTAGTTCTGGGGGCTATATCTCCAGAAGGATATAAATACATTAGGCACTTTACAAAGAAAGGCAACTAAAATTGTGCATGGCCTACAGCACAAAACTGTTGTTTCCTCCTCCCCACTCCATCCCACTCCTTCCCTCTCCTACCCCCTCTCCTCCCTCCTCACTGGCTGCTGGGTGTGATGTCATCATCACGTCCCGACTGAGTCAGTGAGGAGCTGCAGTGAGAGGAGCTGACTGATGGCGGATGGAATTTGCATCTCCATCTTCACAGCCTGCAGTGGCAGTGTGGGAAATCGAACAGCCCAAGACTACTCCAAACCACTTACCCAGGCCAAAACTCACTAAAAAGTAACTCTAGAGATAAGCCATATTACTCAGAGTGCATCCCAGTGACAAATAAGCAAAAATGTACCTCCTGGGATTCCTGGTTGTGACCCCTTTAAGTTGAGGTCATGGATTTGGCTTAACAACAGTATTTCTACTTCAAGTCACTGCAGATAGGGAAAGAGAAGATCCCTATACTTGGAAGCACTACTGGACTGTTGGACAACCCTGTCACAGTGGCCCTTCCACCAGAGCTGTGATTTAATATTTTAGCGCCTGTGGCGAGAAACAAAAATGCCACCCCCCCTCAGCCCACAATTTTAACCAAATTAACCTAAAATATTAATAAACTGCACCCCCCTTCAGCGTTGCGCCCTAGACGGTCACCCCTATTGCACAGCCCTAGTTACAGCCCTGCCTTCCACACCCTGTAACTTTGGAAGCACCTGAGACAGACTAAAACAGACTGATACTCTTTAAAGTGTCCAGAACCCTGAAAAATAAAAATAAAACAGGAGCAAAATAAACTTTATAGAGAAAAATCCAAGTATTAATTGGGATTTCACTATCACACGATCACTTCAAGGAGAGCACTGCTGCCACCTAGTGGACAATTAGATCCTTAGCAGTGACTGTAACCTATTCTCTATAATTAAGTTTATATATTACTGGGGCAGGAAAGCCTCTAGCAGTGCACTACTGCCCCCAGTGGATAACTGGACACTCAATATTGACTAAAACCTTCAATTAATTGAACCGGTGGTCATCAGCATATCGATGCTGACTACCCCGGCAAGACTACACCGACCTGAGTATTCCGAAGGGGCTGCTTCCTGACCTTGACCAATGACGACTCCTCTTCACCCCGACTTCAGCCAATGACAATGAAGCAAGAAGGTGGCTGCCTGTTGATGACGTGTTTATTGTTCTGTAATGTTTTACCCTGTATGGTCTACTGTTTGTACTATGTAAGGGGCTGCGGAAACCTTGTGGCGCCTAACAAATAACTGATAATAATAATAATAATAATAACAACTGTGTTTTATGCACTTGTTACGTGTTGCGTGTCTGCTGGGTCGTTACAATGTGTTTAGGTCCCAAGGGTGTAGAAGACATATTACACCTAGGGCTGCCATAAGAAAAATAAATCACAATTGTTTCTATCTCTAACAACTGCTTTCCTCTAAAGCAGTGTTTCTCAGATCTAGTCCTCAGGGACCCTGAACAGTGCATGTTTTCCATATCTCCTTGCTGGAGTCACTACTGATAGGCACATTGTAAAAGTAGTATCACAAGGTCTAATTATTTCGCTTTTGATACTAGAAGACCCAGAAAACATGCTCTGTTTGGAGTGTCTGAGGACCAGATTTAGGTATACTCTGCCCTAGAGTGTCTCTAAGATATAGTTATGCTCATTCCTGAAAACAGAAAGATATGGGCTTGCTATTGGACAATCAAAAAATTTTCATCACTGACTCAACTTTAGCAGGGGAATAATACTTACTTAACAATGGTGAGTGAGTAGTTAAAACAGATCTGAATACATAGATTTTACAGATTTGCATTGCATTCAGCTTTTAGGAAACTCATTTGCATTCTAATACTGTATATTATATACTTATTATTCTTTGTTTCACCATAAGCATTGTGGCTATTTTTCCATATTAAATTCCATTTAATAATGTTCTACCTTTGTCTTCTTAACTAATTAATTTGCCAGATATATTAAAGCACTGTATAACTGAACTGCAGGGTGTTATTGGGTTAATGATAACTACTAACTTGTAGTGTGAGACAGGTCAGGATGGAAGCGAAGGCTTTCTGTAGTATACATGAGTAGGAGATTTTATGCACAATATAGCTATATTGGGGTATTTCCTGTAGGTGAGGCTCTAGTCTGTGTACTCTGGATGTCACAATTTATACCTTCCCGAGTTTCCATTTTTAAAGTATGCAACACCAATGAAGGGAGGAGTCTAACTCCTAAAACAAATGACAAAACAGTGAAACCAAGGTGCACTTCTTTAAATTAATGAAATATGTGTGCAAGTGAAGAAAATCCACTTCCACCAGACAGTGCCCCCCTGTAGAACACCTTACCCTACTGCCTCTAAATGATCTCCCCTTTACAGAACTCACTGGCCATCTTCCACCAGTCACTGCTCCCCACACTTACAGATCTCTGCATTGCACTTTCACTAGACACTGCTCTCCCTCCTACAGAACTCCTCATAAACTTCCACCAGTCAATGCTCTACTTCCCTACAGAATTCTCTGTCCACTTCCACCAGTCACCCCGCTGCTACAGGACTGCAAGTTCTCACTACACTCCATCAGTTACTCTCCCTCCCGGTAAAACTATTCACCCGGCCACAAACACAATTGATGATATGTCAGGCAGACCCCCTTGTCTGGGGCACCATTGTCTGGGAGGTTAGCCTGCCTTCTTCTGGATATTCCTGGCACCTTCCTGACATTCCAAGAGAATAGGCAGCTATGATTAATAGTGAGGTTTTTTTTTTAGCAATGTCCTTGTTTGCCAAGAAGTGCCATCCCATTTATACCAATTAAGCACCAAAAGTGAAAAAAAAAAAAAGACGCACCAGCCACAAAAGAGGGAAAGCAAAAATGTCCACCTTCAGCTATACATGTGGCACGTCTTTCATTTACCATTTTTTTCACTGTACTTGGAGCTACAGCATACTTCTATTTGGGTCCCAAATAAGATAAAGAAGGAATAGGAATATTCCCACTTATCCTGTTTCCTGTTAATAATGGTCGATTCAGAGTTTACTGCTCATGCAGGGTTTGAACCGAGAAACTCTCTGATTCAGTGTATATGATTTAGTGTATATGATTCAGTGTATATGATTCAGTGTATGCTCCTTAAACTCTACAATATTGAAACAGATGCTGTGTTATAGCTCTCGCCATTCTGTATCTTTCTTCTCCACTCTAACAAGTCCATCTGTAATGAGATCCCACCATCCTCCAGGTGTATATAAGGGCCTGTTAGGTTACTAGAGCATTCTGTGGCCTGTCTCTGTGTCCAGCGCTGCTTTGTATTTTTGGATCTGAACCTACTGTGCACTTGTCTTTGTCTTAATCATAGTTTCAATCATGGTCTGAGGCCTCTTTGCATTAGTCTGTGTCTTGTCTTCTCTCTTCTGATAATGACAGTGTGCCCTTCCATAGTTCCAAAGTTCCTTGTTTTATATCAGTCCACAGGACATTCTGAGGTCAGTCATGGTCTGTGGCCTCTTTGCATTAGTCTGTGTCTTGTCTTCTCTCTTCTGATAATGACAGTGTGCCCTTCCATAGTTCCAAAGTTCCTTGTTTTATATCAGTCCACAGGACATTCTGAGGTCAGTCATGGTCTGTGGCCTCTTTGCATTAGTCTGTGTCTTGTCTTCTCTCTTCTGATAATGACAGTGTACCCTTCCATAGTTCCAAAGTTCCTTGTTTTATACCAGTCCTCAGGACACCCTGAGGTCAGTCATGAGGGGAAAGGTGTCTGCCATAAGCCCAAGAGCATTCAGAGATGGGGAACTCTGTACTCCAGGAGTGATATGGGTGACAAGACCTTTCCCATCTCCATCCTTGAATTACTCCTGCCCCAATCCTGTCGGATATCCTGTGTGTCGTTTGAATCCTGTTATGGACCTCTGCCTGGGTGACTACACATTTTGGGTTTTGACCCTTTGTATATGACTACCTGCTCTGTATTACTGATCCTGGCCTGTCTGACAACCCTAGTGATGTGACTACTTCCAGTGGTTACTTGCTACATCTATAAATCATAATCTCTCTCTGCGTCATCTCTCAACCTACCCATCATTTCCATTTACGCCAGTTACTGTCTTGGGATTCCATTTTCCCTCAGTGACTTATCGGCATTTCCTTTTTGATCCTTCCAATAGGTTACTTAAAAGGGAATTATCCTGGAGGTGTAGGAGCTTTCATAGATGTCTCATTATATGCTTTTGGGTGGAACATTTATAGGACTGAGAAAATGAAGGTATGCAATATTGCTATAATAAGATTATTATATTAATCTTATTATAATAATACTGCATATATAATATTTTAGCAGTGTACATTGCCAGCATGGATAACATACTACTGTATGCCCTCTAGTGGTTAAAAAGAATAAAGGTAAAAAAAAGTGACAAACTGAATACTGTTCATCTAGTAATGTATTATTTCATCTTATAATATATTCACATTACACTTAAATGTGTAAATCCATCAATCTGAATTAAAACAAAATAAGTAATTATGCAACTTTATTCTTTTTTAAGAGTAAAAGAGAACGCAGCTAAACAAAAATAAACATTAAGGAACATAATTATCAGCTAATTAGTGATAGTAAAGTTTTTGTTTATTCTTGGGAATATATTTTAGCTTGGCCTGAGTACAGTCTTCAATTTGGACGCCAGTTTAAATGGGTGTAGCCCTAAGCCACAGATACCTACTCTCCTGACTCCCCAATTTTAGCCTCCCCCTCCTCTCCTGACTACGCATTAAATTTAAAATATATTTATTTTGTAATAAGCTATCAAAATAGACCAAACTGTCCTGACAAGACAATAAAATATTTGTTTTGTGAGGCTTAAAGCCAAAAATATTAGTCCCAGTTGTCACGGTTCTGTCGCTTTGTATCCTAGATCTGCCCAATATTAGCACTACTTCCAGCAAGTCACGGAAATTAACAGGGAGTATCAGGCTAGATCTATAGGGGAATACAGAGACGTCAATCCGTTTAAACTCATCAAGCTTACTACTAGACAGGTGGTGTAGTACACGATGAAGTGTCAGCTCTGTGGACAGCAGGTTACCACTGGAGTGATGGTGTTGTGCACAAAGCAGTGTTGGCTCTGCAGTCAGCAGGTTACCACTGGAATAGAAGCGTAGTTCATGGAAAGTGTCAGTTCTACGGACAACAGGTTACTGCAGGAATGGAGAAGTCAGTTCAATGGACAACAGATTACCACTGGCAGAGGCGGGCTGGCCCGGGGGGCAGGGGAGCAGCTGGGTTAGACGCCTATTAGGGACGGGGGGTAGGCCGGCCGGCCGCCCCCCGGATGCAAAAAAACAGTTTCTCCCCCCCCCCCGGCCGCATCCGATGTCATCAGATGCGGCCGCGTCAGCGCACAGGCGGCCGCATCACATGACAGGGGATGCGGCCGCATCATTAATGATGCAGCCGCATCCCCTGTAATATGATGCGGCCGCCTGTGTGCCCCCCGGCCATCCCTCTCCCAGCCCACGCCTGACCACTGGGATAGTAATGTAAACCGCTTTTTGGGTGCATATCAAATGAATTAGGGACATGTCATCCACTAAGCAATAACAATGCTTTTAAGTTATTAGTGTAAACGGCAGTAGTGAAGAACTACATATTGCTGGTGCAACGGAGAGCCGGTCATCTCTAGTATGCTCAGTTACTAACATCAAATTTGATTCAAGTGAAAATTGTCACTTGGGACATATCAAAAGAGCTAGAGAAACACAAACCATTTAAACCAGTTAAGTAACAAAATAGTTCCATAGATGGCATAAATGTAGGGAGAGATATACATTAGATGTCTCTCTGAATAATTGTAGATTCCATATATACAATAATGTCACAAGTGAATACCTTCTCCACTAAATGAAAAATTGTCCGTATAGGGGGTAGGGCCAAAACGTTGCGTGGATCTCATCACTAAGCCCCACCCCCCATCCACTTGATCAATGAAGTCAGCAGGATCCGTGAGGACTCCTAGAAATTCGGTAGTCTCCTGGACATTCTGGGACAGTAGGCATCTATGACTTAAATATTCTGTCAGTGGGAGATCAGAGGGAATGCAAAGTGGAGATTGTGGGAATCAAGTAAGGGACTAAGAGGAGTGCCAGGCTGGGAACAAGTTAATGTGTCTGCAGCTGGCTCCAGGCAACTCCAGATCTTGGCAGATCCTGGGGTAAATGTATCAAGCTGAGAGTTTTCTGGCGGGTTTGAAAAGTGGGGATGTTGCCTATAGCAACCAATCAGATTCTGTCTATCATTTTATAGAATGCACTAAATAAATGATAATTAGAATCTGATTGGTTTTTCAAACCCGCCGGAAAACTCTCAGCTTGATACATTTACCCCCCTGTCTGTACACTGTCATAGCTGCTGTGGAAGTGAATGGAGGTGAATGGGAGTACCAGCTGCAGCGGTATTAGCAATACCTCCAGCACAGGAGAGGAAGAGAGGATGAGGTGTATGTTTCATAACTGAGACGGGGACAGCTCTGAAGGGCTGAAAATTAATAAAGATAAAATTCCATTATATAATAATAATACTCAGACCATATGTAATGAAAATAGATTAATTCTTCAGTCAAAGACTTCATGAGAATTTAAACCCTAACGCTCCAATTTTTTCCCTTTGTAACAAAAAAAATGGCATATGTGGAAAGTTTTTAAAAAGATATGATAGATCTGCATGGAGGAATTTTGTGAAATGTGCACAATTTCTTCCAAGATGAAAAGGAAATAAAATTTTACCAAAGAAGAGAACAAAACATTAAAATAATTTATTAATAACAACAATGTTATTAAGGTGGCTGACAAAAAAAAATGGGACAACTGCATTTTTGTTAAAAATACTTCTAATTATTTGGCATTTAAATGATCAGTTTTTCTAGAGTTATAAGATGCCACAAATCTCCACAGCACTGTACAGTAGGGAAAACAAGAGATACATAAAAAACATTAAAATATCATATGTTATTATTTATGGTTGTGCAAAATTCTGGGAGGGTAACACCCAAAAATATTGCAGATTTTTTAAACACTACATTTGTTATCACATCCACTTTTTATCATTTTTCAAGGATTCATAAACAAATAGATAACCCACCGGGACAATCAGTTTACTTGTCTCAAATGTATCAAAAATATGTAGATTTCTTTTTTGCAAGGTCACATTGGGCCTGAGTCATTAAGGCAAAAATGGCGTAAATGCTCTTTGGGACAAACCATGTTACAATGCAAGGGGTGCAAATTAGTTTATTATTTTGCACATAAGTTAAATACTGGCTGTTTTCATCTAGCACACAAATACCTGCTAGATTTATTATTACATTGAAATTTAAAGTTGATCTAAGACATGCCCTACCCCAACTATAAATCTGTCCCAACATTTTAAATTTACCTCCCCCTCCAATGCAACATGGTTTTGCCCAGTTGCAAATGTTATTCCTTTTTTATGCTTTGCTCTCCTTAATGACTCAGGCCCATTGCCTCTCTGCACTCTTACATTAAAGATACCACTATGCTGCTGAAAATGTTATGAAGTATAAAACGGATTAATATTGGTTGACTTGTGATGTGCAGGAACTATACACGAATATTCCTCATGATAACGGTGCACAAGCAGGAAAATATTTCTAATGCAAAGAATGTGAGATCGCAGAAAGACACTGTGACCATAACATATAACTTACTAATTCGTTTTACATGACAATTATTTTGTTTTTGATCAAATATCTTATTTACACAGAATCAGGGGGACTAGGTTCACCCCAGTTATGTAAGAGTATACATGGGCTTCTTTGAGGAGACAGGAGGAACCTGGGCTTCTATGGTCATATATGATTTACTTGTTATATGGTAATAGAGATTATAAATTGACCACTTCATTAAGTATATATATACATTTTATATATATATATATATATATATATATATATATATATATATATATATATATATATATATATATTTTATATATATATATATATATATATATATATATATATATAAACAAAAACAGACATAGGTCCTCTGCACTCACCATGTACAGACTGGGGTGCAAGAGGAGGCTACCCTCATTGTATAGACAAGAAAATAGGGATTCTATGCACTCTCCAAACACATAATTAATGCTATACCAAGTGCTGTTCTATATTAAAAACAGGGAATGTTAGTTCCACATATTGCAATATATGTTAAGCTGACCAACTCACGCCAAAGTCTTCCCATTCTGGTCAGTCCTAACATGATCAAATTCTATGCTATTTTATCTGGGCTTAATTCTTACCTGCACACAGCTTTTAAAGGCAAGTCTTTCCCTAGCACTAGAAGCCATGGGAGACCTGGGACTCACCTGACACAAGTTGGAATTAATTAATGTAAAGAATGGGGTGCAAGAATCATGGGACTTACATTGTATAAACAAAAACAGACATAGGTCCTCTGCACTCACCATGTACAGACTGGGGTGCAAGAGGGGGCTGCCCACATTGTATAGACAAGAAAACAGGGATACTCTGCACTCTCCAGAATTGGAAGACTTTGGCGTGAGTTGGTCAGCTTAACATATATTGCAATATGTGGAACTAACATTCCCTGTTTTTAATATAGAATACTCTGCACTCTCCAAACACAATTATGTATTTGCAGAGTGCAGAGTATCCCTGTTTTCTTATATATATATATATATATATATATATATAAACCCCTAATACTACAAATAGACCTTGCGCGCGGCTGTGCTAAATTCATTGCGTATTGGAACTTCTACAGTGTAGAAGCTGTTTGCGGCATCTGTCATCTTTTTTCATCTTTTTTCACCAAGCTTATTCCGGATTGGATTTTACAAATATGGGGCCCTTCTGGCTGAAGACTGCAAGGACCTAGGGGAAAACTTTTTGCCCAAGAAGAACAGAAGACATTTAAAGCAGGGACTTTGGATACAAATTTATATGGACATGTTTTTAAGCATTTTTGGATTAAAAACTGCTGACGAAAGAAGAAGAAATCTGATTGGTGAGTATTTTGGGGTTTGTTATTTTTAATAAATGTATGTGGTATGAATGAGGGCGTGTATTGTTTTTATTGGGGTTTTATTATTTTTATTAAAAGTATATGGTTGTTAAGAGGGTGTTCTGGTTTATTTAACATTTTGTATTGTGTATCTACAGGTCCCAGTCAGCCGTGGGTGTCAGGGGATGATGGCACTTGTGGTTCTCCAAGTGCCAGCATGCCCTGGCTGCCATGGGTATGCTGGTGCTTTTAGCTATACAGGTATCAGCATGACCACACTGTTTATGGCAGCCCGCTCTGGCTGGGATTTGTAGATCCACAAAGCAAAATTGCGTCTGTTTGTTTTTTTAACTATATAATTGCCATTATTACCCTACACCCACAGCCCAGGGGTGTAGATAGAGCCCTAGTGCTTTCAGCACAGGGCTGGTTGTCCCTAGAGGGGGGGCCCGCTCGTTTTTTTTAGTGGACCCCACTCCCTAGGGAATCCAGCCCAGCGCTGAACAACCTGGGGTTGGTTGTCATTATGGCAATTTTCACGCAACCAACATTAGGCTGGCAGCACTAGGGTTAATAGTGGTAGGACGGGGGGACCCCTTGCTTCTTTTTTTTTTTTTTTTTTTTAACTTTTATCTATTTTTAAACATATGACAGCCGCCGGAGCTCCGGCTGTATAGGCAGAACAGTGTAACAGTGATGTGTTTACTAAACACACAAGGAAACACAGGAGAGCTCGCTAAACACGAGAGTGTTTGACATAGCAGCAAATATGAGAGCAGAGATGACCAGCGATTTTTAGGATCAGAGTAGAAATCGCAGTTTAATACATCTGGCGACTTGGGGACTAAAATCACGGGTTATCATCCGCAAGTTTCCGCGATTTTAAAAAGCTGAAAAAAATCGGACCTTGATACATTTACCCCCAGGATTCAAACAGTAATATTACTGTCCATGCTGCCCTCAAACTTTGGGAAAAATAGATGCAATGGTGTTCCAAAATATAACATTTGGCATAATATATACAGTAACAGGGTCCAAATGACCAGATTAATTGCCTATAGCCCTAACAAGGATGAGATACATCACTAACAAAAAGACTAACCCTGAGTGAAATATTGGTGGGGACACCTATGAGATTACCTTCATCTCCACCAGTACCTCTGTCTGTTGATCTACAACTGATTAACTCATTTTGAACTACTGCAAGGCACTAATCGAATGTTATAAGTCTTTCCACTTATAGGTCTGTGAGATTCAAGGAAAGGAATCTGGTCAGCCATGAGCCTGGTGATAGGTCTAAGTCATCGTGCATCAACGGACATCTTCCCTAGAACCAAGGTGGTCTGGACCATATCAAGTGCTCCTGACAATGCCCACAGTGATCAAGTGGCAGGGACATAACACTTGGGTCCATGCATCTCATTGCAATCGGATCACAGCGCTCTTCAAGTACAAGTCTCCCATCCAGTAGTGTATCATCATCCTAGCGACCAGTTTGAGTACTTGGGATTTGATATGATTTTTCCTCTGGGTTTTAATTGAAGTGCACTGTTAAAGAGGCGAGATTGGTTTTGAATGGTGTAGCAGGCCTCACTAGACACGTTTGGGCACAATAATGCCCCTTCCCATTTCTAGTTCAGCCGCCGTTATCCTAAGAATCAGGAAGAGAGATAAGGATTACTTTGCCTTTTTATAGTAATCTAATCACCAAATGTACTATGAGAATAATCGAAAATGCTCGGTAGGAAATGGTACCTGTCATTTTTTTAATATCATCATCATCAGTTATTTATATAGCGCCACTGATTCCGCAGCGCTGAACATTCACATCAGTCCCTGCCCCATTGGAGCTTACATTCCCTAACACAGACACAGACAGACAGACAGAGAGAGAGAGACTAGGGTCAATTTTGATAGCTGCCAATTAACCTACTAGTTTGTTTTTGGAGGGTAGGAGGAAACCGGAGCACCCGGAGGAAACCCACGCAAACACAGGGAGAACATACAAACTCCACACAGATAAGGCAATGGTCCGGAATCAAACTCATGACCCCAGTGCTGTGAGGCAGAAGTGCTAACCACTTAGCCACCATGCTGCCCAATAGAATTTATAGTTAATCTTTACAATAAAACACTTTGTAGAAAGTTGTAATTTGGCACATAGGGTACATCCTCTCTGTCATTAAACACACCCAGACCTGGCCCTCCGGGAAGATCAGACCGTTTGAAAGACAAATGACATCCTGGGAACAAAGATTGTGTTTTCTAAACCCAGTTTATCTTCAATTCCATACCATTGCAAAGTTAAAACAGGTATCTCTGATATTGGAAAGGGTTCGTTACTAAACTGCAGATTTTATTCTAATATAAATGTTTAGCTTCCTGAAATTAGAATAGCTGCTTTGCAAAATAGAATGGCATTCAAATTCCTGCAGACTAGCAGCGGAGGGAATTGTGCTCTCATAGGTAAGGAATGTTGTACTTGCATGCCTGATTTCTATCTGATCATGTCAAACACATTAAAAATCAGCTGAAACTCTGCATCAAAATAATTATTGGGCATAAATGTATCAAACCTTCTAAAAAGGGAAAGTGCCCATATCAACCAAATAGAATCTAGCTATTATTTATTGTGGACATTCTAGAAAATAATATCTGGAATATGTTTGGTTGCTATGGACAACAGTTCCACTTTCTGTCTTTAGAAGGTTTGATACATTTGACCCTTGAAGTTTAATTTCATGGCTTGGAACATTACACGCTGAAATATTATATGGTATTATAATTTTTATGTGCCTGTACTTGCTTATTGCATTTTTAAAGTCTTGCTTAAAACATCAATCCCACATAGACTTTTTTCTTTAAATAGCATCATCTGATTCTTAACTTTCCTCTTGTAAGTCATTATCTCCTTTTCAAAAGTGCAGACAAGTATGGCTGCCAGTCACACTCACAGACACACAGACTTAGCATGTCATGTGAAGACAGAGGAGGGAGAACATTTTAGAGTGCAGGCTTAACTCAGAGGGATGTTTCAAAGCCTCTCTCCACACTACATCCTGTGCCATGTGACTGTGGCCACCATGGTAGTCACATCATCATCATCTATTTATTTATATAGCGCCACTGATTTCGCAGTGCTGCTCAGTCTCATTCACATCAGTCCCTGCCCTATTGGAGTTTACAATCTAAATCCCCTAACATACACACACACAGACTAAGACAGACTAGGGGCAATTTAATAGCAGCCAAGTAACCTATCAGTATGTTTTTGGAGTGTGGGAGGAAACCCACGCAAACACTGGGAGAACATACAAACGCCACACAGATAAGGCCATGGTTGGGAATCAAACTCATGACCCCAGTGATGTGAGGCAGAAGTGCTAACCACTAAGCCACCGTGTGTCACATGCCACAATGTAAACTGTGCAGAATGATAAATTATTAAAAGCATCCTGAAGACACAAACCAGGGGAAAATTTTTTAATTATCAAGTCTCCTCTTATAGCCTGCCATAGTTATTTATGTTAAAAGAACCACACTAATTTTCCCATGGGACTGTTGCTTTAGATATGGGTAATACAATTAGTCAATAAACTGTAGTGTTAACATAGTATTATAACAATCAATTCAGAGTGATTTAAGTGAAATTGAGATAATGAAATGTATTAATGCAGACACTGTAACTAAAGTGTTATGCAATAAAAGTCACAGAAGGAGGTACAATATTGTAAGGGTTAACAACACAGGTACAGACAGTACAGTCCCAATTTATCCTGCTGTCCCACAGGTCTCAAAGTTGGTCCCAACTTGCAAGATGATGGGAGTTGTGTCTCTGCTCACCATGCAGGGCACCCAATAGGAGAAAGTGACCACAGGAAAAATATTGAAAGTAGGTGTTTTCTAAACTAAATATTTTGCCAGGTGTCAGCAGTTTAGGCCTTGTTATCAATGTGATGTATTTATGTTTGTCTTCTCTTGGAACATTTGTTTTGCATTTAGTGAGCAAGTTAAAGTTTAATTATGTACTGTCTATGTCAAACTTATCTTGTAAATGTGTATTATTATTATTATTGTAGATTTATAAGGCTTCACAGTGCTCCGCTGCACCATACAGTAAGGAAAACAGGACATACATAAAACAGGGACATTCAAGGCAGACATGAAAACAAAGGGTATGGAGGACCCTGCTCATTAGAGAGCTTACATTCTAAGTGGAAGATGGTACAGCTGAAACCAGAGGAGCGAGTGTATCTCAGACTATGGCGTTTGGGACGATTGAGAGGTTGGAGCTTTCTAAATCTCATGTACCCATTCTTTTTTTCAAAATACGGCATCCAATATTCCAGGATCAAGACAAGCAGGAACTGAGCTAAAGAAACCAGCTGCCACAAGTGGTGAAAGTGACAAGAACAGGTAGGAGAGAGCAGGACAGTCTGCCAACTGTCCTGAATCTGGTGGGGCAGTCCTGAATTTGGGCGACTGTCTTGCTTAGTCAGGATTTAGTCCGACTGCAAGGACAGTTGGTAGGTATGTCCAGCTTCACAACGTACTGCTTGTGAAGGCAAAGCTGTGTGCATCTAAGATTAGTGCACACAGTATTGCCTGTGTATTGTCTAAAATGATAACCATGTTACATAATAGGGACCCTGCTTCCTTAAAACCCAGAGCCCCCCCCCCCACCCCAGCCTTAATCCAGCTCTGGTTAGGGGAAGGGAGCTGATAGCAGCTCCTGGTCCTTGAACAGGACACAGCCTGCAGAGCATGTCGAGGAGCTATAAGTATCACAAGATTTGGTAATCTCGAGATACAAAGAGCTTCCCTGCTCACTCTACAGGAAGTTCCCACCCTGATGGATGTCAGCACCATCAGAAGCAAAGATAAGTACAGTGGGCTGGGGGTCTCATAATGTGGCTGTGAGGACGTGATAAATGTAATGTTTTATTACAATATATGTATCAATGCTCCATGTTGACCACATCCCCAGCACAATGTGGTCATGCCCTTTCGGCGCCGCCGCTGTGCTTCGGGACACAGTTTATTTGCTACTCGTCTGTGGAGGGGGGCCCCAAAAATTCACTGTACCTGGGCCCCAAATTTCTCTTGCCGGTCCTGTACATACCATTATCTGATACTAGTAAGCCCAAATAGAGAGTCAAGCTGCTCGTAATACATTTGTATCTCACGGGACACCGTATAACAATGACCTTTGCAAAAAGTACTGTAATATTATTATTATTATTATTATCTGGAACAGAGGTGGGCCTGTGTGCTTTATATGCCAGTGCTGATTTTTGGTCCCAGTCTGGCCCTGGGACGGAGTAGAGTGTGACACCAAGGCAGCGGGCTTGGGAGACTGAAGAAATTGTGGTGTTATGGACAGGGCCGGATTAAGGGAATGGAGGCCCCTGGGCTAAGGGCGCCCCCGCCCCCGGACCGATGAATAATGCTACTGCGGACTTTGAAGGGCCCCCTGGATGCCCGAGGCCCCTGGGCTATAGCCCAGTTAGACCTCGGGTTAATCCGGCCCTGGTTATGGACAGTGAGGGAGATTTAAGGGCAGGTGGTAACTCTGGGAGGACTGAAGATAATAAGCTCTGTTTTGGACATGTTGAGCTTTAGGTAGTGTTGGGACATCCATGTGGAGATAGCAGAAAGACAGTTGGTTACACAAGATAGTACAGAAGGGGAGAGGTCAGGGACTGAGATATAGATTTGGGTGTCATCAACGTAGAGGTGGTACTGGAGGCTAAATGAGCGAATTAGTTTGCCTGTCAGGCGCCGACCCCACACTGTGTATAAGTGCCGGGGACGGACACCTGCTGCCTCCTCTGATCCACGTCCTGTTGCCTAGCAACGGATATACTTCCTAGTCTTGCCGGCCACGCATGCACAGTGGGGCCGCGTCCTGTTGCCTCTGTTACTTGTCAGTGGTCAGCTGCTCCTGACTGCCAAATTCTACAGCCACCAATCAGGGCCCACTATAGGGTATAGTGGTATAGGGTATAGGCACCTCCTCTCTGCAGTCTGTGCAGGAGTATTGGTTTCACCAGCTCCAGCGTCCTGTATCCTGTTTACCGCTGTTCTTGGTTCCTGACTTCTGGCTCTTTCCCTGACTATTCTCTGCTCTACATTTTGACCCTACTTTAGTTCCGGATTCTGACCTTCGGGTTTCTCCTGACCACTCTCTCGGATCACTCCTGTGTACTGCACCATTGTTTGGCTACTGACCCGGATCGTACGACTATTCTCACTCTCTTCCGCTGCACTGATAGCTAACTGGGAGGGCCATGACCTGCGCACCCCACGCAGCCAAGCCCATACCTCCTTGCGGGGGTTCCTGGTGAATACCGGGGGTGCGTTAGACTCCGCGCCTCCCAGATTAGTAGTGCCAATATCAGTCAGTGGCATTCCTTAGTCATTAATGTGATATCACCAAGAGAAGAGGTGTACAATGAAAAAAGTAAACGGCCAAGAACAGAGCCTTGAGGGACCCCAACAAATAGTGGGAGTGGAGGGGAGAATGTGCCAGAGGTAGAGAAGAGACACTAAAGAAGCAGTTCAATAGGTAGGAATTGAACCAGGAAAGAACTGTGTTGCGATGGTCAATGCAGTGAAGGATGTGTAGGAGGAGAGGGTGGTCAACAGTGTCAAAAGTGGCAGGGAGGTCCATGAGAATGGGTATGGAGAAATGACACTTAGACTTTGTAGTATGTAGATCATCCATCATTTTTGTGAGAGCAGTTTTAATGGAATGTTGGGGACAAAAGCCTGATTGCAGAGAGTCGAGAATGGAGTGAGAGGAGGGAAAGTGAGACAGACATTTATACACTAATCATCAAGTAGTTTTGAGGCAAAGGGGAGGAGGGAAATAGGCCGGTAGTTGGAGAGAGTGGCTGGATTGAGAGATGGTTCTTTTAGAATTGGTGAGATGAGCGCATGTTTAAAGGAGGATGGAAATGTGCCAGTGAAAAGTGACAGGTTGAAGAGGTGAGCTAGACGTGGGCATACAGTGGAGGACAGGGAGCAGGGAAGTTGAGAGGGAATAGGGTCGAGGAGAGTAGAGTGGGTGGAGTGTGTGGAATTCACATGAACAAATATCTTGTCAAATGGTTGCCGAATTTGTTTTTAAAGTAGGTGAAAAAATAATGAGCTGTGAGGGAGGATGTGCAGGTTGGCAAAGAAATGAGTTTAAGGCAGCAAAAAGACGTCATGAATTAGAACACTGGGTGGATATTAGAGATTTGAAGAATGTTTGTTTGTCAATTGAAAGGTCAAAGCTGTAAGATGAAAGGATGAATTTATAGTGGAGGAAATCAGGATAGGAATCTTTCAGTGGCACTCTGCAGTCAGTGGTGGATCCAGGGGGGCTGATCGGGGCGATCGCCCCCCCTAGCAGACACTTGCTGCCGACGGCTGCACAGTATGTGCAGGTCCGTGCAGGTCGGCAGACTAAGATGTTAGAAAGGGGCGGTGCCTAAATCGCCCCCCCCCCTAAATCGCCCCGGGTACAGTAGTTTTCTAGATCCGCCCCTGTCTGCAGTGCAGGAGCACATTTGCAGGTAGCGGGTCTGTTTGGTGTGGCATGGTTGGGGTTTGGATTGTCAGAGACTGTATGTGGTAGCTGGAGTTGCACTCTAGGGATGAAGTGAGTGTTTTATTGTAGAAAGAGGCGGCCTGATTAGGACAGGACAATACAAACACAGGAGAAAATAGTTGGTTTAGTGAAAATGAGAAGTAGATTGGATTAAGAGTACTTAGGTGTCTTTGCATGTGGATTTCAGTGCAGGGGGAGGTCATGAGGCAATGGCGGATCCAGAGGGGGGGGGGGGGGGCGATCGTGGGGAATCGCCCCCCCCCTAACAGGGGCTTGCTGCCAACAGCTGCACACTGTGCAGGTCCGCTCGACAGTGACTGTGTGCTGCCCGGCTGCTCTGATTGTGTTTTAAACACAATCAGAGCAGCCGGGCAGCACACTGTCACTGCCGAACGGACCTGCACATACTGTGCAGCCGCTGGCAGCCTTAGATGTCGGAAAGGGGGCAGGGCCTAAATCGCCCCGGGTATAGCAATTTCCTAGATCCGCCCCTGTCATGAGGTAAGGTGAGGCTGAAAAAAGGCAGGTTGTGGTTGGAGAGCAGGAATTCTAAGTTGGTGAAACTAGAGATGAAGCAGTAACAGGAAAAGACAAGGTCAAGGGAGTGTCCATCACAGTGGGTGGGAGTTCAGGTCCACTGGGAGAGACCAAAGGAGGACGTAAGTGAAAGATGTTTAGTGGCAGAAGAGACAGTGGGATCATGTATGGGAATGTTAAAATCACCTTGTATGAGAGTAGGCCGGTCAAAGGATAAGATATAAGTGAGCCAGTTTGCAATGTTGTCAAGGAATTGGGAAACTGGACCATGGGGGTGATAAATGACAGCAACCCGAAGGTGGAGAGGATTAAATAAATGGATAGTGTGGACTTCAAAGGAAGAGAATGAAAAGGAGGGTTCAGAGGGTATGACTTGGACGTGAAACTTGAAGAAAGTAGAATGCCTACTCCACCACCTTGTCTGTTTCCAGATCTGGGGGTATGGCTGAGGGAAAGTCCCCCCCATAGGAGAGAGTTGCAGAGGATGTAGTGTCAGAGAAGGTGAGCCAAGTTTCTGTAATGGTAAGGAGGTTGAGGGATTTAGAAATTAATAGATCATGAATGGATGCAAGTTTGTTACAAACAAATCTAAAGTTCCATAGTGCAGAGAAGGAAAAAGAGGGTAGTGGAGATATGTGGATATGGTTTGGCGGGATTACAAGCACGGAGTGAATGGAAAGGTTTGGGATGGAGCGAGGAGTGTGAGCAGAGAGTGGGGTTTATACGAGGTCCAGGGTTAGGTGAGATGTCGAGAAAAAAAGAGGAAGTAATCTGCACAGAGTCAGGATATACCTCATCTAAATATCTAGATCAAAATCATGATGAGGGGGTGCTCCTTCCATTTGTTAAACATCAAGTAACAAAAAAAAAAGGGAGAAGAAAAAGAAATGGATTGCTAGAGCACTCCTAATCCAATCTAAGTGATACACATTATATATACCATATTTTTCGCTCCATAAGACACGCATTTTCCCCAAAAAAAGTGGGGAAAAAAGTGTGTGCATCTTATGGAGCGAATACTGCAAGCCAGAAAGGAAGGAAGGAAGAAAGCAAAGAAAACTTACATGTCCAGCGTGGAGAAGCTGGTCCCGGCCAGGCTGCAGATCCTCCTGATCGTCCGTCCCCCCGCCTATCTGTGAGGACCTAGCTATCACATGGGACGGCACCTGTATGAGCCAAAAAGAGCTACCCCTTCTATATGAAGGGGTAGCTGGTTTTCTAAATGAACCAGCAGAGTGACAGATTGTATTTCTGCAGCATAAGCCTCAGCTTTGTGGATTGGTAGATTCCTACACAGGAACAGGCCAATAATATCTCATCAGCTCAACTGAATGCATTCTCAATGTGTATTAGATCCCATCACTGTGTGAATACTGATCTGTAAATGAAGGTTTTTGTAAATGAGGTCAGATGGACACAGTTGAAAAACAAGAACATAGCTGTTTCAGTGTACACACAATAATCAGGAACAACGTGACTTGTCTGGTTCACTCAGGTGAGCAATTAGATAGCAGTGAATCTGAATTTGTTCAAGCAGTATTCTTATGACATAAGTAAACTATTCTGAATACTATGCAGATTGGTCCTTGATCACTCTGCACAATTGATTGATGAACAGTAGAGGCTTGCTGGTATTATTGATCTTGGATTTAAATCCCCCCAAAAATTACTCTTGGTGACAGAGACCCTTGGTGACAGAGGCCAAAATGTCACTGCTGGAACCAATGATAACAAAGCCCAAAGCTCCACCGTAGCAAAGCCTGAGCCCAGGAATCAGTTATGCCAGCAATCAGTTATGTGGAGCTGTGAAACTGAAGTGCAGCGCTCCAACTTTAGAGGTCTATTTATCAATAGAGCCCCAAGCACAGCGTAAAGACTGCTTACTTATTGCCTCAATAAAAATCACTTATCGCTGCATTTAAAAAAAAAAATACTCTTGCAAGATTAGTCTCATCACATCATCATTTATTTATATAGCACCACTAATTCTGCAGCGCTGTTCAGAGAACGCACTCACTGCAGTACTTGCCCCAATAGAGGTTACAGTCTACATTCCCTAACACACACAGACTAGGGTCAATTTGATCGCAGCCAATTAACCTACTAGTATGTTGTTTTTGGAGTGTGGGAGGAAACTAGAGCACCCGGAGGAAACCCACGCAAATATGGGGGAACATACAAACTCCACACAGATAAGGCCATGGTTGTAAAACAAACTCATGACCCCAGTGCTGTGAGGCAGAAGTGCTAACCACTAAGCCACCGTGCTGCTCACAGATTACTCATTTTGTAACTCATTGTTTCCTATGTGGTCTGCTAGCAGACCACATATAAAAGCAATTTGTAGCAAGATGATCTGCTTCAAATCGTACAGTCACATTTTTAATTGCCTCACATAAACTTAGAAAAGAGTTTAATAGGATGAGCAATTAAGCAATTATTCAGGAGATTTGACGTCATTCTGTGCAGTAAATTGTAGGTGTAAAAAAACAAACAAATGTTTATTCTTGATGACTTTTATTGAACAGAGCCAAAAGCATGTCAATGATACTCTTTACATAATTTATGATGCACAATACAGTGCAGAAATATTTGTCTATATCTGTGCCTGGTGGAAACAACTTTGCCCAAAAGTTACCATGTACATAAATTTGCCAAATAAACTTTGCTAGGCTGAGATTACTTTTTTTCCTAACAGCTCTTTATACAGCATCAATCTGTAACATATTATACAGGCCCCAATTATCTATATTAGGGGCATTCTGCCTCTTTCTGCTATCCAAGACAATTCTTGTATCGCCCCGTTGATACCCCATTCCCCTCAGGATGGCAAAAGCAGAAAATAAAGAAAGGAAAAATACTTTATTGCCTCAAGCATTTTTTTCCAAAAATAAACATCTTAAAATTTTATTTTTTTTATATATATTCTTATTCTTTTTTATTTAATTTTTTTTACACTAAGTGGAACTGAAAAATCAAGTCTGGGCTGTCAGATCCACTGTGTATGTTTGACCGGGCTAGTCGGGTCACATATCCATATATACCCTGACCTGGTGAAGCGGTAAAGTAAGGTCTTACCGCTTCAGGGCATTTGAGTAACATCCGGCATTTGAGTATCACTAACCTGCTCTGGTGACAGTTTGTTAGTAGATTGTGTTGATCATTGATTTGCTATCACTGTGATAATCTGCAATAGAAAATCATTGTTATAGCTGCATGTTAATAAATTGGGGCCATAGTGACCTCAGTACTAGCAACCTTTGTAATTATTGGTTAATAACACAGCTCAGAGTTAACTAGAAGTGAAGCCAACTTAGGCTTAATAACATATGACAGCACAGTTTTCATGTAGTATGGTCTACAATACAACAATACTGCTTTTGCTTTTCCTACTGTACATCTCAACTGTTTGCCAGAACTTATAATTAGGAGGAAAACTTAGAATGAATCAGTTATGACAATTAGGATGTTTGTGTAGATGGATAGGACTATGGACTATGTTGGCACTTTAGAAATACTGAATAATAATAAGAATAATTAACTACTTTTATTATTTGTTTCAGTATCACAATTTACCAGAAGGTGGCACACTTTCTCTGTCTTTCTGTCAATGTTAACTATGGAAATGTAAAATGTTACCATATAGCAGTGGATTCCAAACTTTTTCAGTTCAAGGCATCCTTAGGGTCTCCAAAATTTTTTGAAGGCACCCCTAAGCCAAAATAATTACCAAGTAGTCCCTCGCTTTGCTTACCACTGGCCCTGACCAAGGCACCCCTGTGAGATCGCCGAGGCACCCGAGGGAGCCTATGCGCACAGTGTGGGAACCACTGCCATATAGTGAAAAGGGTTTGAGCTTAGCACAGGCATTTCAATATTCCCTTCATTAAATTTATGACAGGTGACTGTAGGAAAGACAAAAGGTCATATAGAGACCATTGATCATGGAGAGGCACCTTTTCAGTGCACTAAGCCATCTTTCCATAGCAGATGACAATAATACAAGCATGGGCGCACGGAGGATTGTCGACCCAAAAAAACCAAAAAAAACCCAACCCGCGCGAGAGCTACTGCGCATGCGCAGCAGCTCCGTTTCTTCAGCGCTGTCTTATACAGCAGCCGCGGCACTGTCAAAGAAGCGTCCACGGCGGTGCTGTATACACTACAGCACCGCCGCGGACGCTTCTTTGACAGCGCCGCGGCTGCTGTATAAGACAGTGCCGCTATAGTGGCCATTAAGTTAGCGCAGGGGGGTTTCTGTAGACTCAGAAAGCCTGTATTAATAATGAATCAGACACAATTTGTGGATGCACCATATGAGGGGTAGTTTGGCTATTAGAAGTAGCTGAATAAATACTATGTGATTATGGACTTTGAATACCATTCTGCTGAAACTAGGAACATTTAAGGCCTGAGCTTACTGGGGCACATATAGAGGGGGATGCAGCTGCAGATATGCCTGCCCCAGGAGGGTGGCTATTCAACAAGGAGCTAAATTCCCTAGGGGAATCTGATCTGCTAAAAATGTAGGTACCCTCCTAGGTAAAGAACAGCCCCATGATGAAAGCACTACGGTCCCAGTAAGCCCTGGTGGCATAAACTGCTTGGATATGCTGGCTCTTGTAGAACTAGAACATGCTGGTCACATGCAGGGAATAAACCTTGGTTAGACTAGTCTCTGGAAACCCCTGTCCTACCTGGTGTGCCTGAGGTTTTATTTATTTCTATTTTTCCCCACCCGGTGCGGGTGGAGGAGGAGGGGGGGGCAAGCACGCGGGAAGGGGGGGGGGGGAGAGTGAGCGGGCGAGGGGTGCCGATCAAATCATTGGTGGTAAGTGGCAGCAAAAGCCTGTCTGAGCAGAGAGGATTGATGTAGCAGACGAACACCTAAAGGTAAGTGAGTGGTGCTGATGTCGGTGTTGTGTGTGAGGGGGGGTGTCTGTGTGTTGGCAAGGGGGCTTGTGGCAGTATACTGTGCTATGGCACAGGGGGCTTGTGGCAGTATACTGTGCTATGGCACAGGGGGCTTGTGGCAGTATACTGTGCTATGGCACAGGGGGCTTGTGGCAGTATACTGTGCTATGGCACAGGGGGCTTGTGGCAGTATAATGTGTGTGATAGCACAGGGGGCTTGTGGCAGTATACTGTGCTATGGCACAGGGGGCTTGTGGTAATGTAGTGCGTGTGATGGCACAGGGGGCTTGTGGTAATGTAGTGCGTGTGATGGCACAGGGGGCTTGTGGCAATGTAGTGTGTGTGTGATGGCACAGGGGGCTTGTGGTAATGTAGTGCGTGTGATGGCACAGGGGGCTTGTGGCAATGTAGTGTGTGTGTGATGGCACAGGGGGCTTGTGGTAATGTAGTGCGTGTGATGGCACAGGGGGCTTGTGGCAATGTAGTGTGTGTGTGATGGCACAGGGGGCTTGTGGTAATGTAGTGCGTGTGATGGCACAGGGGGCTTGTGGCAATGTTTTGTGTGTGATGGCACAGGGCTTGTGGTAATGTAGTGTGTGTGATGGCACAGGGGGCTTGTGGCAATGTAGTGTGTGTGATTGCACAGGGGGCTTGTGGCAATGTAATGTGTGAGGTAGGTAGCGGCTAATTAATGGGTGTTATTTTGTTTGTGTGGTTATGGTGGAGCAATTTAATTTAATAGGGTGGTTGGTGCAGACTTATCAATGTAGGGTGGGATGATTAGTTTAATGTTGGGGTGGTTTGGGCGCTATTAATTAAATGTGTGGCAGAGTTTTGGAAAAAGGTTTGCCATTTCTTAAAAGTGAATGCAAGTTATTTAATGTATGATAGGACATAGGTTTATTTAATAAATGTGATTACTGTGAATACTATTGTAATGCTATTGGGGTTGTTTGGGGAAATAGGTCTTTTTAGTAAAGGTGAATAAAATTATTTTACAGTCAGACTGGTTACAAGAAAGGGGCACTAATAATAAAACATGAGTTGTTTTGATTTAATGTCAGACTGCATAGAGGCAGGGAGGCCTACTGTCTTCACTCATTGCTGGTATTTCTATATCTCATTTACCTATTCTATTTCCAAACAGTGAACCAACATTACAGGATCCAGACAAGCAGGTGCAGGCTGACAGACGTCACATTGATATTACTTCCGGGGAGCGGGCGGCCCTAACAGCCGTGATTCTGAGTGGCCCGGGGGGGCGATGCCCCCCTGCCCCCCGGCCCAGCCTGCCCCTGCAGACAAGCACAACTGAGCTTAGGACCCAAGCAGCAGCAGCGAGTATTGAAAGCAGGAAGAACAGGTAGGAGAGAGCAGGACAGTCTGCCAACTGTCCTGATTCTGGTGGGGCAGTCCTGAGTTTGGTGACTGACCCACTCAGTCAGGACTTTGTCCCGACTACAGGCACAGTTAGGAGGTATGTCCCACTTCACTCTGCTCTGCTCATGAAGGGGGAGCTGCATGCACCTAACAGTAGTGCACGCAGCATTGCTCGTGTATTTAAAGGGGAATTGGAAGAGTTGGAGAGCTACCTAGCACTGTCTAAAATTATACCCACGCCCCCTTGCATGCTGGTCACGCCCACTGGTGGTGTGCCATGGAAATCCCCCTCCTCAAATCCTGAGTTTGTCCCTGCTAGGGAGGCGGCATTTTTGTTTCTCGCCCCAGGGGCTAAAATTTAATGTTACGGCTCTGTAATCTCGTCTTATCTTCATCTAGCACAGGAATACTCATGTAACTGCTTTAAACAAGAATGTTCTGCTTCTTTCTGCTGGTTCCAGCAATTGCCACCATGAGGCCTGTTATAAGAAGCCTGTACTACTAATTATTATTATTATTATTATTAATAATAATAATAATAATAATAATAATAATAATAATAATATTAATACATAGATGACAGAACCAGGCTACCTACTGGCAAAGGTCTAGATGGGGAAAGGCTCCATAGAAAGGATGTGACCGTTGCATGAATCTGTTTAAAGCAGGAGTTAGAAATGACCAATATGGGCCTGAGTCATTAAGGAGAGCAAAGCATAAAAAGGAGTAAATTTGTACCTGAGCAAAAACATGTTGCATTGGAGGGGGAGGTAAATTTAAAATGTTTGACAAAGTATTTGTGTGCTACATGAAAAAGCAGCCAGTATTTAACTTATGTGCAAAATAATAAACTAATTTGCACCCCTTGTATTATAACATGGTTTGTCCCGTAGAACTCCTTACTTTTTTTTTTGCCTTACTATCCTTAATGACTCAGGCCCTATAAGTACATTTTGGGGCGAAATATAGTTTTACAGATATATTTTCCCCACCACTAGGAGAGACAAAGGGGCCAATTGTTGGATTTTATTATTCAAATGGTTAAGGAAATATATTAGGTGCTGTCACTGTGTACCACTGTAAAGACAGAACTAGGCTGTGGACTCTTTGTGTCTCTGACTATTGGCACTGGCTTTATGAATTCTAATAACCTCCTCCATCTTCACCAGAGGTTCCTGTGAGGAGACTTGGCCTCCACTTGCAGGGGACTCCAGGTCATGGTCTCAAAAGTAGTCTCATGAGGAGGCTGCTGATATAAGGCAAATATGGTACCAAAGGAAGAGCAATATAGAAATCCAAGTCAGGGGCAAACAGCAGAGAAGTGAAGTCAAAGCAGTCTGATATCCATTGATGTCCAGGAAGACACGTCAGTAACTGCTTAGTTCCATTGCTCAAGTAGGGAACCTGTTGTACAGACAGAGCCTGAGGTTATCTGAGGTGTGTAAGTATGCTGGCTACTCCTGAGATTGGTTATTAGAGAGGTGCAAGTGATTTAACACATAGGTTCTGTGAAAAAGAGAACATTCTTAGATATTTATTAATATATTAACCTAGAGTCCTGAGAACTCGCTGAACAGTTCCTTGTCTTCCATTAGTCTCTGTATGGTACTATTGGAGTTTGCCAGACATATTAACTATTAACATGTCATCAGCGTAGAGGAAAATTCTTATGCACTCCTATTAGGATATGTGTTGAATATCTATCTATCTATCTATCTATCTATCTATCTATCTATCTATCTATCTATCTATATCAGGTCTGTGAAGCAAGCCTCTGATTTCTTAATGATTTCAGAGACACTATTGTTTGGAGTCTCTGAACTTGGAAAGAAAACACATTTCCTACAATTTCCTTGCCTTGCTTTGTTGGCTAATAAGAGCTTCCTAATAGTTCAGATAAGTGCAACATGTTCTTACATTTTGGGAACATCTATTTGAAGTGATTAACTTCTAGGGTTGAAGCTAGGCAAAAAGTCATTAAGATCTCTACTAAGTTCTATCTTTGTCCAGGGATAGAGTTGATCAGTAGGAGTTACTCTTATTTAACGCTTTCTAGATGTCCCATATCATCCCAGAAATAGTGGTGTCTACATTAGTCCTCTGGAAATGCTGCCTGCTGCTGCTGTTTACATTTGTTGAAAACTATAGGATTATCAAACAACGAGGGCTTAGTCGCCAATCCCAGTCATACCCCTAGTTGTTAAAGTCAATAGTGAAGGGGAGTGTTCTGAGATCCCTCTCTGAAGGTATTTACCACAGGAACAGCATCCCAATAGAGGGGCAAAGCGTTATCGGTCAAGGGGTGATATGGGAAGATGTCTCCACCTCCATACCTTAAGAATTTTGAACATGTGATCTCAGGTGCTAAGTAATTATGTTGGGTAGAGAGCAACAGTCAATCTAATGTTGGGCCCATTACTGCATTAAAATCTCCAAGTAATAATGTGGGGACAGCTGGCAAAAGAGCAATTCTTTAGAAATTTTTTAGCAGTATATTTAAAAAGGAGGTTATATATATATATATATATCTATATATATATATATATATATATATATATATATATATATACATACATATAAACCTACCAAGATCATGTCCAGTGAGTGCACCCTGCATGGATTATTAGATTATTATAGATCTCCTCGCTGAGTCCACTTGCTGTCAGGGTTAGTAACCTCACACAACCTCAGGTGCCTGTTCTTCCAATCTCCTCACTGGCTTACCTTACACCTTATGATAAAATTCAAAGTGTTATCCTCCACATATGAAGCCATCCATCCTATGTCCAACTAATAAACACTTTGAAGGTCATGAAATCTGTTGCTCAACACATCTCTTGTTACCTCCTCATTGTAACATCTGCAGGACTTTTCTAGAGTGACTTCTCTTCTCCGCTCCATTACACTGTCCCCTAGTATCTCAGCCTGTAAGCAGTTACTGAGAAATCATATTTTCTGTTTACAATGACCCCTCTTCACCATCCTCCTCACACTTTCCATTCACCACAGTTTTAACCTGCTTGCCCCCCCTGATCGACTTTAGTTTATAAACTCTAAGAAGCAGGACCCTCTTTACCCTTTTGTATCAGTGTAACTGAGTGTTACTTTGACAACCTGCCTGCTGCTGTAGTAGAGTAGAAGCTGGCAATGGGATAAAGAGGGTGCTGCAACACCTCAAGACAACTGTAAACCAGCAACACCTGTCCACCTCTGTCCACATCCAGCACAATGGCTACTATCACCAGCAATCTCCTGGATAGGTGACTGTACATTCAACACAGGACTACTGGTGATATGTTTCTTCTGCTCTTCCCTTGATTGGAGAGCATGATCTCCATTTGCAGTTGAATATGGTGGTGTCAGCGGGCAATCTTCCATCTCGTCCTGTGGTGAGGTGATATGGAGCATGGAGGTCAAAGTCACTAGTAGAGATGCTCAAACCAGTTTACTGAATGGGAACAAAAACTTTAACATTCAAGCAAAGTTTTCCGAATTTAGATCAATTAAAAAAATAACCAAAATTTGAGCAAGGAAAACAGGTTCAATCATGGGTTAGCTCGTGTGCACATTGTCAAACTGGCTTGGACATTGTCATGCTTAAAACACATTTTAACTGTTTTCCAATGTGAACCTTGAATGCCAACAGTGACATCTGGACACAGTAATGTTTGGTGTTTGAGCTAAAAGGTTTAAATACTTTATTACTTAAAATGTTATTTCAATTGTATTTAAAAATAACAGATTTTAAATTACTATTTTTAATGTGAACTTTGAAATGTGAATTATGAACGCAAACCGGAAAATTGAATTATATATTGAAGATTTTATCTCAAACATATTAGATTGCATTATGAACAGATTTAAAATTAACAAAAATTTCTAGTCACAGGAAAGTAGGATTGTCTCACCAGGTGGAGCTGAATAAAATAGAAACAAGAGTTCTTGAGCAGTGTCTGTGATCTCTGGGGTACTCCTTGATGTTTGCTGAAGTATTTCGTCTGCTGTTGCTAAGATGCATAAAGCTATGGGGAAACAAATAATTATTACAAATAGTTTCTATATTATTGAAGGGACTGGGAAATTCTGATTAAAAAACGCATGGAAATATTCGTATGATCGCTAAAAGCCTCCATACATATGTAATCTGAAGACCACATCTGTGCTAAAATATTATCTGATTCATTATTATCCTGTAATTATAGAGTCAACACCACTTTACAGCATAGTTGCTGATGGTCCCAGAATGTCTGGGAAAATCCGAGAATATTTGGAGACCTCCAAGACTCATCATCATCATCAGCTCATATAACTCCATTAATTCCGCAGAGCTGTACAGAAAGGTCACTCACATCAGTCCCTGCCCCATTGAATCTTACAGTCTAAATTCCTTATCATAGACACACAGACTGACCGAGAGAGACTAAGGTCAATTTAATAGCAGCCAACTAACCTACCCGGAGGAAACCCACGCAAACATGGGGTGAACATACAAACTCCACACAGATAAGGCCATGGTTGGGAATCAAACTCATGAGCCCAGTGCTGTGAGGCAGAAGTGCTAACCACTAAGCCACTGTGCTGCCCACGTTGGGAAGAAAGCCTAAGCTACCAGATCCCAGCTGTGCTACATGAAAATGGTCACCACTCTCCTACACGAAGAACTGATGTCACAAAATAGCTATAAAAGAAAGGTCTATCTGTCTGTCTGTCTTTCTTTATTTGTTGCCTATTCTCCCAGGATGTCTGGGAGACTTATTGGGCCTGAGTCATTAAGGCACGTATATCCTTTTTCTGTGCGTATCATTCGCCAAACTCTTCTGCGCATGCCCAGCAAAGGAAAAATCGTCCGTCAAAGAACACAGATCCTTAACGCTCGCGAATGCAATTGTCCTTTACTACGGCCTGCGATTTTTATGTATGAAGAGGGCGGTGAAGGGATGTGGTGCAGTAGTCAATTCACAATCAGGGCGTTCCCGTGCAGGGACATCCAAGTCAGAGTTGGACGAACGTATGTTTCTCGGCGTATAGTATGCACCAGCCCTGGGTCTAGTTTATCTGCCAGGGCCAAACCACTAGCATACACACTAGGACTCCGGATCGGCATGTGATAGTGACTTATGCTCCCAATCACCTGTATACTGTCGGCCAATTAAGCACTGCTATAGTCTGATAAGAGCATGCACTGTATGTTGCCATTTCTGCATTTACATGTACATGGTTTATGTTTTGTTTTGCTTTTTCAAGCAATTGGCAAGGTTTGTTTGGTTTGTACATTTTTAAAAGTGTCTGTTTAATGGTAGCCTAGTTTTTCTGATTTTATTACTGTTTTTTTGTGTTTTTTTCTAATAAATATGTATGTGCTCGTTTGTTTTTTCCTTTTTCTTACTTTGTTTCATGTCATAGTTTACTTGTTTTTATTTGTTTCTTAACCTAGTCATGTGACTGTGTACTAGCTTTCTTATGTTTCCTATCTGTTATATAGCTTTCTCTATTGCTGCTGTCACCATACAATTTCCATAAAAGGATTACCCTCCATTTTGGGGTAAGTAAATGGCCCTAGGTGTGAGCCCTTACATAGCATATAAGGAGAAGGACTAATTTTGTTTGCTTTCTTATTACAGTTATTTTTTTCTCTGATACATATGTGTATGACAGCATGGTGGCTAAGTGGTTAGCACTTTTGCCTCACAGCACTGGGGTTATGAGTTTGATTCCTAACCATGGCCTTATCTGTGTGTGTAGTTTGTATGTTCTCCTCATGTTTGCGTGGGTTTCCTCCGGGTGCTCCTGTTTCCTCCCACATTCCAAAAACATACTAGTAGGTTAATTGCCTGCTATCAAATTGACCCTAGTCTCTCTCTGTCTGTCTGTGTGTTTGTGTGCAGTGGCGGATCCACGGGGGGTTGGGGCGATCGGGCAGCACACTGTCACTGTTGAACGGACCTGCACAGTGTGCAGCTGTCGGCAGCCTTAGACATCAGAAGGGGGGCGGGGCCTAAATCGCCCCCTCCTAAAATCGCCCCGAGTAGGACAAATGTCTAGATCCGCCCTTGTGTGTGTGTGTGTGTATGTTAGGGAATTTAGATTGTAAGCTCCTATGGGGCAGGGACTGATATGAGTGAGTTCTCTGTACATTGCTGTGGAATTAGTGGCACTATGTAAATAGCTGATGATATGGGCTAGTTTGTTTTGTGGTTGTTCTTACATTGTTTCATGCCTATTCATTTGACACAACGGCTAATTGTGTTTTCTGTTTTATTTGTTAATAATTGTTTTTCTTACAGCCCCATTATGAGTTTGGCCAATCCACCTGTAGGTGTAAGTATATTGTAAATCTTTCATGTGCAAACAGGCATGAAAGTTTGGGAGAAGACATCAGGCCGGTATAATAGGGGCACGCCTCGTATTAATGCCAGGTTTAGTGGCAAAGTTTGCCAATTGTAGAAACAACAACCACCGATTCATGGGTGCCAGGGCAATATTCATGCTGACACTTTGGGATTCACAGAGACCACTGATGGTATAGGTGAACAAAGTAACAAAACAAGGGGGAACACATATTTTAATGTTCATTACAACCACCACTACACAACCAACACCGTACTGTTTGGTATATAACAAACCAGGCTAGTAGGTAATATATGAACCAACACCTGAGAGATACACCACGATGTTCCTATGGCATTCAAAAGCATAGCGTTCGCTGTCGCAAGTATAGCAGAAAAGTGCCTTGCGGACGAACATCATAGTATGTGCTTACATGCATGGCCATGAGCAGATAAGGTAGTAACAGTTACACCCAAAGTCATTAAGCTGCATTTGTGACGATCCGCATCTTGTTATAAAGAACAACGCGGATAATATTGCGGTGTATTATTATCATTACTACGGTAATTTCAATGCTGATTTTTGCTCGCAGCTCTGTGAGCCGCAAGCAAATATCTATGTTGAAATCACGGATAAGTTACAACCAGTAGTAATGCGTGCATTCTAAATAGCAATGCGGAAACTTGAATCTGCCCCATGGAATATTAGGTATCTTCCTGGGGAGCCAGGCCTTCGGATCCCCGCTGTTCCTTCCAAATGACCAGACTGCACGTGTACACACTTGGGGCTAGATTTACTAAGCTGCGGGTTGGAAAAAGTGGGGATGTTGCCTATAGCAACCAATCAGATTCTAGCTTTCATTTATTTAGTGCTTTCTACAAAATGTCAGCTAGAATCTGATTGGTTTGCTATAGGCAACATCCCCACTTTTTCAAACCCGCAGCTTAGTAAATCTAGCCCTTGATGTTATCTGTGAATTCAGGCTAACATAGGCGCACTCGCCTGTATGGGACATATCAGGGAACAGAAGAATGAGGATCCTCGTGACTCAATGACTCAGCACAAGGCTTGTATAATATGAGACATTTTTCATTGTTCTATTATATATTTATTTATTTATTTTAATAAATTATTAAAAGTCCAACTTGTATTTGTTAAAACTTGATAGAGAGATTTTTGATTGTTAAAGAAATTAGGACCTATTTATCAAGCCTAAAGCTGGGTACACACTACAGAAATTTCGACCAACTTTTTATGCAGAGCGATTTTACATGCGATCGATGATCCGATCGCTTCGGTCCATGGACTGCATACACACTAGCCTTGTTTGGGACGATAAAAGGAAGAGCGGACGTCCCTTTAGCAACTTTTTACAGCCATGTTGTCGTGAGTAATGACTATAATTTCGTACTCACTGTTGTGGATCGGTCGGAAGTTTATACACACTACACATCAGAAATGAGATTGGACCGAAAATATTAAATGGTACCACCATTCAAATGAGGCGATAATCGTCCATTTGGGCAGACTTTCGACCATCGTGTCACTGCACACACTGACCCGACTTTTGAACGAGCGGTCGTATGTCGGCTGTTTGAGCCGATTATTGGATGAAAACAGTGTAGTGTGTACCTAGCTTTATCCATACAGTAAAAACATTGTGGCAATAGGGTATTATTTGCTTTGCTCTGTTTATTGATCCTGTTATGACAAGCGATTGGGCCCCCATGGGATTTATCAAGCAGTGCTGCTGCGCTGCTTGGTTATAGCCCTGCCTCTGAGGATGTGCCACCCTACACAATCCCCCTTCTGTGATGTGGTGCACATAGTACTATAATTTCCACCTGGTGGTGCTGGACAAACTGTGGGTTTGAAAAAGTGGAGATGTTGCCTATAGCAACCAATCAGATTCTAGCTGTCATTTTGTAGAATGCACTAAATAAATGAAATCTAGAATCTGATTGGTTGCTATAGGCAACATCTCCACTTCTTCAAACCCACAGTTTAGTAAATATACCCCCTGGACTATACTAGATATGCTAATCGGGTGGAGCAGGACACGCCCCTTTGGTGCAACAGGGCATTCAGTGGTGTGTTAGGTGTTACTTGCACAATCTTCCTGATGTTATTTTTCAAAAGTATGTATGCTTTATAGTTAGTTAGTAAAAAGTGCACAAATATTATACAGCAAGCACAAGCCATACCATAGGGTAAAGAAGGCATTAATTGATCTCCTGAGTCCTGACAGACTAGTCGAGCTCTGTAACGTAAATGTGCAGGCTAGATGTCTATGTCCCTGGAAACATTAACATCCTCTAAATGAATGAGAAAAGCATAAACTTAGCTCCATGTATTGCCAGAGGCAATGCACCGATATTATCTGCCATGTCAATACAGGTGAAACAAACAATCTATTGCAGCTAAAGTAAAATAACAAAAGATAATTGTCAGAATGGTGGGAAACCACTAAGACAACAGAGTTTTGTATGTAAATGATCTAGATCGGAAGGAGACAACCTGTGAATTTCCAGTGTCGGGGAGATACAAGTCCCAGCAGGCTCTGCAAGCCGGGCAGTGTAGAGTTGCCTTTCTCAAATTTAGATGATCGTCTTTAAGTTATACCAAACCTATAAGACAAAAAAATAAAAATGCAATCTATATATCTTCTAATATTGTAACTATTGTGTAACAACCACTTTAATCCATGCAGTGCAATAGCAAATAAGGCTTCTTGTAATGTATTTATATAAATTTATATATAATTTATATAATTAAAAAAAATAAACAAATAATGTGAGTAAATATTAAGTTGACAATAGATACACAATCTTATTGTCCACAATATTACAGTCATATTTATTGTGCCAATCCATACTTGCCAACTTAGAGATCCTCCCCATCAGAGGACCCCGAAGGGGATGCTGAGGAGAGGGGGCGTGAATACTGAAAGCAAGCAGAACACCAGACAGGCTTAGTATCACAGTTTTGTTGTTTTACTTCTTTGGTCTCTCCTGTTGGCTGTTTTATCCTCCTTTAACTCTCCTCTCCGTCTTAATTTTTCCACTCGTTTTTCCACTTCTTAACAACTCACTCCGTTTTTTTCCTGCCATCCAGCTCTCATTCCCACCCCCTTTTTTTCCTGTTACACCGCTCATTTCTCCTACGCCTCAAGAGGAGTGCAGCCCCTATTGCCCATTTTGCCAATGGCTCCCAGGCCCCTCCAGGGAGCCATCGTTTAGCATGCCCCTCCCCCTTCTCTCCCAGCTCCGGCGTTTACTTGGTGACTGCTTGTCTGCCATCCAGGGTGTGCTGGTACCTGTAGTACACCAAAGAACAATGTAAATAACACACACGGATTCTGAAGGCTGGCACCACTGGCATCTTCTTGAAACAATCCAGGTCTTGGCAAAATGAAAAAGCCTCACAGATGATACATGACTGGCTCTGCTAAGAGCTCCGCTAAATATCAGCTCTTAGCAACAGGGCAATAATATTTATAACCAGGAAATTTCCCATGCTCTGAGGTCAGAACGTTATTAAACGGATTAAATATGGTAAGGTAGTCACAATGCTTAGGATACACAAAATAAAATAACAACATGAAATACAGTAATATATACAGTAATATATACAGTATCATGAAATACAATAATATTAAGCATATTACGCATAATATTAAGTTTCTTCAAAAATAAAAAGGAGAAATACAGAAATGAAGCTGATCCCCTTAGTCTGACTAAGTACACCTGTTTTCAGGGCTTCTAAAGCCAGGTCCTTTCCCCTCAGCCCCCTCCCTTCTATGTTAGAGCAGAAATGCAGTGTGTATGTTAATGGGGAGATCTGCGCACCTGTGTGTGAATCATAGTTCACCCGGGGATAGCCAGAAATTCTTATATAGACCATAAATGTTTTTTCAAACATCACAAAATCTTATTCATTATTTGGGCCAATACTTAATTTCTCTACGTTTGCTATTAAGCTGATCTCTAAACTCGAAATATTTGATGTACCTATTCGTCCGAATTATAAAAATATACAGTGGACATCTTGTATATAAATTATGAACAAGATTACTTCGATATGGACATTTCACACTTGAAATGATAGATCTGACATTGTGCTCTGAATTCAGAATGTATGATCATACATTTCAAACTGACGTAATCTGTGATATGATAACACATACTTGCCAACTCTCCCGGAATGTCCAGGAGATTCGCGAATTCCGGCTAGGTCTCCTGGACTCCAGGGAGAGTGGAGCAGTCTCCTGCATCTGCCCACTTCCTAGTGAAGTAGGTAGAATTAGAGCCAAAATGACGCAATTCTCAGGAAATCGTGGCATTTGGTCCTGCCCCCTGCTGTGAAATGACGTGTTTGCGTCATTACGTTGTGGGGGCGGGGCCAAAATGATGATTATTCATCTGGCCCCTCCCCCCGCACACCCACCCCCCCTGGCAACTTCCTGTAGTTGGCAAGTATGTGATAACAGTGCTAAGGAGACACTCGATCCACTACCTATAGTCCTCTACTATGAAACAGGATATAAGGACCAGTACAGTGTCTGCCTATGGCAAACGGTCACTTGACATGTCAGCAAAGCTATATCCTTCATTGATGGAGATACTCTGCACAAATACACAATTAATGTTGTTCTAGCTACTTTTCTATATTAAAAACAAGGGATGTTAGTTCCACATTGCAATATATGTTAAGCAGACCAACTCACACCAAAATCTTCCCCCTTCTGGCCAATCCTTACATGATCAAATGCTATGCTTTTTTTTTATCTCTGTTAAAGCCTACCTGCACACAACTTTTAAAGGCAAATCCTCCCCAAGCAATAGCAGCCATGGAACACCTAGGGACTCACCTGCCACAAGTTGTAATTAATGTAAATACCTAGAAATGGGAAGCAAGAGAGCTGAGACTTACATTGTATATACAAAAAACACATTGATCTTCTGCACTCTACATGTACACAATTAACACTGCTCTAACTACATTTCTATATTAAAAGCAGAGAATGTTAGTTCCACATATTGCAAAATATGTTAAGCTGACTAACTCATGCCAAAGTCTTCCCCCTCTTGCACCCCAGTTTGTACATGAAGGGCCTGATTCATTAAGGAAAGTAAAGAAAAAAATAAAAATAACTTTGTACCTTGGCAAAACCATGCTACATTGGAGGGGGAGGTAAATTTAAAATGTGATGACAGATTTATAGTTGGGGTAGGACATGTTCTAGATTAACTTTACATTTCAGTGTACAAATAAAGCTATGAAGTATTTATGTGCTACATAAAAAAACAGCCAGTATTTATCTTATGTGCAAAATAATAAACTAATTTGCACCTATGCATTGTAACATGGTTTTGTCCAGGAGAAAACATACTCATTTTTTTGTCTTACTTTCCTTAATGAATCAGGCCCAAGAACTCCAAGGGCTAGACTAACTAAAGGGTGATTTGCTCAAACTGCTGTTTGGCTATTTTTTCGGTAGTTTTGAAACCGTCGGATTTTCTAACGCCCAAACCACCGTTAAAACGGCCAGAATTAACATTTTCCAAAACCACCACTTTACAAACCGCCATCCCAATTTTAATAATGATAAACATACAAACAGCCGGATTTACTAAGCTGGGGTTTTCAAAACCGCCACCAAACAGCCAAAATAAAAGAGGTGGTTGTGAGTGACGAGATTGATCATTGAGCTATATTGCCATTCAGGACATAAGAGGAAGCACCATTGACATTTAAATTATTTGGGCAATCATTATTTATTGATTAAGGAGCAAAATTAATTTAATTGTTACTTATGAGGGGATTTTCTTTTTTTAATATTTTTTTAAGGGGACACTATTAAAGCATTATATTATGTGGGAAATGTGAATTTATAATATTATTAACTGATTGTTAATGGTGGATATAATTATTTATGTTGCACAATAGTGCCCGAATAATATAATAACTAAGTAATTTTGTCCCCTTAATATAATAATTTTTTTTTTCCCCTCATAAGTTATTAAATTAATTTTGCCCATTAATCAATAAATAATGATTGCCAACATAATTTAAATGTCAATGGTGCTTTCTCTTATGTTCTGAATGGCAAAATAGTTCAAACAGCATGTTTGAACTTTCATTCTGTAGCAGGTATTAAAACTGTCCTGTCCTGTCTTCTGGATGGCGGTTTTGATGGTGGTTTCATCCAAACCACCGGCGGTTTGGACAAAACCATCGGCGGTTTAGCTTTTTCAATCCGCCATACATCGCCAGTCATTTTAAATTGAAGCCTCAACCCACCCTATAATAAATGCAGCGGTTTGGACCACTAAACCGCCGGCGATGGGTGGCGGCTTCAAACCGCCACCAAACTCGATTCTTAGTAAATCTTGCCCCAAGTCATGAAATCTTTTAGCCGGAAGATGTCCATTAAGAGTTTGTGGGTCCTTTGTTGATAGGCCTTATTAATCTCTGACGTGTGCATGTAGGTGCCACTTTGGTTCTGACGGGAGCAGGCCCGTTAAGACTAAAAAGATTGGACTGTTGGTCCTGGTTTGGTCAATTAGTTTTTTTCTGGCTCATTCTGGCCTCTGTTAAGGGGAAGGAATGGTACAGAGTTGAGAAATTGGTTTAGGAGGGCATTTTAGGTTGTTTTTGTAATGGTCATCTTGGAGCTTGTCTAACATGCATCCAACCCCAAGCTCTAGTGGGCTCGGTGTCGAAGACCCATTTTCCGGACTAAAACAGAAATATTTAGTCATTAGTGACATCAAACAACAAACGACAATGCTTTATAACTGCTACTATAATAGGAAATCATAAATATATTGTGTTGCCACTTGTTAGCAATCTTTATCAGTAGACCAATTGCATCTTCTTTATTCCCCACTTAAATGCTAGAAGCTAGGATTATAATAATTCCCAAACCAGGTAAAGAAACAAATCTTTGATCGAACTTTCTTCCAATAGCATTACTAGATAGAGGTTTAAAAATCTCTCCCTGCTCACAGACTTCCAAAATTAGTTAACCTGGATCATTCTGGTTTGATCCCTTGAAGGCAAGCTGTAGATAACATGATGGAATTGTAACATATTATACCATGCTGATCACACCAATGTCCCAGCCTTGATCCTTGCATTAGATGCTAAACAAGTACTTGGCTGTATAAACTGGTTATTCATAAAAGTAACGTTACACAATAATTGGATTTAAAGACATTATTGTATGTAATTAAGTGATTATATTCAAATCCATCTACTTCAGTCAATTATTCAGGATTTTAGTCTAAGCCTTTTAATATGTATAATGGCATTGGGAAGGGCATTCCTTATCTCTGTTGTTATTTTACTAGCTATGGACAATGCCTTAATTCATGGAATCTCCATACTAGGTATTGAACACAATTGCGGATTTGCATTTTGTGTAAGATCTTTCGAAACTTAATTTGATAAAACAAACCCACAAGAATAGCTTGATGCCATATTGGACCAACTTAAAATGTGTGTTAAACCCAACAAAAATAGGTACATAATGAGCAATTAGCTATACCTGAAATAGCTTTTGGTGATTTATTACTATACACCAAATTCTTTAGACCATAAATCATAATTGAATATCCAGCAATTACATTTAATTATAATATTTTGGAAAATATAACTCTATTTTAACTAGAGATGTTCACTGACCCCCATGTTTTGGTTTTGGCTTTATATCTGGATTAACTTCGTGTTTTGGTTTTGGCAAAACCGCCCTCGCGTGTTTTGGTTTTGGTTTTGGATCCCTAATTTTGTTTTATAAAATCCCTATTTTTTTTGCTAAAATCACATAATTTGGCTATTTTTTTTGTTCCTACATTATTATTAACTTCAATAACATTAATTTCCGGTCATTTCCAGTCAATTTTTGTCAAGTGACAAGTACACTGCTACCCCTTTTTCTGTGTGAGCAATCATCATCATCATCAACATTTATTTATATAGCTCCATCAAATTCCGTAGGGCTTTACAATTGGGAACAAACATTTATAAGACAATACTGGGTAATACATACAGACAGAGAGGTAAGAGAACCCTGCTCGCAAGCTTACAATCTATAGGACAATGGGAGTTTGAAACACAAGGGCATGTGCTAAATCATATTGCACAATGGACCAGCTAGAATGCAAAGGTAAAAGTATTGAGTGGGCTGTGTGTGTGGCAATGTTGGTCAGAGTGTTGTTGTCCTGCGTTAGCTGTGTAGAGGGTGGTAATAGGGTAATCTAGGGAGATTAAGATGGTGGTTGAGGAATATCAATGGCACTGAGCAATGTCACTGGAGAATGGAGAGTGACAAGAACACTGCTACCCCTCTTTCTGTGTGAGCAATGGCGTTGGATCTCCTGGGGAGGGAGGTACTTATGGAATCCAAAACCCGTGAGATCCGACAACACAACAATGACGTTTTGCCTTGATTCAGATCCGCGGACGCACAAAAGTACCGAGCCGGCTCGCGAACCTACTCGGATCCCCTAAAACTCGGGTGGGTTCGGTTTTCAGAAAACCGAGCCCGAGCATCTCTAATTTTAACCAAATGCATGATTATATTACGATTGAAATCCAGTACTTACACTAACTTTCCAGCATAAACAAGTTATTCACAAGCTATCTAATCCATTTATTGAAAGTAGCCTAACAGTTGTATGGATCTCAAATTATTGTAAACTATTCCAAATGAAGATTGGAATAAATATCTACAAATTAATTAATTTATTTAAAATAAATTTCTTTACTCTCTACAATCATATCATTAGCAAACCTTCAGAAACACTTTTTTGAGAATCAAAATATCAAGAAATACATTTCTAATTTTTATGCTGCCAAGAACAATAGTAAAGAATTTGTAAAGATAAAGCATGTGAAACGTTGGAAATTAAAACTAAACAATCAAACTATCTCATTATGTGGAAACCTGACAGGGGCGGGACTCCCTCTACAGCCAGGGGTGTGACCCAGAGGTGAGGGGAACCCAGCAATACCGGTCCACCTCCCCGAGGCTCCCACACATGTTCAGCAACACTGATAATTTGCTGTGTTCCATCCCTGCTTGCCATAATATATCTATACATAGTATGTAGTATGACTAATACTTCAGAAAATGTACCCCTCTCATTCCAAAGCGTGTGTGCATATATATATATATATATATATATATATATATATATATATATATATATATATATATATTGTGTGCAAACAGATGGCTCCTCACACAAGTTTCTGCTGAACCACATTGACATTTATTTACTTGTCAGGATGGATAAATAGTCTTGGCAGTGTCTTCAGCAATCAAATGAAACATTCATAGAAATAAACATAGTCCCATAGCCCTGAACTCTGGCTATCACAGTTAGGTCCCTAACTGGTCACTGGCCCCTTTTTACCAGCAGTCTCCCACACACAGGTCAAACCCAGCTTTTTAAGCTTCCTGTCAGGCATTGCTCTGGCCGACTCCTTAATTGATTAGACTAGGTGCTCCACCTGGTCCCCTGCTCTGTGTAAGTGTGTGCAGATTTAACCCTCTCTACACCTTTAGGCTGTGGTTTCCCAGGAAACCATCACTGTTTCCTCTATTAGACGGTTGCAAAGTGTCCCAATTGCCACATACCCCTCCCCTTAGCTTCGTCCAGCTACATGAAGCAGACTCCATGGGGAGTGCAAAACTACCCTCTGTCATACATCCGTCCCTTTTAGCTTCATCAACCCCAGTGATGTGGATACTGTGGGATATGCATTTTTATGGAAGTGGGCATCTGCAGTTTTAAGTTTAGGTCCTAGTCCAGCGGTTCCCAAAGTGTGCGCCGCGGCTCCCAGGGGTGCTGCAAGAAAGCCAGAAAAAACCCAAAACATAAACTTACCAATCCAAGCGGCGCCGGGACCCAGTATCCTCCACTCTCACGCAGCTTGTCACTATAGTGACAGGTGCGTGTGAGAGAGGGAGAATGTTGGGTCCCGGCGCCGCGCGGATTGGTAAGTTTATGTTTTGTTTTGTTTTTTTCAGGCTGGCCATGGCAGAGGGTACAGAGTGAGAGGGAGCGTGACAAAGGCCAGAGGAGAGGGGACAGAGGCCAGAGGAGAGGGGACAGAGTCCAGAGGAGGGGGCAGCGTGACAGAGGCCAGAGGAGGGGGACAGCGTGACAGAGGCTAGAGGAGGTGGCAGCGTGACAGAGGGCAGAGGAGGGGGACAGAGGACAGAGGAGGGGGACAGCGTGACAGAGGCCAGAGGAGGGGACAGAGGGCAGAGGAGGGGGACAGCGTGACAGAGGGCAGAGGAGGGGGACAGCGTGACAGAGGGCAGAGGAGGGGGACAGTGTGAGGGGGCAGCGTGACAGAGGCCAGAGGAGGGGGACAGAGGCCAGAGGAAGGGGCAGCATGACAGAGGGCAGAGGAGGGGGACAGAGGCCAGAGGAGGGGGCAGCGTGACAGAGGCCAGAGGAGGGGGACAGCGTGAGAGGGGGCAGAGGAGGGAGACAGAGTGAGAGGATGCAGCGTGACAGAGGCCAGAGGAGGGGGACAGCGCGAGAGGGGGGCAGCGTGAGAGAGGCAGAGGGGGCAGCGTGAGAGAGGCAGAGGGGGCAGCGTGAGAGGGGGCAGAGTGACTGAATGCAGAGGGGGCAGTGTGTCTGGATGCAGAGGGGGCATTTTTTCATACAACTAAATAAGTATTTCTGTCCTGACCTAAATACTTATTACATTTTTTTGACCCAACTACTTCTAAAACAGGACTGCTCAGTAATTATTTTGAAGGGGTGCCTTGAAAAAATTATGGAGACTCTAAGGGTGCCGCGAACTGCAAAAGTTTGGGAACCACTGTCCTAGTCTATGCCCTCTCAGTGGGGTCTCCTCACGCCAAGGTTTTAGAAAAGCGACATGTTTAACTTGTCGTTTTTGACTTTTATCCAATTGACAGACTCTATATCTCTTCCTTCTATACAATAATATTTTGGAAAGGTATTTTGACACTCTGGACAGGATAAGCAATAGCTTTTTACAGCCCTATGTATTCCTGGCCAGTAATAGCGTAGTAAAACTCTTTACCAAGTCTTATCTCCTAAATGACCTCCACAAAGATGTGTATGTTCGGCTTCCAATATTAAAGGCTCGTGTACCTGCGGTATTAACAGCTTTTCAACTTTCCTTCCCTGAACAACCCCCGACCTATACAACAAATCCCCTTTAATAAAGAAATACGGTACGCATTCTGCCGGCCTGGCAGCTTTCACCTCATCATTAATATTTACCACTGATCTAAATGCATTTTCTAGAGAGGCATCATTAAGCTGATCTCTTGCAAAGTCTTGTAATGAAAACAGCCTTTGAATTGGAAGCAGTCCTCAACTTCGTCTGGTGGCTCCGCATTTTCCACGACAGAGTCACCGGTAAGTGATTGTGACAATGGCTGCTTTTGTTTCCTTGTGTGAAACTTGGGACAAGTAGCGGTCGTGGACCAGTATTCAGCATCCATAGACGACAGTTTTGTTGTCTCTTTTCCCGAGTCCAGTGAGAGTTAGACAGGTTATTTAAGATTGGACTTTCGACTGGTGTATCAGTTGCCGACATGTCCAGCCGGACCCAGTTACTAAGAATCTCCTGGAACATGGAAAAGTCTCGCCCAAGGGGGTATGGTAGTTTAGGGACTACAGCAGCCACTACCTCAATTGTTTGCCCTTTTATCGTAATAGAAAGGAGAGTCCACTCATATTCCTCAGTAGCTCCATGGATGCATAACACCTTCACCTTAGGTAGCCTTGTTGTTACATCTTTCGGAACCACAGAACTGGAGACCAATGTCAACTCGCTTCCTAAGTCTACCAGGGCCAAAACAACATGTTGATTTATTAAGACAGTCACCTGAAACAGTACCAGTTTCCCTGTGGAGGGGGACATGGTGCAACAACTAGCAAAGGCCTAGCTGTAACCTAGCTGAGTAAAAGAACAATGCCCAGGTCTGCCATATTCAAAGCGCCGAGGCGACAACTTTGCCTTGGACAACAGTTTTGGGTTCCCCTCTGGAGCCTTAGACATGTGTTACACGACCGAATAACGGTCTACCACCATAGCAAGTTCCTCATAAGACGTGGATCCGCTTGTAGCACCCATCTCTGTAAGCTCCTCTCCAGCCCATGGACACAATGGTCAATTGCCAGTATCTCCACTATGCGGCCAGGTGTATTGGTGTTTGGCTGCAACCAACTCTTTATCACATTAGATAGATCAGCCATCTGTGTGCAAACCGATTTTCCTGGGAGATAACGCCAGTCATGGTAGCGCTGAGCTCTTCCCGCTCCAGTTACACCTATCAGGGCCAAGATTTCAGCTTTTACTTCCTGATAGACAACAGCCTGCAAATCAGGTAAATCAACATAAGCACACTGAGCTTCACCGCTCAAATATGGCACCAGCTTCTCCACCCAGGTTCTTAGTGGCACAGCAGTGGTAGATAGGATGGCAGTTTAATAAAGTAATGGAGATCTTAAAAACATACAGACAGAGCACTAGCTAATATGATGGTCGTTTTAGAAAAGAGGGTATTCAAAAGTGGGCCCATCCCACGTGTGGACCTCACCCAGAAGTGAAATAATTTGAGAAAGAAAATGGTCCTACATCATTCTCAATGTTATACTACATGTGGGACACATTATAGAGGAATAGCAGTGGCAGTAATTAAAGGTTATTTTAGAAAAGATTATACACCAAAGTGGGAAATACCCATAATGTAAATTAGTGCAAAATTATCCTTGGGACCTCCCACCCACCCTTATGTTGTATAGTAAAAAGCATAGCTATAGTTTAACAACCAAGCACGTTAGCAACAGGGAATGCCACTTTTGTGGCTGAAGTGCTCGATTTGCTTGTGCCCCCACAAAAGAAAACATTTGGTTGTTGCTTGTTGAACTGTATAATAGATCGGAATTTTAACAATTTACTAATGAGCTTTAAGCCTGATCAGATGCCATAATAATCTCTCACCTTGATACACAGTGTTGACTCATCATCAATGTGACTCCCAGAAAAGATACGGTTTTTCTCTGGCAGTGGCATCTTTAGGTGAAGCTGAAGCAAGGCACATGTCATGAGACGATAGCTTGCTCAAAAGCAGCTGTTTGCACATCTTTTAAAATTTGTGTCAATTGGAAAAAAAGACATTACATATGACTTACACCTAGGATTAGGAATGGTTACCAAAATGTAGTGATCCAATTTCAAGATGCTGCAAATCCTTGGGTCTTGGTGAAGCACATAAAGAATGGATCTGGCTGCTTTTAAAGTAGTTTGATTAGGGGTATGACTTGACTCAAGATGGGAGTGTTTGAACTCACTTCATGTATTACCATTTCAAATGGTTTGAGCAGCTTGCATAAAACCGCCAGCCTTAAAAAAAACTACTGCCATCTTAACAAGTCGTTAGCTTAACTTTTCAATGGAGTACTATGGACACCATCACCACCGGAGAAGATGCCGTTGATCTATCATCAGGTTGCTGTGTGCATATGCCACCTCAGTCACGAATGCACAGTAGCCACACCAGGGTCAAGTCCCAGGGTTTCCCCCCCCCTGACCAAAAAAAAACAAAACACAAGAGAGAGCAGCTCCGTTTCGGCAGCACTGTACTATACAACAGCTGCGGCGCTGTCAAAGAAGCGTCCACGGCGGTGCTGTATACAATACGCTTCTTTGACAGCGCTGCGGCTGCTGTATAGTAGAGTGCCGCTATGGTGGGCGCTTAGTTAGCGGAGAGGGGGGGGTTTCTGAAAACCCAGAAACCCCCCCCTGCGTGCGCCACTGAGTCCTCTATTCGCCAGCAGCGTTTGGCTGCCAGTGAAGAAGTTTATATTTAGTTTGGGAGAGGGAGATTTCGCCAGGGTTTGCCAATGAGCCATGGCATGGTTTTGCAGTACGTTTTGTATTGCTGTGGTATGTAGCGATACAAAACTATACTTACTGCCGCCCACTAGCCACCAATGATAAATACATTTTAAAATCAAGAAATACTTTGCGTCTTTTGTAGTATGCTGCTCAAACATCACCCATTTGTTTGGGCACTTACTATTACAGATGTGGTACTGCCCTTCACGGAATAGCCTTCATTCTCATCTTTGTTTTTTAAAATCAAGAAATACTTTGTTTAATTAAATTTACTACTATACCAACATATTAGTATTTACTGCCAGTAGTGGCTGATTGTCTGCTATTCACTCTTTCACACCCACTTTAACACACAATTCCAGCAGGATGTGGTCTGTAAATAAATAATAAAGATTTCTGCAGTAAAACCACAGCTAGTCCTGTACACATTGATTGCCTTTGTCACCCTGTCCAACCCGCTACAGCCCAATTTGTCAGAACACAATTTAAGCAATGGACCTCCCCAAATGTTATCAATTCTAGAATGGCAGCTGAGAACTGGAGGGAGGGCTTTATATAAAAGATCTCCATCCAAATCACGCGAGGTACTGGTGAAAGTAAAAAAGAAGAATACTATGTAATATTTTATTTGCCGATTTCACAAAAAGTGTTCTCAGCTCTTCACTTCCAATGTCTCGTCTGTTATCTGTATGATCAAAATTTATCATGGATGTAAATTAGTAATTTAGTGATATCAACTACTCATTGATGACTCACTGACTATGAATGACAAGAGAGGTGCGGTGTAAGGACACTGTGTTCACATTGACCTAACAGTGAAGGTGGTGACTAAGGGAGGAGTAGACAGTCAATGGCAATTCTATGGTAGTAACCAGGCCACCTTATTTAAAGGGGAAGGATCTCTATATTAAAAAAATACCTTTTATTGTTTTACTTAGATACTACATAATGTAAGAATATTAAGCAGATAATTGTCATTACAAATATGACCCAGAATGACATATATTACAGAGCTGCACAACTGAAAGAGATTCATCATAGATTAGTGACACTACTCAGTTATGTTTAGCTGCAGAGGTTGCTGTGCAAAATCATATACATTGATGTTAGCAAAAAACAAATGTAACCCCAGTAGCCTCCTCCCTACTGCCTCACTAAAACCTCTGCAATCCGCTCTACCTCTAGTCCCCCTACATGGCTAAGTGGTTTATACCTGTGTTAATACTTATGATGCTTGATGTACATTGTATTGTCTCTTCTCCACTATGTACCCCCCTTCTCCCCCTCTTATTGTCTCTCTTTTTCGATACCTCTCCTTACCGTGAAACTTTTAATAAATATAATGATGTTTAAAAACACAAATGTGAGCTATGAACTGCATGTGCTGGTTTCTAACATAAGGGGGAGCACTTTACCCTTGTGAAATGAGTTCCTATCTAAGGCTGCATCGTGTCAAACTTTCCAACTTTTAGGATTTAGGAATCGGGACAGGGTGTGTGTGAGAAGGGGACAGCTCACATCCCCCCTGTATAAAAGGATAATAATACACAAACACTACAGTCACCAGTGTAGTGGAATGTGCAGGTGCAATGAGATTAGTGGTGATATTAGTACACTATAATTCATAAAGCAGCACGGTGGCTTAGCGGTTAGCATCTCTGCCCCACAGCACTGGGGTCATGAGTTCAATTCCTGACCATGGCGTTATCTATGAGTAGTTTGTATGTTCTCCCCGTGTTTGTGTGGGTTTCCTCCAGGTGCTTCGGTTTCCTCCCACACTCCAAAAACATACTGGTAGGTTAATTGGCTGCTAACAAATTGACCCTAATCTGTGTGTGTGTGTGTTAGGGAATTTAGATTGTAAGCCCCAATGGAGCAGGGACTGATGTGAGTGAGTTCTCTGTACAGCGCTGCGGAATTAGTGGTGCTATATAAATAAATGATGAGGAAAATAAATGATGATGATGATTCATTGGATTATGCAGCAGTATGCACGTGATACATCTATTAAATATAATAGTGTTGAATGTGGTATAATTCCAACGCCAAATGTATCTGATAATTAAACACAAGGTATGTAAATGATGAATTGGGTGAATTATGTTTAATAGAAGCAAAGCGCGACAGACCTCCTCCACTTACACATCTTCACCCTCATTCACGCCTCTGTTCTGCTATGAATTTCTGAGTTTAATGAAAACAATATGAGTGACAAAGATTTTGAAGGAAGCCGGATTTTAAATTTAGGACAAATTTGTTTTTACCTACCGTGTATTAACCTGGCATCGAAAGCAAGGAGGGCAGCATGGTGGCTAAGTGGTTAGCACTTCTGCCTTACAGCACCGGGGTCATGAGTTCAATTGCCGACCATCTGTGAGGAGTTTGTATGTTCTCCTCGTGTTTGCGTGGGTTTCCTCCGGGTTGTCACGGGCACTAGGAGTCTTTACCCAGGGATCACCAGATGGTAGGCTTACCAGAGCAATGTAGATGGTAATCGAATACTCTGGTAGCTAGGTGATCACGGAACATGAAATGATGGCCGATGAGATGCACAGGAAAGTCTATGACTAGCAATACTGGTAATAATGAGGTAATAATACACAAGGAACTGTATGGACAAGGACACGTGAAGATAGTCAGTGGTCTGCGATAGCAAGTTGTACCACTGCTATAGGGAGGAGGAATGTCCAACAGAAACAAGGAGGTGATGAGAGTCAGCGGTCTGCGGGTAGCAAGTTGTACCGCTGTCTGAGTGAAGGAATGGAATCCAAGTGGAGGTATCCGGGTAGTCAGTGGTCTGCGGCAGCAAGTTGTACCACTGCTATGTGAGAGGATGATGGAACAGGTGATACCGGAAACAGGGATCAGTGGTCAGACGTCAGCAAGTTGTACCACTGAATATATATGTGAGGAGGTGCACAGGGGAAGACTGCAACACAGGATATACACAGGCACCTTATACACGATCCACTGTAATATGCACAATATAGATATACATATAGATATAAATGACTGAGCAGGTCTGCAATCTAGAAAGTCTCTTGAAGTAGTCCAGCACAATTATAACACAGTCAATGATGGCAATAGACTCAGCGGATAGCAGACTCCAGAGAGAACCAAACACAGTCCAGCAAGATATGCAATACACAGCACAGTCAATGAGAAGTATGCATACCGTGGTTCAGCAGTAGCAGACAGATGGGATAGCAGCGGTACCTGAGCGGCGGGAGGCCGCCTGGATAGGAAGTCCCTGGATAGGTGAGGCAGCGGTCTAGCAGGTGCAGCGCACAGGTGAGTAGACCAACAGGGACACGAATTCACAGGAGTCAGCAACACGTGGAACTGGACTCATAGGAGACCCAGGAGAATGGAGATGATCCAGCAGAGGGTAGTAGATGAGATACAAATCAAATGCTGACAGGAGGGTAGAGACCAGTGGAACACGTGAAGGCGTGGAGAGTGGATCAGCAGGAGATGGAGGATAGCGCTGACCACAGCAGCAGGACTCAGCGGCACACGGAGGTAACCAGTAGCAACCACAGGAACCAACAGCGATGGGAAACAGGAGTGCAGCGCAGGGCAGGAGCTGTGATCATGAAGAGTAGCAGATGGTAATGAAAGCAGCAGGCTCGAGGAAGTCACAGCAAAGATGAGATGAGACTGTAGTGCACGGAGGCAGCGGATAGTAATCAGCTGGCAGTCACGATGTTGAACATAGGCGAGTTGAAAGCAGGAGACTGTAGTGCACGGAGGCAGCGGGTAGTATTCAGCTGGCAGTCACGATGATGAACACAGGCGAGCTGCAAGCAGGAGACTGTAGTGCACGGAGGCAGCGGATAGTAATCAGCTGGCAGTCACGATGTTGAACACAGGCGAGTTGCCAGCAGGAGACTGTAGTGCACGGAGGCAGCGGATAGGAATCAGCAAACAGACTTGATGAGAAGCAGGTGAGTGAAGTAAAAGCTGGAGTGCACGGAGGCAGCGGATAGCAATGAGCAAACAGTCACATAGATGAAAAATAACGTAGAAGTGGTTAGAAGACTGTAGTGCACGGAGGCAGCGGATAGGAATCAGCACACAGTCCTGATGATACAGTTGATGGTAGAAGTGGTATGGGAACCACAGCAGTAGAAGTGGTTTGGAAACCACAGGAATCAGCAGCGCTGAATACACGAGTAATACAGGAACACCTTCAGAGACTCATGAGGAATGAGACTCCAAGATCAGGCAACGTGGTGTTGACCACAGGTGCTTAATATAGGGAGGTTGCCTGATCTGCCAATTGAGTTAAAGGGGTATACACTGAAGTATAGAAAAGGGCTGCGCATGCGCAGACCCTCAGGATGGTGGACGACCACGGTTCCTAAATGTCCGGGAAGAGGCACTCACGGTCCGGTGAGTGACAGTACCCCCCCTTTTAAAGGTGGGCACAGAACGCCTGGAACCGGGCTTGTCCGGATTTTTGGAGTAAAACTTCTTCAAAAGGGCAGGAGCATTAAGATCTTCAGCTTTGATCCAAGAGCGCTCCTCAGGACCAAAGCCCTTCCAATGAACGAGGAAGTGGAGGACTCCTCGCGAAATTTTTGCATCTAGTACCTCGGTAATCTCAAAATCCTCCTCCTGATGAACTTGAACTGGCTGCGGAGCTGAGGGAGGAGTTGAAAAACGGTTGATAATAAGAGGTTTGAGCAAAGATACATGGAAGGCATTAGAAATCCGAAGACTCTTAGGAAGAAGGAGTTTCACACATACTGGATTGATAACTTGAATGATCCTATATGGACCAATAAAACGAGGGGCGAATTTCATGGATGGAACCTTCAAACGAATATTTTTTGTGGATAACCAGACACGATCTCCAATTTTTAGTGGTGGAATAGCCCGCCTCTTCTTATCAGCGAAAGATTTATATTTGACAGATGTCTTCTTTAAACAGGTTCTGACCTGAGACCAGATATTTTTAAAGGTCTGACAAACAGTTTCCACCGCAGGAACTTGGGTGGGCGGGAGGGCAGGAAATTCCGGAAAAGACGGATGGTGACCGTAGACCACAAAGAATGGAGTTTTGGATGATGACTCATGGTACATGTTGTTATGGGCGAACTCAGCCCAAGGGAGTAACTCTACCCAGTTGTCTTGATTGGCTGATGAAAATATCCTTATAAAAGTCTCAAGATCTTGATTGACACGTTCGGTTTGTCCATTGGATTGTGGATGGTAAGAAGATGAGAGTGCTAATCGTATGCCCAAGGTTTTACAAAGGGCTCGCCAGAATCTGGACACGAATTGTACTCCTCTATCAGACACAATTTCAGATGGACATCCATGGATACGGAAGATCTCTTTAATGAAATGTTCAGCCAGGATAGACGAGGAAGGCAAACCAGACAGAGGGATGAAATGAGCCATCTTCGAAAATCTGTCCACTACCACCCAAATAGTGTTATGGTTCTTACTAGGTGGTAAGTCAGTAACGAAATCCATACTAATATGGGTCCATGGTTTGGACGGAATGGGTAGTGGTCGCAGCAACCCTGCTGGGGTTCTGCGGGAGGATTTGAATTGCGACCATAATTCACAGCAAGCAATGAACTCTTTGACGTCTCTCCTCATTGAAGGCCACCAGTAACTTCGAGAGAGGATCTCAAAAGTCTTGTGTTCACCGGCGTGTCCAGAAAAACGAGAGGCATGGAACCACGAAAGGATTTTCCTCCTTAGAGTAGGAGGCACGAGGGTCTTCCCAAATGGTAGCGTTTTGGTGGATGAAGCAGCCAGTGAGATACATTTGGGGTCTAGAATGGTATGGTTGGAAACCTCTTCTATATCAGAGGACGTAACAAAGGCTCTAGATAAGGCATCAGCTTTTTTGTTCTTGGCAGCTGGTTTGAAGGTAATTATTAATTCAAAACGAGAAAAGAAAAGAGACCATCTTGCTTGACGAGGGTTCAAGCATTGGGCAGACTGGAGATATGACAAGTTCTTATGATCCGTGAAGATCGTCACCGGATGGCGAGCTCCCTCCAACAAGTATCTCCATTCCTCTAGTGCGACTTTGATAGCCAGTAATTCCTTGTCCCCGATGGTATAATTTTTCTCTGCGGGTAGGAGACCCCGAGAATAGAAGGCACAAGGGTGGAATTTTTGCTGTTCCGAGCGTTGGGAGAGAATAGCTCCTAAGCCCACATTAGAGGCATCTACTTCTAGGAAGAAGGGGAGTGTCACATCAGGCTGTCGAAGGATTGGAGCCGAAGAGAAGGACTCTTTTAATGTTTGAAAGGCTTGAATAGCCTCAGTTGACCATTGCTTAGGATTAGCCCCTTTTCGAGTCAGGGCCACAATAGGAGATGCAATGGAAGAAAAGTCTTGAATGAAGCGTCTATAGTAATTGGCAAAACCTAAAAAACGCTGGATCGCACGAAGAGTAGTTGGCTGGGGCCAATGTAGTACAGCATTTACTTTGTCAGGATCCATCTTCAGGCCAACTCCGGAAACTATATACCCCAAGAATGGAATCTGGGGTAATTCGAATGAACATTTTTCTAATTTACAGAACAATGAATTTTTCCGTAGCCTGGAGAGGACTTCTGCCACATGTTGGTGGTGAGAGGGCAGGTCCTGTGAAAAAATCAATATGTCGTCCAGGTAGACGACGACACATACATATAATAAGTCCCGAAAAATCTCATTGATGAAGCCCTGAAAAACAGCGGGGGCATTACATAGCCCGAAAGGCATTACCAGATATTCGTAATGCCCGTCTCTGGTGTTAAACGCTGTTTTCCATTCGTCACCGGAACGAATTCTGATTAAATTGTAGGCACCACGAAGATCCAACTTAGTAAAAATACGGGCTCCCTTGATGCGGTCAAATAGCTCAGTGATCAACGGAATGGGATACCGATTCTTGATAGTAATGGCATTGAGTCCACGAAAATCTATACAAGGGCGTAATGATCCATCCTTCTTTTTGACAAAGAAGAACCCAGCTCCAGCGGGCGAGGTGGAAGGTCGAATGAACCCACGCTGGAGGTTCTCCCGTATATATTCAGATGTAGCTTGAGTTTCAGGTAACGAGAGTGGATAGACCCGGCCCCTGGGAGGAGTCTTGCCAGGAAGAAGGTCAATCGGACAATCCCAAGAACGATGAGGAGGAAGACGTTCAGACTGAGCTTTATCAAAAACATCGGTAAATGAAGCATATTGAGGAGGGAGTCCTGGTGAAATAGCTGAGATGGAAGCTTGCTGTACCTTGAGAGGAATGACTTGGGAAAGGCAATGATGGTGACATTCAGACCCCCAAGACGTGACTTGAGGGATGCGCCAGTCAATCTGGGGAGAGTGACACTGAAGCCATGGAAGGCCTAGGACAATCGGACTTGTCGTAACAGGAAGAATTAAAAACGATATCTCTTCATGATGCAGAGCACCAATCTGAAGGGTTACTGGAGACGTACTCTGGGTGATGAGACCATTGGTGAGACGTGATCCATCGATAGCCGTCACAGTAATGGGAGTTTTTAAGGTAATCACTGGTAGAGACCATTGATTTACTAACGATTTGGAAATAAAATTTCCTGCTGCTCCGGAATCAATCAATGCCTGTGACTCAAAGGTTTTGGTAGCAAAGGAAATAGTCACATCAAAAGCGCAGACTTTAGATTTCATAGACGATGGAGAGGACTCCAGGGACCCTAACTTCACCTCTCCAGAACTAGTTAGGGCCTGGCATTTCCCGATCTCTTAGGGCAGGAGCTGAGGACATGAGTGGAATCAGCACAATAGATACAGAGTCTATTCTGGACTCTTCGTTTCCTCTCCTCAGAAGATAACTTGGAACGTCCTATCTCCATGGGAATCACAGCGGGTGACACTGGACGAAATTGAGGGTTAGAGCGAAGAGGTGCTTTAGCAGAAGTCGTTTTCTCAGCCTCTCTTTCACGAAATCTCATATCAACACGATGGCATAGAGAGATCAAATCTTCAAGTGACGAAGGAAGCTCTTGGGTAGTCAGTGCATCTTTAATTTTATCGGAAAGCCCCTGCCAGAAGGCGGCAACTAGGGCTTCAGTGTTCCACTGAAGTTCAGAGGCTAAGATCCTAAATTGAATGACGTACTGGCCTACAGTATGAGATCCTTGTCGCAGACGGAGGATGCTGGAAGCAGCGGAGGTCACACGACCTGGTTCATCGAACACACTTCGGAATGTAGAAATGAATTTGGCACTATCTTGTAATATTGGATCGTTCCTCTCCCACAGGGGGGAGGCCCAAGCCAGGGCTTGTCCTGAAAACAAAGAGATAAGATAGGCCACTCTGGAACGATGGGTAGAAAAATTTTGAGGTTGGAGCTCAAAATGGACTGAACATTGGTTAAGGAAACCCCTACAAGCTTTGGGGTCTCCATCGTACTTTGACGGAGTAGGCAGGTGAAGCGTGGAAGCTGTAGACACCTGGGATGGCAATGGGGAAACGGAGGAAAGCACAGGAGCTTCAGTAGTAGCTGTCACAGTCTGTCCAGATGTTCCTTGGGAGGTTAATGACTGATAACACTGAAGTAGCAGCTGTTGGCGGGCATCCTGTTGCTCCACACGGCTAACCAGATGTTGCAGCATCTCTTTGGCGGTAGGTTCCACATCTGGGTCTGTCATGGCCTGATCTTACTGTCACGGGCACTAGGAGTCTTTACCCAGGGATCACCAGATGGTAGGCTTACCAGAGCAATGTAGATGGTAATCGAATACTCTGGTAGCTAGGTGATCACGGAACATGAAATGATGGCCGATGAGATGCACAGGAAAGTCTATGACTAGCAATACTGGTAATAATGAGGTAATAATACACAAGGAACTGTATGGACAAGGACACGTGAAGATAGTCAGTGGTCTGCGATAGCAAGTTGTACCACTGCTATAGGGAGGAGGAATGTCCAACAGAAACAAGGAGGTGATGAGAGTCAGCGGTCTGCGGGTAGCAAGTTGTACCGCTGTCTGAGTGAAGGAATGGAATCCAAGTGGAGGTATCCGGGTAGTCAGTGGTCTGCGGCAGCAAGTTGTACCACTGCTATGTGAGAGGATGATGGAACAGGTGATACCGGAAACAGGGATCAGTGGTCAGACGTCAGCAAGTTGTACCACTGAATATATATGTGAGGAGGTGCACAGGGGAAGACTGCAACACAGGATATACACAGGCACCTTATACACGATCCACTGTAATATGCACAATATAGATATACATATAGATATAAATGACTGAGCAGGTCTGCAATCTAGAAAGTCTCTTGAAGTAGTCCAGCACAATTATAACACAGTCAATGATGGCAATAGACTCAGCGGATAGCAGACTCCAGAGAGAACCAAACACAGTCCAGCAAGATATGCAATACACAGCACAGTCAATGAGAAGTATGCATACCGTGGTTCAGCAGTAGCAGACAGATGGGATAGCAGCGGTACCTGAGCGGCGGGAGGCCGCCTGGATAGGAAGTCCCTGGATAGGTGAGGCAGCGGTCTAGCAGGTGCAGCGCACAGGTGAGTAGACCAACAGGCACACGAATTCACAGGAGTCAGCAACACGTGGAACTGGACTCATAGGAGACCCAGGAGAATGGAGATGATCCAGCAGAGGGTAGTAGATGAGATACAAATCAAATGCTGACAGGAGGGTAGAGACCAGTGGAACACGTGAAGGCGTGGAGAGTGGATCAGCAGGAGATGGAGGATAGCGCTGACCACAGCAGCAGGACTCAGCGGCACACGGAGGTAACCAGTAGCAACCACAGGAACCAACAGCGATGGGAAACAGGAGTGCAGCGCAGGGCAGGAGCTGTGATCATGAAGAGTAGCAGATGGTAATGAAAGCAGCAGGCTCGAGGAAGTCACAGCAAAGATGAGATGAGACTGTAGTGCACGGAGGCAGCGGATAGTAATCAGCTGGCAGTCACGATGTTGAACATAGGCGAGTTGAAAGCAGGAGACTGTAGTGCACGGAGGCAGCGGGTAGTATTCAGCTGGCAGTCACGATGATGAACACAGGCGAGCTGCAAGCAGGAGACTGTAGTGCACGGAGGCAGCGGATAGTAATCAGCTGGCAGTCACGATGTTGAACACAGGCGAGTTGCCAGCAGGAGACTGTAGTGCACGGAGGCAGCGGATAGGAATCAGCAAACAGACTTGATGAGAAGCAGGTGAGTGAAGTAAAAGCTGGAGTGCACGGAGGCAGCGGATAGCAATGAGCAAACAGTCACATAGATGAAAAATAACGTAGAAGTGGTTAGAAGACTGTAGTGCACGGAGGCAGCGGATAGGAATCAGCACACAGTCCTGATGATACAGTTGATGGTAGAAGTGGTATGGGAACCACAGCAGTAGAAGTGGTTTGGAAACCACAGGAATCAGCAGCGCTGAATACACGAGTAATACAGGAACACCTTCAGAGACTCATGAGGAATGAGACTCCAAGATCAGGCAACGTGGTGTTGACCACAGGTGCTTAATATAGGGAGGTTGCCTGATCTGCCAATTGAGTTAAAGGGGTATACACTGAAGTATAGAAAAGGGCTGCGCATGCGCAGACCCTCAGGATGGTGGACGACCACGGTTCCTAAATGTCCGGGAAGAGGCACTCACGGTCCGGTGAGTGACACGGGTGCTCCGATTTCCTCCCACACTCCAAAAACATACTGGTAGGCTAATTGTCTGCTAACAAATTTACCCTAGTCTGTATATCTGTTTGTGTGTGTGTTAGGGAATTTAGACTGGAAGCCCCAATGGGGCAGGGACTGATGTGAGTGAGTTCTCTGTACTGCGCTGCGGAATTAGTGGCGCTATATAAATAAATGATGATGATGATGATGATGAGCATATTAGCCTAAACCCTTAATCAGACTCTGGTGGCGGCTGGACATAGAGGATTGCATACATCTAGAACCCCAAAGTTACAGGGTTTGCAGTTAAGTTCTAGGTATTCACAGCTAGTATCTAGCAAACGATTAAATGTAGGATAGGTGTTATATTTGGAAAAACACGAGTCTACAAAGATCTTTTTTTGACGATTCATGTAAAGTTGCATTAATGCTGTAATTAGAAATACTGTTAAAGGATATGGGCTTTTCATTACATAGTCACATTAATTTGGTCTAACTTTGTTTCCTAAGTTACCATTGGCACTTTTTATTTTTGTGAAAAATAGGATTTTATTTGTAAAACTTTTCATTTTAAAGTCATCTTTAAAAAGTTTGAACCAGTTAAAAATTTGGACTAATGTCACAGTTTCGAAAGCCACTAACATTTTTGTGTTGCAATTTTCAATAGACCATAATTTGAATTTGCAGTTATTGCTTATGCTAAAATCTGTGGTTTTAAATATTGTTATTTTTAAACACTATTTAAATATTTTAACATTTTTTTAATTCTGCGAACACTTGAAATTAAGGTCTAACATGTTACGAACCAGCTTGACCATGGTTCTCAAATTTAGCTCTTGCTTTTAAATTATTTAAAATTTGATAAGTTCGGTCAGGAGAGTATAGCGGCACAACTTTGCAGAAAAAAACAAGCGGGAAGTGGGATTGCAAACTATGTCTACACAGAAACAATGGAAAGACATAGTTTAAAATTGCTGCCACATATCCATGTGTATCAAACATTTGTAAATGATAATTAAAATTATACATAGACTGTACTTGATCCCTAACAAACTATGTTTGAAACAATTCAAATAAGTTATGGCCCTGAGGACTATTTAATATATTTTGTATTAAGTATTCATAGAGACAATCTGCTGGGGAATTTTCCACAACTGTTCCCTCATGGCAACTGGGAGTCCATTTGCTCAGCTGTGCAAACTTTTCTCAGGAAAGTGTTCAGCTGTTTGTTTAATGTTACAGGACTCCATTATGATTGTCCTGAAGCATCGCAGGTAACCATCTTTTCGCACTACTTTCTTACTTTGTTCATGTAATGCCCCCTCTGTCCTTGTTATTCACACCTCCCAGTGAGGATGTGTGGCTCCAGCATTAGGACCCAGAGGAGGCACACCAGGAACAGTTGTTTTGCAACATAAGGCTCAGATGAGCTGAGGAGCAGTGTGTGGGGATAGAGTGACTGGTAGCGACCCGGGACAGAGGAGAGGAGGTCCCGGAATCCCCTGACAATTTGGGGAGCAGGTCCATGGTCTGCTGCCACAAGAGGCCAAAGTACATCATAACATAAAGTCATTTAAATAAACGATTTAGTTTTTTTCCTAATACACTGCTAAGTTTAGCCTCATCATCATCATCATCATCATCATCATTTATTTATATAGCACCACTAATTCCGCAGCGCTGTACAGAGAACTCATTCACATCAGTCCCTGCCCCACTGAGGCTTACAGTCTAAATTCCCTAACATAGACACAGACAGACACGCACATACACACACAGAGAGACAGAGTAGGGTCAATTTTGATAGCAGCCAATTAGCCTACCAGTATGTTTTTTGGAGTGTGGGAGGAAACCAGAGCACCCGGAGGAAACTCACGCAAACACGAGGAGAACATACAAACGCCACACACAGATAAGGACATGGTTGGGAATTGAACTCATGACCCCAGTGCTGTAAGGCAGAAGTGCTAACCACTAGGCCACAGTGCTGCCTAAATTAGCCTCAATTATATCTTAAATTAAATAACGAGAGTGAAGGGGCATTAAGACTGTTTTGTATAAAGCTGTTCATTACATTGCTTGGAGTGTGCCTTGAAGTTTCAATTCTCCATCAAAATGCAACATGATGGTACAAAATGTGTCCCACTCAAAGTATAAGACAAGGCCCCTAGAACAACAGTTCTGCACTAGTGCAAAACTAAAGTCATTATGCGGAGTGGAAATGGTCATTAACCCTCCGCTGAGCAGAAAGGCCCTATAAATGCACCCTCTCATTTATTTCACTTCTATAATCTCATTCCTCAAAATTAAATCTCATGTTTGCACTGTCCCTGCAAATCTAGCTAGTGTGTCTACTCAATACTCTGCAAGTTGTGCCCTCACACTGCCCAGCTCCCCTCCATGGCCTACTGCTCCCCCAACAAGTGCCTCCAGCTTGCTCCACAGACCCATGCAAATTGAGGAAAGTCGCATTTGCAGAAATCGAGTCGCATAGTGGTTCCAAAACTGGAACCACTTTGCGCAACAGACATTTTACTCTTCATAAATAACCTCCATTGACATCTGAATTAGAACAGCCATGCTGAGATGACCCTTGCTGTGATACTTTGATTAAGTTACTTGTTGGGCAGGAACCAAAACTGATCGTGTAAACAGTATTTGATAGAGACATGCTATGTGTAATGCCGAACACTGACAAAGTACTCAGCATTACACATAGTATGGGTTTATTGCACATAAAAAATAATAATATTATCAACAAAATAAATTGTTATGGCCTTGTATGTTTTCCTAAAGTAATATTGTTTATAAGAAATAGCAGAGTAATACAAATATTTTGGAGACTGTTTGGTTAAACAGTTTGATCCTCTGAAGCTGAGACCTGCCCTTCTGCTGACTGGCGTTGCTGGAAGTACTGTGTGCTGTGTGTGTGTATGTGTTAGGTTCTTTCCTTGATTCAGGGCAGTATTTGTGGAAGGTAGATAGCAAAACAGCAAGTAACACATGTACGCCTGTGATTGGAGGATGATCCACGGCCCGCCACATTGAGCTGTGCGGTTGCTTTGTAATCCCAGTCTTTTATTAAAGCGACGTGGTGGGTGGAGGAACCTTCTGTTTGCTCTCTGCTCAATTTGCTTAGGTAAAAGAGTCAGGAAGTAGAAGGCTTACTCTATTTACATATGCTAGGAGCTCTGTGATAGCTACATGCACATAAGTGGTTTTCTAGCTGTCTGCATCTGCTCTCCATTCTGTGTGTATAATAATAGAAGAGCGCGCACTGACAGCTTAGTAAAGTGCTTCCAAGTGACAGTGAGGTGAGTACTGTGCATAGAATCGGGCATTATATTACTGTATAAATCACTTTAAGATGCATTCATTTTCTGCAGCACATGTTAAAGAAAATAATGATAGTTATAGGTTGCTATTTCTCCTTTTTTGTTACCACTATAGTTTTGGCTGTGCAGCCCATAACTTGTCCTCTTGTACCTTCTAAACCTGTGTAGTAAACAAGTAACATCAAAACATATGGGCTTTTTTATTACCCAGAATGCTTGGGAAGGAAGGTTTTCTGGATAAATGTTTTCCCAATAATTTGGAGCTCCATTTCTCAGGTGTAGTAAATTATGGTTAAAAGTAACACCCCCTATCCTTCTCCATGTTGCCCCTGGCATTACCCTCCTCAGTGAATTGTTTAGCAGTGCTCCGCACAGTGACAAGGAGCAGTGACTCGATCATGTTTGTGTGACAAGGTGACAGAGGAAATCAAAGGAGATATCCTGTAGCTTGGACTGCACGTGAGATACAGAGATCAGTATAATGCAGCATTCATAAAGAGAATCTGTAGAACCATACAAACTCAACACAGATAGGGCCCTGGTTGGGAATCAAGCTCATGACCCCAGCACTGTAAGGCATACTTTCCAACATCTTTGTTTTGGCCTCTGGGACGTGTGGGGGTGGCGCTATGCGTATTGCATCATTGTGGCCCCGCCCGGTAAGCAAACTTTACCATCTTAGCCTATTACAACAGGGGGCGGGGTCACGATGTCACGCGAATCGTGTCACTAAGCCCCCCCCCCCGCTTCACTAATGAAGTAGGTAGGAGCCGGGAGGTTTCCCTGCTCTTCCGGGAGTCCGGGAGGACTCCCAGAAATTCAGGAATCTCCCGGACATTCTGGAAGAGTAGGCAACTATGCTGTAAGGCAGCAATGCTAACCACTGTGCCTCTGTACTGTTCTAATTAATAGTACCCATGTCCCACCTATCATCTCCTCTTCCCACCTGAAATCTACTTTACATTTGTATTTCCCCACCAATACCCTAATATGTTCTGACAATCCTTAACTAGTGCACCTAAAACGAATCTCCTCCCCGTAGCCAGGGGCGGGCTGGCCCGGGGGGCAGCGCCCCCCTGGGCCGCTCAGTCAGACTGCTATTAGGGCCGGGGGGTAGGCCGGCCGGCCGCCCCCCGGGTGCAATATATTTTCGCACAGGCGGCCGCATCACATGACAGGGGATGCGGCCGCGTCAGCTTGTGATGCGGCCGCCTGTGTGCCCCCCGGGCTTCCCTCTCCCAGCCCACCTGCCCGTAGCCTCAGTTAGCTTCACTTTGTCCACCAGCAACAGTACACCTGCCTAACATTCACATTGTCTTCGTGTAAAGCTATTAGGTTATACCCTCTACAATATGTACACATCTTCCACTTTATGTTGGTAAAGACACTCCCCGTTCACAAACTCTAGAATGTCACAGCAAATAATCTGCAGATAATCTGCTGAGCAAACAGTAGCAAAGTACAACACATAGAAGCCAAGCAGTGCTGGAATTTACCGGCCAGTAAGTGAAAGTGGAAGTGCTTAGTCACAGGGGATATTTTAATGTAAAGCATTTTAGGTATAGGTGTATTTAACCCCAGAAATTCTGTTTGTCGCAGTTTGGCCAAACTTCAACTTCAAATATTACTGTTAGTACCGCAAATGGAAAAAAAAAGGGAAATTACCCCCCAGATCCTAGAATAAAGTTTCTGCAATAACAGAGGAACCACATGAATTGGGTCCATCTCCATGATAAAAAACAGCTCCTGGCTGTTCCATACAGGGTGCGTCCTCTATGGAGAGGGGGGAGGGGGCAAAAAGCAACCTGTCCCCCATCCTAGAAGGTACCCACATATGTAGTACAGATAATGCACATCACATGCAACCAGCTGTCTAATGAATTCCACTTTAGTTAATTCTCACATATAACGTCTTAATTAAAAAGTTATTGATGGGTAATCAATTTTAAGCTTTTTCATATTAATCTATTTACAACACTGTCTCTTCGAAGTCTGTGACTGATTATGAGTATTATTGCAGCTTCCACTCATCTTAATAAATTCAAATATACATAAAAATAAGGCTCTCGCTGAATAATAATGAGGTCTGATATTCTTTACCTAAAGGAGAAGTCCATTTTAAGTCAAGTTTGTCTTTTAGGCAGATTTATTTAAGCTATTCTTAGGTCTGTACATTGGAAACAACTATGGGCCTGAATCACCAAGGAGGGCAAAACTAACTTAATGTGAGCTTTTCGAAAAATGCACATACATCCGGCCTACGCACAAACAGAGCGTGTACTCCATTAGGCATTTAAAGGACTTTGAAAGAGATTGGAGACAGATGATGAATTAATTTTACATACCAGACTGTGCTCCTTTTTGTGGGAGTTTTTACTTTTTTTTATTTCACAACCGTGATAAGTGCTAATGATTAACACTAATTGGTAAATAAGATATAATAGTAGATAACATGTGTGTGACTATTAGATATAGGACAGCAATGGCTTTAAAGGCAAATAATGCATTTAAAACCATTGCCGCTTTGAATTTTCACTGCAAACTCGCCGAATAGCGGCAAGTTGGAAAAAATCAGCAGTTAATACATCATACTCGCCTACATTGGCAAGGACTCCTCTGGGAGATCAGGAGGAGGAGGGTGTGTTGGGGGCAGGCCCAATGGACCACGTCATTTGGCCCTGCCCCCAAACCATCAATCACTGTTTCTGACCAATTACAGACGTGTGATTCACGCCCTAAGCCCCGTCCCCCACCACGATTAGAAATCAGGAGGTTGCCTTGCTCTCCCGGGAGTCCGGGAGGACTCCCAGAAATTCGGGAGTCTCCTGGACATTCCAGGTGAGTAGGCAACTATGTGATACATTTACCCCCAAGTCTTTGAACCTGTACTTGGAGGCAATAGTGGATACTTATTGGAGTCTGCTTTAACACATTAGTGACTTCTCCAAAAAATAACAAAATGAAAAGTATACTATTCTTTCTCAATTCAATATTTGTGTGGAACCCTTTTGTAAAATGAACCTTTTTGGAGAATTTGATATAGTGACAACTACACATAGCACAGAGCATTGCACACCCCAATCTCTAGTGGCTATATACTCTAGCCCCTGCCTTTCATGGCTATAGAATTCAAAGTGCTCGTACAGCTGTCTGATACTTGAGTTCACTGTACAACCAGCAGTCAGTGCTATTCACCAACAGGAGTGCCAGAAACTGTCTCTATCCTGGTTGCTAAGACAACCAACTTCCCTTAGGAATGAGTCTAGTCACAACTTTACACAACAGTACAGGGGATATGTACTTCTCTGTACTCCCTCTGAACTGGTGTTAGCAAATAATGGTGGAAGAGACTTGACCCCCTATTTCCTGATCTAGCGATAACAGTTTACCAGATATTCAATCTAACTGGTTGTTAGCTTGTAAGAAACCTAACCTGCAGTGCTGCCTCCCCCAGACTGGGTCATTGCCAACATTAGAGATTCAAACCACCTGCGTGAAAAGCTATTCAGCTAGAGCCGCGCCCTCCCTTGCACCATTCACTTGATATCAACCCCTTCCACCCCTCCACCTGGACATATTTGAAAATGTAATCTCACAATATTATTTATTTGTAAAATATTTTCTAATTACTAAATGTATAAACAGCTGGTATTGTACAGTACTGGAATTATACAATTTCATTAAAAACTACAAAAAAAAATAAGTGGGTATAATGCCAGATGTATGGATGTGCTCGAGTGATGCCCCTGAGTGATGTGTGACTAATAGAGTCCCTTATGGGATGTGCCTGAACTGTACTGTAGTGGTTAGACTGGGGCTTTTAAATGTCCCCTCTGGTGCCCGTGAACTCAAACACAAGCTAGAGAAGGGAGAAACCCTTCATTTCAGGGAGAGGGTCCTTCAAACCCTCCACTCCGGCACATGGAGCATGTTCACCACAATGAGACTCAGGTAGCCTGGGCCATGACATTCCCCAAGCACTCGAAAGAAAAGTGCATGCAATTGACACATCTTCGCAATAGGGGCAACTTTGCACACAACGCTGAGGCAATGAGGGCAGGCCATGGCGTTCTGGTCCCGTGTAAACTTCCAGACAAAGAGATGGATGCCGAAGGCTTCATGCACTGTGCAGCCTGCCAGGGCTTGTTTGCACGGAAATACCAGTGATGACACATGAAGAGATGTAAGCTAAACCGAAGGGGCAACAAGCTCACACCTGACAAAAACAGTCCAGTCCAGTCACTGTGCATCTTTGCTCAGCCTGTTCCTCCTGACATCAGTGGTGGCTTTTGGAAGCTCTTGAGTGACATGACCCATGATGAAGTCTTACTCGCAGTCAAAAATGATAGACGCATCATGCAGATGGAGCAGCATCTCTTTGAGTCGGATCAGATGTTTGCAGGCATGAGTACATCCATCCGAAGCTTAGAGAAATGGGCAGGCTACTGCTACAGGCCAGAAGAGCTACCGATTTGGAGAGGATGGAAGACTTTACCACCCCATCAAACTTTCTGCACGCAATTGACGCTGTGAAGCTGGTAGCTGGCTATGACCAGGAGACAGGTACATTTAAGATGCCCTTGCTGGCACTCAAGGTCAGGCAGGGCCTGCAAAAGATAGCGAGCATAGCGGAGTACCGAGCCATTAAAAAAACTGATCTATTGTAAGATAAAGTATGCAAATATCTAGTTACTGATAGTTTACTGCACATTTACATTTTGTTTTATAAATGACCCCCCAAACAAGTCTGTATATTGTACATGCAACCTTGTTTTTGAAATTACAAATTAGGACTAAGCAAGCAGGCTGACTCCCTTTTGCATTTTTCACTTCTCTAATAATGTTTTCAAATATTTTATCTTTCACTCCTACATTCCTTCAGTTTCTGTAGCAGCATATATGGGAAAGTCACAAATTAACACAACAGCTGCATTGCTCTCAGTACGTTCTTATCGTTTATTTATATAGCGCCAATCTTATTATGCAGCACTGTGCCGAGAACAATACTCCATTCCCACTAGAAATACATGTTTAAAAATACCTTAAAAGGAAAACATATTTTAATTAAATTAAAACATTTTATGAAAACATATTACGCTGCACAAATAACATCTGCATTTTGCATTGCTACATGGTGGTTAAGTTATTAGTATTTATATAGCACCATCATTTTACACAGCGCTGTACAAGTACAGACCAAAACAAAATTGTAAATGGGGGATTGCACAATCTCCAGACAGACCAGACCAATGCTAACAGCAGTCACCTAGCACAGGTACATGGGGAGACTAGATTGTCTGGGGCAGTGTCTTCTCTAAACATTAACATCCTGTAACAGGATCCAAAAATAACCTCACTCCACAAATATCTAGAGGTATGCACTGCTAGTTGCTGGTGTGTAAATATAAGTGTAAAGAAGCCATGCTCATGAGAGATTAGTTAGTAGATAACCATCATAGTCTTATCTCTTGTATGTCTGACATTAGTTCCAACATGAAAATCAGGACAAAATAAGTCTTTCATCGATTTGCCCAAGACACATTCCATTTTCCAAAGATATGGGCCTTTTGGAAATTGAAGGTCATGTTTATTTCTACCTCTTACATGGGATTGTTGATAGGTATGTTTCAGGAGACTGAAATAGATGGGACAGGTCTTGTGGAATGGACACACAAGACAAAAATTGCTAATTGATTACATTTTTGTTTACACAGAGTGGAGATGGCGGAGGATGAGGCCAGAAAGCAATATATCATACTTACCAACTCTCTGAAGTTGGCTTCCAGGAGCCTGCCGGGGGAGGTGGGCGTGATGGGGGGTGGGGCTCCAAAATTCGCGTCATTTTGGAGCCGTCCCTGTGACGTAATGATGCAAACACGTAACTTTACAGCAGGGGGCGGGGCTAAATGCCGCCATTCCCGGTGAATCGGGAGATTGCCACATTCTCCCGGGATTCCATGAGACTCACGCGAAATACGGGAGTCTACCGGACATTCTGGGAGAGTTGGCAAGTATGCAATATAGTGATGGTGTTTAACTGTTGAAGCCCAATTTGACTATGGTTTTCCATTGTACCAAATGTTATAAAACTAGTCATCATATGAAAATAAATGTAAATGAATACACTGCAAGGAGTCAGGGAATATAACATATATATGGTTTGTTCCAAGCTTAGCCTCTGTGTGCATCTTTTACACCTCTGCTATATTTTGGCTGTATGCAATATTTTATGTGTATATTATTCTTGTCTACTCACTTGGAAATTCCAGAATTTCGGGGAGTACTCCTGAACTCCTGGAAGAGTAGGCCCCTCCCAGAACATGGTGGAGGTGGGGCTTAACGTGTCATCAAGCCCCGTCCCTGCTATGCAATGCTGTGAATTTCAGCATTTCATAGCAGGGAGCAAGTCCATGGCCACGCCCACTCATGCACTTGTCACATGACCTCCCCTCTGGGGTCTCCTTACCTCCACCTATATTTCCTATACATCTAGAAAAAAAACTATTGCCTCTCTGCCAACACCCTTATCCCCAATCTTTACTGAACATCTTCCAACAGTTTTTTTCTCATTTTCTCATTTTACTATTTTTTTCTTATTTAGCTTTTTTCATATGATATTCATAGTTACATTGTTTATTTTATTTATACTATTGGTTTACTCTACTTACTACATTATTGGTTCCAATGATTATATATCTTTAGTATAATTAATAATACATTAGAAACCTTGGCTCCCTATGTCCCAGTCATATTGTCCCTACTTTCTATTCTCTTCCTCAACCCCCCTTCTCCATCACTCATACTCTACTCTGTACTCTCCTTTCTCTATTCTATTCCTCATATCATACTGCCAATTCTTACCACTTTATCTTTTTACTTCTGCATTTTCGCTATCGCATTTGTTCTCCCTCTAATCCTGATTTTTGGTTAATTTTTAATTCTATTAATATCTTTTCTTTATCCTACATCTGTACCTTGATACTTATTCAGTTATTTCATTTGTTATGTTTTATTTTGTTATATTTTATTCTATTTGACTGTATTCTATTTTATTTATTTTGTATTTCCCTTAGTACTTTCTCATTTTTCTTATATTTTCCTTTTATTTTCTAACAAAATTTCTACTGTATTTCTATCTTGAGTCTTATATATATATATATTCTCAATTCTGCTGAATTCACTTCTCTCCAGATCCTTGATTTTCAATTTCCCCTCTCCAATTATTGATCAGAGCCCTCCAAGTTATCTATTCTCATGCCCCATCACAACTCCAACACTATTCCTGAACAACAACATCAGAACCCTGGCTCCAGCCCAACGTCATTACATACTTACAGGATGTCAAGAGATGGAAGACACCACACACAGCACTCCATGCTGACAAATAGGGAGATGCCTCTAATTAGGTCATTGTTGACACTATGAGGCATATTCAATTAGGTCCGGAGATCGCGGTTATATTCCGGAACGACTGGCAAAAGTACTATGCAGTATTGCAACATCGCCAATTTCCCTTCGCCCACCATAGGGTTGCAAAGGGAAATCCGCATTGTTGCAGTACCATATTACCTTGTGTAATGCATAGCCGCCCCACAACCGTGACCTCCAGACCTAATTGAATATGCCTCTATATCTAGATTACAGTTCTGGAGGCCATGGACCTCTTGAAGAGGTTGGTACACAATATATATAATTATCTTATCAAGCATCATCCCAACAGACAATATTGTCTGTATAGTTATTAATAAATGCTAAATTTGCATGTACCACATAAAATGTTAATATATACAAGTACAAATGCAAAATACAAATTAAGTTCAATTAAATACACACATCAGTTATTTTCCCCAAAAATCAAAGGGGAAACTTCATTCCTGACATGGTCCAAATAGAAATATCAATTAATGGGATTAGTGAAAAATAATTATTAGAACTGAGAACATGCACTAAATCCGGAGCAGGTTTAGGGTATATTTAATGAAGAATTCCGTTAATGAAAGAGCAGTAGATAAGTGGAACAGTCTTCAAACAGAGGTGGTAGAGGCTAATACAGTTAGGGGAATTTAAACCTGCTTGGGATAGACATAAGGGGGCTGATCAGATGGGTTGTAAAATATGTGTAAATTACTCTTAAAAGTAGAGCATGGAAAAAGATTTCTAATCATATACAGAGCAGTACACATATTAAAATGCATTCGATAAGCAGAATATACTTTTGGTTTACAACAAGTCATCATCGTCAGCGAGTATTTTCCCCTGCCTTATAGCAGGTATAGAAGATATGTCTCAGGCGTAAGGATGAAGTAGTGTTGGGGGTTTTTAGGAGCAAAAATAGTTAGCAGTGTCTGATTATCCAATAGGCTGCCTAGGCTGCAGCTTAGGGCGCAAGGCTTTTGGTGGGGGAGGGGGCAAAATATTTTGGGGTGAAAAATTGTGACAGGTATTGGTACACATTTAATTCATTTTACAATATAAGAGAATAGTTGTTCTCCAGATTAAAAAGAAAATATGGAAGCAAAATGGAAGGTTTTAGTCATGTCGAAATCCCATGGTAGACAATGAGTCCTCCTTGGGTTCTTGACAATAAGAGTGTAAAAAAGACAAGGATGGCCGACAGGCATAGACTTCATAGCCCCGTCCCCTTCACACCTTCACCCTTAGTAGCGCTTGCTCATTTCTCCATTCTCACTTTACTAAAAATTGAAGTGAAGCTGAGTTTTGATAACAAAGGATCCAGTATTGGTGGGGGTTGCAGTAAAGGAATCTTGATTGTTAAATCAAGGATGAGTTTGTGCTTTTCTATAGTGTATTAGCCTGGTGTGGAAGGCGACGGGGCACTATAGGCATATTAGCATAGGGTGACCTAAACCCTTAATCAGGACCTGATGGTTAGACTACTTATATGCCGGCAAATTCTTGTTTCTATGATAGGCTATCAATCAGCCTATCACTTTACGTTTTCCTTCCAATAGACAGGCATTGCTGTATACATGAGTGAATAACATCCAATAAACAACCTCTTCTCCACTTTGCCTATACTAGTCACAGCGGTTTCATCATAAGACAATATATTTGCTGGGACTGGAAGGAGCAGTGCAGAGATTGGGGAATCCTTCCTAGGAGTAATTCACTAATGTGTGCACTAATGGACATAAGCATAAAGTGATATTTAATCAATAGTCTATCATTTTGCAATCAGTGTTGTTTATTCATATAGATAGGAATTGCTAGGATAGGTCTGGGGGTACGTCATTTTTTCAAGCCCCACACTCTAGATCGCCATAAGATCCAACAGACCAGAGAAACTTGATATTGGGCAAATGAACACTTAAAGAAGTAATTCCATAAAAAGTACGGTATGTTTTTTTTTAACATAAGTCACTGTGTCAGACTAAACTAAGAACAATGTTTGTATTAACCATTTTCCATTTTTTTTTTCTTCAGGCTGCTATTAATGACTCATGGAGTGTCATGGCAACCACAGTCATATGGTACATGAGCAGAGAGACTTTGGAACATTGAGCTCTGTCTGCACTCTGCCATCACATGACATGCCAAGAGTTGTGAGTTTGTGTAGCTGCCTGACTGTGTCTGGCAGCCATTTTTGTTTGCCAACCAGAGAACTTTTGAAAAGGAGATAATGATTTGTAGAATGATAACTAAAAAAAAAGATTTATGCTTAAAAAGTACTTGCTATTTAAAGACACTAAGGGCTAGATTTACTAAGCTGCGGGTTTGAAAAAGTGGGGATGTTGCCTATAGCAACCAATCAGATTCTAGCTGTCATTTTGTAGAAGGTACTAAATAAATGAAAGCTAGAATCTGATTGGTTGCTATAGGCAACATCCCCACTTTTTCAAACCCGCAGCTTAGTAAATCTAGCCCTAAATCTTCTATGTGGGATTGCTCCTTAACTGATACACTATTGATGTGTTTCGGGGTTGTTTCTTCAAGATTCATTTTATTTGTTTTCTTATCATGCACTTTTGGTATTCTGATTAGTTAATTTAAGACTAAATGCATTTTTTATGGAACTGTTAATAATCAGCTCATATATTTATTTATCTCTATGCATTATTTTTATTTTACTTATTATTTCAGAAAGAATTATAGGTTGCTTAAAATTGTCCTTGCACTGATACATAGGTGGAGAAGGAATACAATATAATATAATATTAGTATAAAATAATATAAAATAATAGTTCTGTGTAAGACTTGGTTGTCGATTTGCAGGGAGGAGAGAGCAAAGTCAACTCTGTTTTTCAGACGTACTTAAAAACAAAAAAACAACTGCTATGTACTGACTGCTGATGTTAAGATCTCTTGATAAGATTCCTTGGAATTTCTCTTTAATGAATCACTGTCATCCAGCCATGAAAAGCCCTGACTGATGCAGATGTGAAGATGTTAAAAGGTTTTTGGAGCCTGGCCCAAAGCCTGTGAAGAAATGTCTGGACTTCAGACATCATTGTTTTAAACACAGTTGTTCATAGTCTGCATATCTGCATGCTGAATGACGTGAATTGTGCTGAGATACAAAACAGACAAATAAAAATATATACATTCACTAAGCCATGTCCACTGTTGTTCTCCATTTTGTACCTGTTTGTACCAATGTGTTCTGATAATGAAACAGAATCTGCTATTATATGAGATAATGAACTACCTACTGTAAATCATAAGGATATTAAAAGTCACCAAGGAGTTCAGTGACCATATAAATGTACTTTTGCTTACATATAGGTCAATAGTTTACAATGGGATCAATATTTTAAAGGGGGAGGGAGGGGGTTTACATTAATCCTTACAATATTCAATGTTCAGAAGAAGTATATTGTACCTAAGACATACATGCCAACTTTTAAGATTTTTCCAATTCGGGAGCCTCCCGGGAATTCCGGGAGAGTAGGCAAGTATGACCTAAGAGGATTTTGTGTTGCTCAGGAAGACATATATGTAGTGATATAGATAGGATTGCAGTATGATGTTCACATAATCTAAAGCAGAAATGCCTTCTGTACAGGAATTTTTGCCTTTGAAGAAAGAACCCACACTGTCATTTCTCATTGAGACTTTTATACCCTTTTAATTAGTAAAATATTGTTTTATCATGTTTGCGGCTTCCACTTTTTCCCCAAGCTACATCTTTAGTCGTTAAGTCTGCTGTGAGAAGTTTATTACTGCTCTTGCTATGTTTGGGAAATGTTAGATTCTCATAGTTGTCTCTGTATCTCCACTGTGCATTTTAACAGTGATGCATCACTAAAGACACAAAGGGGAATTCATACCCCCAATAGCATAGATCTTTACTGGGACTCTGAGGGTTCTAGACATTTTTTATGTGATTTGGTGGTGTCAATGTGTGGTCTGTGTGGATCGGCAGCATGGTCTATATGTCCATACTTTGCCAATCAGGTATGTTGGGACAAATGTCCAGATCACCAGTTCAAAGAAAGAACAAGGAAAATGAAATCTTCTCAGTGGAATGAGCATTTCAGTACACACAGAAGGAAACACCACTATGGACTGACAATTTACAATTAGAGGTGCTCCCATTTTTTGAATCAGCTATAAATGTAAAAATATGTTGATAAATTCTAGCAATTGATACATTTGAGCAAGGAGAGCAGGTTTGACTTGGTTTGAACATGTTTGAGCTTAAATGACTACAGGCCTGATTCATCAAGGATCTTAAATTAAGAAGTATCTTATTTAAGTCTCCTGGATAAAACCATGTTACAATGCAAGGGGTGAAAACTAGTTTTCTGTTTTGCACATAAGTTAAATACTGACTGTTTTGTCATGTAGCACACAAATACTTGAAAGCTTATTTGCACACTGAAATTTAAAGTTGATATTTGTGTGCTACATGAAAAAACTGTCAGTATTTAACTTATGTGCAAAACAGAAAACTAGTTTTCACCCCTTGCATTGTAACATGGTTTTGTCCAGGAGACTTAAATAAGATACTTCTTAATTTAAAATCCTTAATGAATCAGGCCCTACATTATTATTTTTGCAAAAACCTACAAATATAACTTTATATTTTTTATTCAAGGGCTGGGCTGCTGAGGCAATCAGACCACATCGAACCAGCCCAAAAATCCCTATTGCACACCTAACAAGGTCAAGGCACTCGAACTGGCCAATGTCAATTGAATTTCAAACTGGTTCATTCGAGCATCAGTGCTTACAATCAGCCCAATGGACACTGCCATTGTGCCAAGACACCATAAATAATAGGCAGACCGGATATGGATCATATATCATGGCACTTACCTTGTGTACATGGTAACCAGCTTGCACTCCTTACATATAAATGTTTGAAAGAAAGCTTCCAAGTATAATTTGCTTCTAGGTAGATGCATATGTGCAAACATGAAATACACATTAAATGAGAAATAAAAAAAACTCATTTTATAAAAATTGTAATGGTAATGACATAATTGTCCATGAGAATGACATAATCTTCCGATATATACAACTTAACATACACACACAAGTATGTCATTATCTCACTTGAACTAGACAGATAAAAGCTCATTAACGAGTGGTTGCTGGGTTTCAAAGCTAATTTTGCACCTAAATGTGCCCTGGAGAGTTTGGAGACTTTTACAATGTACCCTTGTTTCCAGAATGCTAATGTTGTTATATAACTGTAGTAAAATCGTGTGAACCAGATCCAAAACAAGGCGCTGATGAGGGATTCAATTTAGAGATTTATTGGGATTAACGTGACCAATAAATATGGTGACTGTCTGAAAACGAAAGCTGAGACCGGAAAAGTTTTTTGTGAAAGTGACAGGGACAACTCTGTCGTTAGAAACGGGGAGCTGGCAGCAAAGTACAAGTGAAAGAGTTGTTATAGTGTTCTGTACAGACACTGGAGCATTGTGTACTATCATTGCTGAGGAGTTCAAGGTTAAATCCCCTGAGTCGCTGGCTGTGTCTTACCAGCCCCATCCATTCTTCTCAAAATAAGTCTCAGTCTATGGGTATGTTTGAAACATTTTAGAGAGACATTCCAGATTCTTTTCTATCTGATAGATAAAAATTCTATGTATACATTATCCAGTTACATGGATAAGGTACAATTGTTATTGTTATCTGTGTTACTTTTCTTACCTTATTTTGATGGTTTTGTCTGTTTTCATTGTTCAAACAAAAACAGTGGGTAGATCTTTAGATAAAAATGACATTTCCCTATATTTTGAGACAGACGCACATGCTGGCCCCACACACTCAGGTAAGTAGCCCGATATTGCCACGTTGTGTGCCCCCAAAGTGACCATGGAATTGCTATTATTATTATTATCAGGCATATTGTTAAATCATATTGAACAATGACGACAATCAGCCCGTGTGTACTGTCCTCTTCAAACCAGTGGCGGATCCAGGGGGGGAGGGGGGGCGATCGGGGCGATCGCCCCCCCTAGCAGGGGCTTGCTGCCGGCGGCTGCACACTGTGCAGGACCGTTCGGCAGTGATAATGTGCTGCCCGGCTGCTCTGATTGTGTTTTAAACACAATCAGAGCAGCGGGACAGCACATTATCACTGCCGAATGGACCTGCACATACTGTGCAGCCGCCGGCAGCCTTAGAAGTTAGAAAGGGGGCGGGGCTTAAATCGCCCTCCCTACATCGCCCCGGGTAGAAAAAAATTCTAGATCCGCTCCTGCTTCAAACCACATTAACAGATCTCAGGAATGCCTGAAGTCATACGGCTGCTCGGTTGGTAGCAGCGAGTGAACGCTAATTGTTCCAATTTAACCATATTCGTGTGTGGGCAAATTGGCTCTCAGGCCCAATGGCAGGATTGCCACATGTATTATCACCTTTGGACTGGTATCACAAAGCTTTTTTTTGCCAGTATTTAAAATTCTCTTATTTGTATAGACTGTATGTCTTTTTGTACAGAATCTTTGATAACCACTGTACCTTAATACCTGTTGACTTATTTTTTGATTCTCACATTTGTACTTTGTAAAAAGCAATAAAAAAGTCTATTTTCAAAAAATGGAAAAGAAATAGTGTTTATGTGTGACGGTCATCAGCAGATACACACCCAAAAAAAGTAAACAGGGTGTTCTTGTCTTTGACTCAGAACAGCACAACCCCCTGATAAAATATAAAAGTTATTTGTTAGAAGTACAGTATATTGTGGAGTAGCTCCAATCTGTTCATGTAGCATTACTGCTCTAGACAACCATGGAACACTGTACAGATCATGAACAGCCTAGTACCAGTACTGGCAGTAGTACTACTGTTATGACCTTTACTAGTAAATAAAGACAATGCAGAAAGAAAGTTGACGAAAGCGTCCTCCAAATCCAAACACTATTTGTTAAATTCTATGTAACAGAAGACATCAGCTCTTGATGTAAGGAGGGAATTTTCTGATAAATATGGTGACTTGTCCAAAAAAAGGAAAATAGCTAATATTCCATACACCACCCACAGTGGCAAGACAAGGCTCAGACTATGTCCACTTCTTGCTAGCAGGGGTCCTGCTGCTGCTGGTACTGGTATACGTACTAGAATGGCCATTCCAAAACAGAGTGCCCACCGTGGTTGTGCATCTTCCTCAACTTCCCATACACCACATGTCGCTCACCGCTTAAATACTTACCTTGCGGTCACATCAGCGGTGATCCGGCTCCCTCCCTGGTCCCCTCTTCCGTGCTGTGCTCGCAGTGAATGCTGGGCGTGATGTCACACCCAGCATTCACTGCAACCACAGCACGGAAGAGGGCAGAAGAGAATCAGCGGCGCGGAAAAAAGAAGAGGTAAGTTAAGGGGGCCCCTATATATATATATATATATATATATATATATTATTATTATTTTTTAGGGGCCCGGTACACTGCATTGCCCGGGGGCCCATAAAGTTGTTAAGGTGGCCCTGGTCGCTCAGAGTGTACATCTGTTACTGATAACACCAAAACAGCAAAATCAGTGCTTGAGGATATCACTGAGGTTGAAGGACAACTTGGGCAGCCACAGTATCCTGAGGAGAGTCAATGGAGGGTACTATGAATGCTACATGTGAGTCTGAGGTTTCAGATTCAGACACTGTAATAATAGAGCAGCCTCTTACAAAAAGTTCTCAACCATTTGGAAATGTGAGGATGGGTAGTAGTAGTTTTAGTGCTAATGATGATTTACCCACAGAAATTGAGAAGGCTACTTTCATCATCATCATTTATTTATATAACGCCACTGATTCCACAGCTCTGTACAGAAAACCCATTCACATCAGTCCCTGCCCCATTGGAGCTTACAGTCAAAAAATTCCTAACATACACACACAGACAGAGAGAGAGAGAAAGAGAGACAAGGGTCAATTTTGATAGCAGCCAATTAACCTACCAGTATGTTGGAGTGTGGGTGGAAACCGGAGCAAACCCACGCAAACACACGCAAACACAGGGAGAAGATACAAACTCCACACAGATAAGGTCATGGTCGGGAATTGAACTCATGACCCCTGCACTGTGAGGCAGAAGTGCTAAACACTAGGCCACTGTGCATCCCTACTTTGGAAGTTGAAAATGTGCAAGATGATGAGGGGGATAATTGTGGATCTGAAAAGGAATGTGTTGTACATGGATGAGATAATGAGGAGGATGATGATGATTATGTTGAAGTAAGGAGGCCACCAGTGTTACCACCAGCAGATGCCCATAATAAGTGCACCTGGATTTATGACCCACTACTTGGACACACATCACACCCCACAGCAACGTGACTCCAGATCTCTGAACTCATAGGACTTTACGCTTCCATCCCTAACGAAAACCTCAGTTTTATTACTTTAGCTTATCTTAATGATATACCCCCCCCCCCTGTACAAAATTTCTTGATGTAACAGCTCTTGAATGTTGTGCCTGTTTCTTAGTCATTCATTTGTAAAGTTGCCTGATGAAGGGGCCTCTATGCTCTGAAAGCTAGCAAATTAAATAATATTTTGTTTGGTTAGCCACTCCTATAATACTGTATTTTTTAACACAAAAGTATTTAACATCACATAGATATTGTCAACTTTATAACACTGTCTATTCTGTTGCCCACCAATCATATTATGTCACTCCTGTAGCTTTTGAACACATGTATGTTTGTATCACACCTGGGTGGGTGGCTCCAAGTACAATGCCATCTTGCACCATTTAAGATTGTGCCCTTATTGTCTCATCATCTGTTAAATAATGTCTACTGATGCCGATGCTGTCAATCTAATGAGCTCTGATACTGCCACTGCTGTCCCCTCTCAAATGTATTTGCTGCTGACCCTCTCCAGTGTATAGCTGATGACCTTCTCCAATGTGTCACATATTCTGCCTAACAAGTACCTACTTGGTGTATCTTCTATGTTCAAATGAAAATGTAATTGATGTAGATATCTTCAATGAGGATGATGAGGGTGATGATTGGTTACCATTGAGGAAGATAACGACTGTTATCCAAATGTCCACGATTCATTTGTTAACATTCCTATCTAATTTCCAGTTGAACAACCAACAGACAAAATGTTGATGTTTGTGGTGGCCCAAACAAATTAAGCACTTAAGCCACAAAAGGGGCAGTGTCTGTCGCTAGAGTGCTTGGTTGGTTAAATAATGTGCATGTCCTTTCAACATATATGGCCACAAGGACAATGCCACCTTGCACGATTTTGGCTCCTCCACTTTTCCCCAAGAATCTTCTGAAGTCTTTGTTACATTCTTGCACCAAAATTCACTTTTTTGGGAGGATTTTTGTAACTCATTGCAATACCTGTTTTCAGCATGTTACTAGTGCTGCCAACTGCCAACTGCCAACTGACTGCTGGTTGAGTGACCAATATGCCAAATTCTGTGTCTTAATTTCTCAGAATGTGGACTTTCAAATTTTATTGCATTGTCTTTTCATGACAGATGTTTAGCAACCAAATCTGCATCAATGCGAGTTATACATACTTGTGTGAGAAGGCCAACTATTGGCCAACCTGAACTGTCTGGTTTACATATTTCTTACACTTCACTAATATAACATATATGTATTATTTATACATTCCATATTTATATACATTCCATATTTATATACATTTCATATTGATATACATGACATATATTATACATGACATATTTATATACTTATAAATATATACTACTATATATACTTACAAATATATACGAGTGACAAATCCCCTTGTTTGATTCACAAGGGCAGCATTACAGCACATACTAATTTATTTTTAGTCAGATCTACCTTACTCATACCATAACAAGCATTTATAGTATTACAAGGTGTTTGAAAACTCTGTTTTCGGCTCCCTGTGTATACTTTGCCCAACGATAAGTGTATGGTAAATACATTCATGAAGGTGCAGGCCACCTTCATTTATTTAGTTTTATCAATGTCTAACTGTATTAATTCTACTACTGTCCATCCAATAAACGCTGCTCATTTCTGTAGCATAAATGTCTATGACGGATGCTTTGTTACGTTCCAAATTCATTGTATGCCAAGTTTTTGAATTTTTCTTTTCTTTTAACTTTTTATTTTCAAAACCGTGTCATAAACATTACAGAAAGATAGGAAAAGAACAATCTATTGACATATTACAAGATAAACAATAAACGTATTAGAGTAATTCTTTGACATTATGTATACCATAAGGTCACAAAATGGACGAGCAGGTGCAAACTTGGAAAGAGAGGTAATTAGGTTGGAATGGAATTTTTCGGTTTTATGTGATGGGGCGCTTGGGCAGGGGATTGAAGGAGAGGAAATTGGGGTGGAGGGGTGGAATAGTGTCTTGATCAAGTCGCACCTGGGACTGAGGAGTGGTGATTGTGGAACCAGTGTCCATACTGCTTGGTATTTGGGTACAGTATTATTTAGAAGGGCAGTAATGTACTCCATGGAGGAGATATACCACATGTGATTGATTAGTTATGTCCACGAGTGAGGAGTGGGCTGTATCCAGGCTTGAGCAATATGCAATTTAGAGACCTGATATATGAGTGCAACAGGGCCGGACTGGGACTAAAAATCAGCCCTGGCATTTCAAGTACACAGGCCCAACTCAGTACCAGCATGAAAGAAACTGTGCGCTGCGCGAAAAGGGCGTGGCTACATTGTGTTGTGGATGTGGCCAACATGGTGCATTGATACATACATTATATTAAAACATTACATTTATCATGCCCTCCCAGCCACATCACGCCATCCCCATCCCACTGGGGATGCTTCTGGTGGTGCTGACATGCATAAGGGTGGGAACTTGCTGTAGAGTGAGCAGGAAAGCTCTTTGTCTCATGAGATTACCAGATCTTGTGATACTTAGAGATCCTCGGCTTTCTCTGCAGGCTGTGAGAGCAGCTATCAGTTCCCTTCCCCTAACCAGAGCTGGATTAAGGCTCAGGGGACCCGGGGTATTTAAGACAGCAGGGCCCCTATTATGTAACATGGTTATCATTTTAGACAAATACATAGGCAATACTGTGTGCACTATTGTTAGAAGCACACAGCTCTGCCTTCACAAGCAGTATGTTGTGAAGCGGGACATACCTCCCAACTGTCCTTGCAGTCAAACCAAATCCTGACTAAGTGAGACAGTCACCCAAATTCAGGACTGCCCCACCAGATTCAGGACAGTTGGCAGACTGTCCTGCTTTCTCCTACCTGTCTTGGTCACTTTCACCACTTGTAGCAGCTGGTTTCTTTAGCTCAGTTCTTTCTTGTCTTGATCCTGGAATATTGGATGCCTAATTTTGAAAAAAATGGGGTACATAAGATTTAGAAAACTCCAACCAGCCCAGGTGTTAAAACAATAGCACTCACGTTTTATAATTAGGCCTCCCTCCAGTCCCCACAATAATAATATTCACATTTAATAAGTAGACCTATTTCCCTCCAACCAGCCCCAACATTAAATTAACAATATACCCATTTACTCAAAACATATTTCCCTCCCTGCAGACAGTCCCAGCAATAAATTAAATAGCATTAAAGTTTAATAAATATAGCCATTTTCCACAACCATCCCCAGCAATAAATAATTCATATTCACATTTAATAAATAGCCCTCCTTCCCAAAATCAGTCCCATATTCAATTGATAGCCCTAAACCATCCTAGCATGAAATTAAAGGTTCCTTTACCTCACCTTAAATAATTAGCCCCATCTACACTCCACCATTAAATAGCCTACCTCCCACCTCCATTTTCTCACATATTATATTAAAATACCGCGCGCACACACCACCACACACACTATATACATGGCCCCCCACACACACACACACTATATACATGGCCCCACACACACACACACTATATACATGGCCCCACACACATATACTATATATACATGTCCCCACACACATATACTATATATACATGGCCCCACACACACTATATATACATGGCCCCACACACTATATATATATATATATATATATATATATATATATGGCCCCACACATATACTATATATACATGGCCCCACACACACTATATATACATAGCCCCACACACACTATATATATATATATATATATATATATATATATATATATATACAAGTTAACCCGTGCATGATACTCATGCATTCTAGTCAAATCAAGCTACTTAAGGTGTTAAAAAGGTTCTTGTCATGCATTTGGGCCTAGCCCAGGCCTCCTCAGGGGAAGAGCGTTACTTCCCGACGCAAGCGCCCTTTTTTAACGTGGTTTTGTCCACATGTCACCACCTCATCATTTTTCTCCATCATCTCATCCTTCATCTTCATCGCCACATCCTTCATCAAGCTACTTAAGGTGTTAAAAACTCCCCACTGTCACCCCCGGCAACCACCAACCACTCCCAACTGTCACTTCTCCTTCAAGAAATATATAGGTCAGTGTATAACTCTGCCCAGCAGGTGGCGCTGCAGCTTGTTTTGTTTTTTTTCACACACGCCACTAGGCATTTATATAGTAGATATATATATATATATGGCCCCACACATATACTATATATACATGGCCACACACATATACTATATATACATGGCCCCACACACACAATATATATATATATATATATATATATATGGCCCCACACATATACTATATATACAGTATGACACTCAATACATAAAATATTACTACAATATTTTTGGCAAAAAAGTCTTGAAGTGCTATGATAATGAGGAGAGCACAGGTTAAAGAAAGGAACAGGGAGGAATTATGATATTTTCAGCACAGTGCCAGCCAGCCCCCACTGAGACACACACTTACCTTGTAACCGCGCTGCTCGGCGGACAGTTTCGATTTGATGTTCGGGCAGTAATCACATGGGACGCACACCATGTGACAGGTGCCGTCCCATGTGATTACTGGCCGGATATCACATTGAAACTGTCCGCCAAGCAGCGCGCAGTAAGCTGCGCTGCTTGGTCGGGCATCCTGCCTCGCTGGATCGGCCCAACTAGCCATCGGCCCTTCTGGCATTTGCCAGAAGTGCCCGATGGCCAGTCCGGCCCTGGTGTGCAAGTAAGTGATCAGTGGGTTTGCTCAGGCCGGGATTGTCTAGTTGGGAAGGAGTGGCAATGGCTCTCTAAGGATCTGCACTCCAGTGGCTTGGTGAAAGACTTCCAAGGTAAGATCCCAGAAGTCATGGATTATTGGGCAATCCCACCAAATTGAAGAAAAGTAGCCTTAGCTCCATAAAGTCTCCAGCATTGGTCAGTCACCAAGGGATACATATAATGGAGTCTGTCCGTGACCATATACCAGAAGCATAGATCTTATAGCAGTTCTGTTGAATACCTGCGTTGATGGAGACTTTGGCTGTTTGGGTACTGACCATTCCTTGCTGTCCACGGTTGCGCTCCCATGGCACCTCTTGGGGTGCAGGGGGTTGATCAGGGGAAGCCATGATAGAATGGTACATAAGTGAGATATTGAAGGTTTTTTATGGGTGCATTCCACCTTCGTCGATCATCATCCAAATTTATTTATATAGCGCCATCAAATTACATAACACTTAGCAATTTTTTGCAAGGCTGACAGATCATCTATTATGTCCCCTAGTCTAGGGATTGCATCTTTAATTAAACTTCCATGTATGTGTGCCATATATTTGTGCCACTGCTCTGTGACTAATTTTAGCCAGTCAGATCGCTGCAGACTTTGGTCAAAATTGGTGAAAATTGGTCCAGTTGTAAAGGGATCATTAGAAAATAGTCTGGAAATGACTGGAAATGAATGTTAAAGTAATATAGGAGCAAAAACAGCTGAAAATGACATTATTTTACTTATTTTTCACTGTTTTTAATTAAATCCAGATTCAAAGTCAAAACCTTTCATAGTTGTTCGACAAAACCAGTAGCAAAGCTAAAACATGAAGCTGGTTTAGAACCGAAACTGGTTTCAAAACCGAAAGAGGAAAAGTCAGGGCACATCTCTAGTATTTAATTGAATGAGGATTCTTTGATGACGCTCCATGTAATGTTCTCTGAGTGTAAGGACTGTCTGGTGACAGCGAATGGGCATTCCTCATTGACTTCAACATGTAAACACGGAGCAGTTTGAATGGTAGTGCTTTTCTAGCATCTGTGTGACAGCATCCTATGGGTCAGCAGTAAGCAGCTCATAAAAAAATGTGCTTTATAAAGGTCTATGTTCAGGGCCAGTGTTGGCATTTCCAACACCCCCCTGCCTGAAATTTCATGCAAGGGCAACAAAGCCACTTTGCAAATGTGCCACCCGGTGTAATGTGCCGCCTGGTATGATTCCTGCTGAGAGTCAGAGACTAAAGGGGAAGGTGTCTGCATCCTAAAAGAATACTTTTGGCGTGAACAGGCTGGTAGGGCGCCCCAGTAAGCACGGCGCCCTCAAGCCATGCAGTCTTGCCGTGTTATGCCAGCCCTGTCTATGTTATTTCTTCTACACCTGTCACAATACCCGTTAAATAGCAAATGAAAAGCTGGTCAGGTACTATGTATAATTTTACAGTGGTTTTCCTGCCAGAAGTAAACATAGGATTTGACATTATTCGTGTATACTGATTCAAAAATATCATCATATGGGACCTGTCTGTTGCATAATACACTTGTAGAGACACAGTAAGTTGTGCGTACAGGGATCCTCATGTACAGCACCGTGGACCTTCTGTGGCACCTTATAAATAAAAGATAATAATAATAATAATAATAATAATAATAATAATAATAAATAAATTCCACATCATGGCAGCTGAGAGAATAAACTAAATGTAAAACGTGTTTAGATCATTGTCTTCACGGGATTGCCCTTTATTTAAAAATATATAAACCATTTTCCATGGTAACATTACTTTAATCAAACATCTTCATGAACGATTCATCTTGTGTTCTATATTGCAAATATAAGCGCCATAACTCAAGACCCATGAGTCATGACTTAGCAGTTGAAGTGTTAACGTTTGCTTACAGCACACAGTAGCGCCGGCTTTGTTCACCTGAGTTCCAGTGTACGATCATGTTTATTTAGGTGGTGGGAGTTATGGATATCTGCCAATTTCATTCTAAGCTGTCATCTGACTCACCCAATACGCAAACAACTAGTCAAATTTTTACCCTCCCTCAACATCATTACTTAATGGATAAAATACGCAGAAAAAGAACAGGTGTTTTCAATGAGCAGCATCTCCTATTTCAGTAGCTGTTAATTATTTACCTGTATGTTAGTTACCAGCTCTGCTCGGGGGGAAGGGCTTCTGTCGCTCTACACCTGCTATAGAGCTCTGCTAAACTCCCGACCACTCTCACGCAACATCATTTAACCCATGCTTTCTATGCAGAATATTGTAGCCAGGGCTTATATGTAAATTTTATAGTTTTGTAGCAACCAGAATTGTTCTGTTTTATAACATCATGACTTCCTACATCAAGATTTACTTTTATTTACATATTGGTACATATTGGTACTTATTTCCTGATTATTTGCAGCATTTAAAGAGAAAGTAACAAAATTCAGAATAATCAGCACAAGTGTTCAATGAAATATAAAAAGCCTTTATTTTATATCTGAATGCAAAGTGCCACGATTCGGGCAATACTAAACTTTCTCTCAAGAACAAATACTATTGAGCAGCTGCATTGACCTTGGCACAGCTGAAGGAATGATATCCAACAAAAAAAAAATTTTCATGGGAGGTTGGCAAATTTTAGCCCGAGGGGGTGAGACTTGGCTCAACAGCCTGCTAGGTACAGTTTAAAGGAACAGAAATGCAGGTAGCCCAGTGGCCCAGCTATGGGAGCGGTCTGGGGGGGGGGGGGGGGGGGCAGATGCCGCTACTGCCACCCATCCCTTGATTATTGGCGTTATTCCCACAGTACCTAGAGAGCTGGTGCCTATGGCTGAAGGATATGTTTTTAGACATTGATGAATGCAACTAGTAACTTTATAGAACAAAAGCTTGCTAAACTTACTACTTTGCTAAATAATATACCCGCAATAACTACTAGTACTTCTTATACCCCGTTCATACTGCACAAAACACCCAGGTTTTTGCCGGGGCAAGCTCAGACGACCCGGGTCGAGGTGCAGTATGAATGGTCCAAGGTCTAATTCCTGAGTCATCAGACCCGGGAATTAGACCTGGGTCTTTTGGTGGGCTAATTCCCGGGTCTGCCCCGGGAAGCCTGCAGTATGAATGGTGCGAACTGAGCTTTTCCACATGGGTCTCACCAGACACAATGTTAATGTAAAAAAGAAAAACACAAAAAAAAAACATCATAAGAGGAGCCAATCAGAACTCCTATTGTGATGTTGCCATGGAGACCCCGGGCAGACCTGTGTTCAGTATGAACGCCGTCTAACCGGAAATTTGACTCCGGGAGAGCCTTTACCCCCCTCTGTCCCCCGGCAATATCCTGGGTTCATATGCCTGGGTGGCAGAATGAAAGCGGTATTACCTGGTGAGGAGCAAGCTGGTTAGGTGAGAGGACTCAGGCAGTAAAACAAAATAGAGTAATCAGATAGAGAGATTTGTTTCTTCACAGAAAGTCTGAGCACATGCTTTCTCCTTCCATGCGTACAGTAAGTGTACAACTTTGTACTGGGCGAAGGTCATGTTTTACGGTTTGTTTGTATTACTCGTTCCCTCGTTTCATCCGCCTCTCTCCTACTCTGTGCTCCTTCAAACGTGCACTGAAAACCCACCTCTTCCTTAAAGCCTACCAACCATCCACATAACCCCTCCACTCGCTCTCAACGCGCTCTCCCCCTTTGCCTCATCTGGCTCCCCCTGTGCCTGTTCTGTTTTCCCTCCCTTAGGATGTAAGCTCACATGAGCAGGGCCCTCTTCCCTCATGTCTCCCTACCTGTTCTTCTGCTCTGTTTTTTGCATTAGCCTGCCTGGAGTTTCTGAAGTATTGGTATTTTTGTTTATTGTTTTGTACTGTTTCACCCTGTATAGTCAACTGTTTGTACTGTGTACGGCGCCGCGGAAACCTTGTGGTGCCTAACAAATAAAGGATAATAATAATAATAATAATATTACTGAATCCAAGCAGAAAGAGAATTACTATATGGTGCACTGATCATATCCGTAAATGGGGAATTGAATAGGTTCCTCGATCTCTGAGCAAAATGGGGGAGAGTAATCCACAACAGCTGTCACTTGGGCCTCATAAACATTGACTTTTCTTTGCATGTGAAAATATTAGTTGACATCTGTTTGTTATTTTACTAGGGTTTGGAGGTAACTGTAGCTTGCCCAATGCGTTCACCCATGGTAAATAAATAGAAAAAAACCAGAATGCTAGTCTGAGTGGTATGGTGACATTAGATACTATGGTTACTAGTGTCACCAATGTTTACATGCATTTTAATAGTGTTTAAAACTGTAGTAAAATGCCTGTAAAAAACATCAGTGGGTGTGAGCCCATAAACTCTGGAAAAAAACACAGGAAATATAAAAAAGAAGCTACAACTTTCAAAACCGTCACATTAAAAGGAAATCTAAAATAAATTCAACAAACCCTAGCTATTTTCTTATGGTATCAGAAGTTATCTAATTTGCAGAGATTTTGAGATACTGATTAATTCCTTTTGTATTAGGATTTTATAGGTTGTATAGTCCTAGTTTTCTATTTTCCATTGTCTCCTGTGAGAATACAGTGATAGGGCGTCTTTGATTCTGTTCAGACATGAGTGTTTAAACATTTCCTGAGTGAATAACAACAGTGCAGACACCTGTGATTCTAGGAGTCTGCAAACATTCCCTGTTAAACTCGTAATAAGTATCACATCAACAAAACCAAGCTTGGGAGTTTCACTTTAATTCCCAAACAAAGCACATTCCTGATAAAAAAAGGCAGCTTGACCATTTGTTCCACTTCAAAAACTCCTTTTATTCTTGAATTCCATTTCCTGAGCCTTCGAGTGGCTCAGCCTTCCTCTCCCCATGCTCCAGTCCTATGCTTTGTTCTCAGATTATTATCAAGAACTTTACATTTGCAAGTTCAATTTAAGGTGTTGTCACACTAGCGCTATAAACACTAACATTTTTCCAGCTAAAAACAGCGTTAGCCTTCATAGGAAGGACCATATATAGAAGCACACAAATTTATAGAATTGAGAATCTGTTGTGGCATTCAAACCACGCATTTTCATACCATACATAATGAATCCCTATCTAGATCTGTGCGTATAATAGATTTGTGACTTCTTATTTCTAGAGAGGCAGACTGGCAGCAAGCAATAATAAATTAGTACAGTAAGGGCATGTCCATGGAAGTGTAACACACCCTCGGAAGATAAGACATAATTAGACGTGGACGTATTCCCAGATACACCTCTTAGGAGGTCTATCTTTTTTGGGTAACGAAGGCCTGGTGTAAAGATGACATGATAATGATGATGACCATCAGGAGTACTTTTTAGCCACTTCTGATTGGCTGTTTGCCTATTGGACTCTCCAGTTGATAATACTAAATGTAATAACGTGGCACTATGTTATATGAAGTTGTGGCCATACATTTGCATTACTTATTTGTCATTTGCATTTGGACTACTGCAAGAATGACTATTCTTATATCATTTTGAAAAGGGTGTTGAGGTGTTTGTATTTAAAGTACGACGTCCACATTTATTGACAACACTATCTAGACAATATTCTCTGTATATAAATATGGTAATGCAACTTTAGCATTTACTACTAACGCTGCCAAGCCACACATGTGCGCTATCGTTAGGCGTAAGTATGCACACCTGTTATGCCTGACATATGCGACAAAATAGTTCTGCATGCTTGAAGCGCAAATGCGTCCAAGTCAAATTTTCTATTGTTATCCCTTCTATGCCTTGTTATGGTTATAATTCTCTATGTACCGCTACATAAACTAATAATAGTAATAATGTTTAGATTAATTGAAGCCATATCTGGCACACTTATTATTAGAGATGGTCACTGACCCCCGTGTTTTGGTTTTGTATTTGGTTTTGGATCTGGATTACCTTCGTGTTTTGGTTTTGGTTTTGCAAAACCGCCCTTGCGTGTTTTGGTTTTGGTTTTGGTTTTGGTTTTGTTTGGTTTTGTTTTGCTATTTTTGAAAAAAATACCATTTTTTTGGTCTAAAATAACCTAATTTAGTGCTCCACCAGTTTCTTAGATGAGTGAGGTAATTCTAAAGCTAATAAATTATGAAAAAACTGTTTAATCCCTGGTAGGCCGTCCTTAATGCGAACACTTGTCTGCAAATTATACAGTCAAACCTGGTTGTCTACCTCCTCCATCTTTGATTATTGGCAATGTAGCCAATCTTTGGGTGTATATTACACCCTACACTTGTAGTTGGTCTACACTTGTAGTTGAATATTAAAAAAGCAGCCTGCACAGACTGTGGAGCTAGAAAGTAAAATTAAATGGACCACGGTACTTTGGTGGCTATCTATGCCCCCCCCCCCGCCCTCCACTTGTAGTTGAATATAAAAATAGCAGCCTGCACAGACTGTGGAGCTAGAAAGTAAAATTAAATGGACCACGGTACTATGGTGGCTATCTAAGCCCCCCCCGCCCTCCACTTGTAGTTGAAAATAAAAAAAGCAGCCTGCATAGACTGTGGAGCTAGAAAGTAAAATTAAATGGACCACGGTACTTTGGTGGCTATCTAAGCCCCCCCCCCCCCCCGCCCTCCACTTGTAGTTTAATATAAAAAAAGCAGCCTGCATAGACTGTAGAACTAAAAATTTGAATATACAAACAAATGGACAAAGGCAGTTTGGTATCTGTCTGCATCAGATCCCCTCTCCACTAGGCATAAAATAGAAAACTATTCAGCCGTTATATAATCTAGAATATAAATAGAAATTGAGAAAGGCAATTTGGTATCTGTCTGCATCATAATCATCAACATCCTCATTAGCGCCCTCGTCACTTCCATAAATCTCCCCCTCATCCTCTTCTATTTCCAAAGTGGCATCCTCAATTTGTGTATCACCGGCTACACTCGGGCTGTTCAGGTACATATCAGCAGAACTGCTGAAAGGGCCCTTCTTTATGGGTACACTAACAGAATTTTCACGATTAGACATACCACTGTTATATGGACTCTCCACAGGGATCGGTGTCATTTCTGATTCAGAGCAAACATTATCCTCCAATGCCTTACTGTTATCTTGCAGCTCGGCTTTAACGCGTAACAATACTACTTGTAGGCTCTGTAACATTTTTGGATCTGCCACTAATAGTCAAAGGTGAAGGCCTCATTCTCTCTTTGCCACTGCGTGTGCAGAATGGCATGTTGGCAATTCTTTTTTTATCGGCACTTAACTTTTGCTCAGTAACACTTCTTTTTCACTTCAACACAGTAAATTTTTTTTGGGGTTTTTGTTTTTTGCACTGATTTGGAAACACTCTGTTGTTTGACATTGCCTTGGCCAGATTACGTACTGGGAACACTAACATCAGGACTGGTGACAGAACCTGGTTGCTCATTCTGATCATATGTGGACTGCTTTGAATCCATTCTGAGCGCAAAGCACTTGTAGTGGTAAAAATTATTTGGTAAGATGCTGCTGACAGATATGACTTTTGACAGCCAGAAATATTTATGCAAAATTATGGGGGACACCCCAAAAGCACTGGGGAGTGCCAAATATTAAAACAAAATTATAAACCTCTATCCTCCTCTCTTCTCTAGTGATTTTTGTTAGCACAATTGGAATCAGAATATTGTATTCTCTGTCCCTGCTCTAATCAGCTTGTGACTACACCCTGCTCTCCCCCTCTGTCAAATGGTGATGGATTGCTGTGCAGGCGGGTATTTATAATCTTCAAGTATCACGAGAACCGAGCCCCGAGATCCGACGACGTCAAGATGACGTTCGGCCTCGATTTGGATTCGGAGCGGGCGGGAGAGTACCGAGCTACTCAGCTCGGTACTCGGATAGCCAAAGTTCGGGTGGGTTCGGTTCTCGGGGAACCGGACCCGCCCATCTCTACTTATTATAACATAATTCCCATAGGAACTATTAAACTTAAATTATTTCAACACAGAAAGAGAACTTGAAAATTGTCCACGTTGCATCATGAACCGGTGTAATTGTATCTGAAGTACAATGTAACAGTCAATTCAGAGCTATATTTTAGACGGATCACTAATGAGGCAGAACGACTTTATACATCCTTTGATATCTACATTCAGTAGAACTACATCTTATTGAGTGATAGTTCCTCCCATGAGATTAAATTACTAGTTTTTATTAAAACCGTGTGAACTTTGCATTTTCAATGCAGTCTTTTGAAAGACCTTACAAGTACAGACCAGCTATTACAGGACCACAAAATTAATTCTTGTCCCAGAGTTTAAAGTAGAGCAATATATAGGTGTATTTGTGTATATACTGTACAGTATATATATATATATATATATATATATATATATATATATATATATATATATATTTGTATTTATACAGTATATGTGAAAACATTTGTAATGTATAACAGACATCTATTCATACATGTGGTGTGAGAAACAGATATTTTATATTGACTTAAATCCCTTCCACAGATTTGAGTTTTGCTGTCAATGATACACTGCATGTCAATGTCTCTCATAGTGGGGTGACAATGGCTAAATAACAATGTTTCTCATAGTAGGGTGACAATGGCTACATAACCATGTAACTCATAGTGGGTGACAATGAGTTCATGACAATGTTTCTCATAATGGGGTGACAATAACTGAATTACAATGTCTCTGATAGTAGGTGACAATGCCTGTATAACAATGTCTCTGATAGTAGGTGACAATGCCTGTATGACAATGTATCTGATAGTAGGTGACAATGCCTGTATGACAATGTCTCTCATAGTGGGTGACAATGCCTGTATGACAATGTCTCTCATAGTGGGTGACAATGCCTGTATGACAATGTCTCTGATAGTAGGTGACAATGCCTGTATGACAATGTCTCTCATAGTGGGTGACAATGCCTGTATGACAATGTATCTGATAGTAGGTGATAGGGATGAGCGGGCTCGGATTCTCTCAATCCGAACACCCCCGAACAGTGCCGATCCGAGCCTAATCCGAGCACTGTTCGGGTATTCCCGCCGATCGCAAAACTGAAAACGAGGCTTAACGTCATAATCCCGGCGTCGGATCTCGCGAGATCCGGATTATTATTAGTCCCCGCTGCCTGCCGCCATCTTCACTCGTGCATTGGAGCTTGGATTGAAAACAGCTTTCAGACTTTTGCCTTGAAAAAGCCAAGAAGCGTTAGCGTTTTGTTTCACCTATCCTCATTGCCTCTTATTTCAATCAAGAATCGCTCCCCAGTTTTTACTAGGTAGGGTATTTCACATAACCCCAGCGATTCTTGTTACTCAGTTTCCTCCAATAAGTCCATTGGTACTGCTATATAACAAAGTTCACTGATCCTGCAGTATAGGTCCAGTGGTACTGCTATATAACAAAGTTCACTGATCCTGCAGTATAAGTCCATTGGTACTGCTATATAACAAAGTTCACTGATCCTGCAGTATAAGTCCATTGGTACTGCTATATAACAAAGTTCACTGATCCTGCAGTATAAGTCCAGTGGTACTGCTATATAACAAAGTTCACTGATCCTGCAGTATAAGTCCATTGGTACTGCTATATAACAAAGTTCACTGATCCTGCAGTATAAGTCCATTGGTACTGCTATATGACAAAGTTCACTGATCCTGCAGTATAAGTCCAGTGGTACTGCTAGTCTGCTATATAACAAAGTTCACTGATCCTGCAGTATAAGTCCATTGGTACTGCTATATAACAAAGTTCACTGATCCTGCAGTATAAGTCCATTGGTACTGCTATATAACAAAGTTCACTGATCCTGCAGTATAAGTCCATTGGTACTGCTATATAACAAAGTTCTCTGATCCTGCAGTATAAGTTCATTGGTACTGCTATATAACAAAGTTCACTGATCCTGCAGTATAAGTCCAGTGGTACTGCTAGTCTGCTATATAACAAAGTTCACTCATCCTGCAGTATAAGTCCATTGGTACTGCTATATAACAAAGTTCACTGATCCTGCAGTATAAGTCCAGTGGTACTGCTATATAACAAATTTCAGTGATCCTGCAGTATAAGTCCAGTGGTACTGCTAGTCTGCTATATAACAAAGTTCACTGATCCTGCAGTATAAGTCCATTGGTACGGCTATATAACAAAGTTCACTGATCCTGCAGTATAAGTCCATTGGTACGGCTATATAACAAAGTTCACTGATCCTGCAGTGTAAGTCCATTGGTACTGCTATATAACAAAGTTCACTGATCCTGCAGTATAAGTCCATTGGTACTGCTATATAACAAAGTTAACTGATCCTGCAGTATAAGTCCAGTGGTACTGCTATATAACAAAGTTCACTGATCCTGCAGTATAAGTCCATTGGTACTGCTATATGACAAAGTTCACTGATCCTGCAGTATAAGTCCAGTGGTACTGCTAGTCTGCTATATAACAAAGTTCACTGATCCTGCAGTATAAGTCCATTGGTACTGCTATATAACAAAGTTCACTGATCCTGCAGTATAAGTCCATTGGTACTGCTATATAACAAAGTTCTCTGATCCTGCAGTATAAGTTCATTGGTACTGCTATATAACAAAGTTCACTGATCCTGCAGTATAAGTCCAGTGGTACTGCTAGTCTGCTATATAACAAAGTTCACTCATCCTGCAGTATAAGTCCATTGGTACTGCTATATAACAAAGTTCACTGATCCTGCAGTATAAGTCCAGTGGTACTGCTATATAACAAATTTCAGTGATCCTGCAGTATAAGTCCAGTGGTACTGCTAGTCTGCTATATAACAAAGTTCACTGATCCTGCAGTATAAGTCCATTGGTACGGCTATATAACAAAGTTCACTGATCCTGCAGTATAAGTCCATTGGTACGGCTATATAACAAAGTTCACTGATCCTGCAGTGTAAGTCCATTGGTACTGCTATATAACAAAGTTCACTGATCCTGCAGTATAAGTCCATTGGTACTGCTATATAACAAAGTTAACTGATCCTGCAGTATAAGTCCAGTGGTACTGCTATATAACAAAGTTCACTGATCCTGCAGTATAAGTCCATTGGTACTGCTATATAACAAAGTTCACTGATCCTGCAGTATAAGTCCAGTGGTACTGCTATATAACTCCAGTCCAGTGGTACTGTCCTGTGCCGCATATAATTTTTAAAGCCTTTGCCGGGTGTGTGTGGTTTAGGGGTACGCTCTCTTGTGCTGCATATAATGGAGTACAAAAATTTGGAGGATAAAGTAGGGAAAGATCAAGAACCACTTCCTCCTAATGCTGAAGCTGCTGCCACTAGTCATGACAGTCATAGACGATGAAATGCCATCAACGTCGTCTGCCAAGGCCGATGCCCAATGTCATAGTAGAGGGCATGTAAAATCCAAAAAGCCAAAGGTCACTAAAATGATGAAAAAAAAGAAATTAAAATCATCTGAGGAGAAACGTAAACTTGCCAATATGCCAGTTACGACACGGAGTGGCAAGGAACGGCTTAGGCCCTGGCCCGTGTTCATGACTAGTGGTTCAGCTTCACACAACGATCAAAGCCCTCCTCCTCCCCCCCCTCTAAAAAATTTAAGAGAGTTAAGCTGTCATCAACAACACAGCAAACAACTCTGCCTTCTAAAGACATGGCATCACAAATCCCTAAGGCGAGTCCAAGGGTGTTGGTGGTTGCGAAGCCTGACCTTCCCATCACTGTACGGGAAGAGGTGGCTCCTTCCACCATTTGCAGCACGCCCTCTGCATATGCTGGAAGGATCACCCACAGTGCAGTTACAGATTTGGATAATGAAGGTGTCAATGTTGTACACCAGGAGGAGGATATTGATGCAGCTGGCGCTGAGGAGGGACTTGATGAGGAGGATGCTGATGTGGTTTTCTTAAATAAGGCACCAGGGGGGGAAACAGTTGTTGTCCATGGGATGAAAAAGCCCATCGTCATGCCTGGCCAGAAGACGAATAAATCCACCTCTTCAGTCTGGAATTATTTCTATCCCAATCCGGACAACAAATATATTGCCATATGTACCTTATGTAAAGCTGCAATAAGCAGGGGTAAGGATCTTGGCCACCTAGGGACATCCTCCCTTATACGTCACCTGAAGAACCTTCATAAATCTGTGTTTAGTTCAGGAACTGTGGCTAGGACCGTCAGCAGTCCAGGGACACCTAAATCCCTTGGTGCCGTTGTATCCACACCAGCAACACCTTCCTCGTCAATTTCCTCCTCGATCTGGATGGGAGATAGTCCTGCAGGCCATGTCACTGGCATGACTGAGTCCTCTTCAATCCGGGATTCTTCCGGAGGAACCTGCAGCGGTACGCCTACTACTGCCGCTGCTGCTGTTGCTGCTAGGAGTCGGTCATCTTCCCAGAGGGGAAGTCGTAAGACTGTTACGTCTTTCACTAAGCAATTGACCGTACAACAGTTGTTTGCCATGAGCACGAAGTACGACAGCAGTCATCCTATGGCAAAGCGGATAACTGCGGCCTTGACAGCTATGTTCCGGTGTCCGCCATCAGTGGAGTGGGATTTAGACGGTTGATGGAAGTATTGTGTCCCCGGTACCAAATCCCGTCTAGATTGCACTTCACTAGGCAGGCGATACCCGGGATGTACAGAGAAGTATGAAAAAGTGTCCTCAGTGCTCTGAAAAATGCGGTTGTACCCACTGTCCACTTAACCACGGACATGTGGACAAGTGGTTCAGGGCAAACAAAGGACTATATGACTGTGACAGCCGACTGGGTAGATGCATCGACTTCCGCAGCAGCAGCATCAGTAGCAGCATCTCCGAAATGCCTGCTGGTTCCAAGGCAGGCAACGTTGTGTATCACCGGTTTCAGTAAGAGGCACAGCGCTGACAACCTCTTAGAGAAAATGAGGGAAATCATCTCGCAGTGGCTTACTCCACTTACACTCTCCTGGGGATTTGTGGTGTCGGACAACACCAGTAACATTGTGCGGGCATTACATATGGGCAATTTCCAGCACGTGCCATGTTTTGCCCACACAATAAATTTGGTGGTGCAGCATTACCTGAAGAGTGACAGAGGTGTGCAGGATATGCTTGCGTTGGCCCACAAAATTGCTGGACACTTTCGGCATTCTGCCACTGCCTACCGCAGACTCGAACAACATCAAAAAAGGCTGAACCTGCCCTGCCATCACCTCTAACAAGAGGTTGTGACGCGCTGGAACTCCACCCTCTATATGCTGCAGAGGATGGAGGAGCAGCAAAAGGCCATTCAAGCCTACACAGCCACCTACGACATAGGCAAAGGAGTGGGGATGCACCTGAGTCAAGCGCAGTGGAGACTGATTTCCGTGTTGTGCAAGGTTCTCCAGCCGTTTGAACTTGCCACACGAGAAGTCAGTTCCGACACTGCCAGCTTGAGTCAGGTGATTTGTGTTTTTATGTTTATTGTGCTACCCATTAGCGCTGGAGATTCCTTATATATTGAGTCAGGTGATTCCCCTGATCAGGCTGTTGCAGAAGCAGCTGGAGAAAGTGAGGGAGGAGCTGGTAAAGCATTGCGATTCCACAAAGCATGTAGCTCTTGTGGATGAAGCCCTTCGTACGCTTTGCCAGGATCCGAGGGTGGTCACTCTTTTAAAGTCAGAGGAATACATTCTGGCCACCGTGCTCGATCCTCAGTTGAAAGCGTATGTTGTGTCTCTGTTTCCGGCGGACACAAGTCTACAGCGGTGCAAAGACCTGCTGATCAGGAGATTGTCATCTGAAGAGGACCGTGACATGGCAACAGCTCCTCCTTCATTTTCTTCCACACCTGTGGCTGCGAGGAAACAGCTGAGATTTCCTAAACGACCCACTGGCGGGGATGCAGAGAACATCTGGTCCGGACTGAAGGACCTGCCAACGATTGCTGACATATCTACTGTTGCTGCATTGGATGCTGTCACCATTGAAAAAATGGTGGAGGATTACTTTGCTGACATCATCCAAGTAGACATGTCAGACAGTCTTTACTTGTACTGGCAGGAAAAAAAGGCAGTTTGAAAGCCCCTGTACAAACTGGCTCTATTTTATCTGAGTTGTCTCCCCTCCAGTGTGTACTCCGAAAGAGTTTTTAGTGCAGCGGGGAACCTGGTCAGTGAGCGGCGAAGGAGGTTGCTTCCGCAAAATGTGGAGAAGATGATGTTCATAAAAATGAATTATCAATTCTTCAATGAAGACCAGCAATGGCCTCCAGAGACTACAGAGGGACCTGTGATTGTGGAGTCCAGCGGGGACGAATTGATAATGTGTGAGGATGAGGAAGTACACACTGAAGGGGACGAGGAATCAGAGGATGAGGATGAGGACGACATCTTGCCTCAGTAGAGCCAGTTTACTTTGTACAGAGAGAGATGAATAGCTTTTTTTTTGTGGGGGCCCAAACAAACCAATCATTTCAGCCACAGTTTTGTAGGCCCTGTCGCTGAAATGATTGGTTTGTTAAAGTGCGCATGTCCTATTTCACCAACATAAGGGTGGGTGGGAGGGCCCAAGGACAATTCCATCTTGCACCTCTTTTTTTGGCATTATGCGCCTGTATGACAATGTCTCTCATAGTAGGTGACAATGCCGGTATGACAATGTCTCTGATAGTAAGTGACAATGCCTGTATGACAATGTCTCTCATAGTGGGAGACAATGCCGGTATGACAATGTCTCTCATAGTGGGTGACAATGCCAGTATGACAATGTCTCTCATAGTGGGTGACAATGCCTGTATGACAATCATCACCATTTATTTATATAGCGCCACTGATTTAGCAGCGCTGTACAGAGAACTCATTCACACTAGTCCCTGCCCCATTGGAGCTTACAGTCTAAATTCCCTAACATACATGCACAGACAGACAGAGAGACTAGGGTCAATTTTGATAGCAGCCAATTAACCTACCAGTATGTTTTTGGAGTGTGGGAGAAAACTGGAGCACCCGGGGGAAACCCACGCAAACACAGGGAGAACATACAAACTCCACACAGATAAAGCCATGTTCGGGAATTGAACTCATGACCCCAGCGCTGTGAGGTAGAAGTGCTAACCACTGAGCCACCGTGCTGCCCGCACTGTGTCTCTCATAGTGGGTGACAATGCCTGTATGACAATGTCTCTCATAGTGGGTGACAATGCCTGTATGACAATGTCTCTCATAGTGGGTGACAATGCCTATATGACAATGTCTCTGATAGTAGGTGACAATGCCTGTATGACAATGTCTCTGATAGTAGGTGACAATGCCTGTATGACAATGTCTCTGATAGTAGGTGACAATGCCTGTATGACAATGTCTCTCGTAGTGGGTGACAATGCCTGTATGACAATGTCTCTCGTAGTGGGTGACAATGCCTGTATGACAATGTCTCTCATAGTGGGTGACAATGCCTGTATGACAATGTCTCTCATAGTGGGTGACAATGCCTATATGACAATGTCTCTGATAGTAGGTGACAATGCCTGTATGACAATGTCTCTGATAGTAGGTGACAATGCCTGTATGACAATGTCTCTGATAGTAGGTGACAATGCCTGTATGACAATGTCTCTCGTAGTGGGTGACAATGCCTGTATGACAATGTCTCTCGTAGTGGGTGACAATGCCTGTATGACAATGTCTCTCCTAGTGGGTGACAATGCCTGTATGACAATGTCTCTCCTAGTGGGTGACAATGCCTGTATGACAATGTCTCTCATAGTGGGTGACAATGCCTGTATGACAATGTCTCTCGTAGTGGGTGACAATGCCTGTATGACAATGTCTCTCATAGTGGGTGACAATGCCTGTATGACAATGTCTCTCATAGTGGGTGACAATGCCTGTATGACAATGTCTCTCATAGTGGGTGACAATGCCTGTATGACAATGTCTCTCATAGTGGGTGACAATGCCTGTATGACAATGTCTCTCATAGTGGGTGACAATGCATGCAAGACTCTTAACAATAGAAATACATTGCTTTTAGTGTTTATTCTTGATTGTGATATGTAAAGAAGTTTATAAGTTTAAGAAATATGTGTCACAGTTTACTTTACCGCTAACTATGTATAAGTAGTTTGTTTTTGAAGCAAGATTGTGGGGGGGGTGCATTTAAAGAGAAAAGGCAGGTGATTAATATTAATACTCTCTTTGGGTCCCCTGATGGGAAGAGACACAGTTGAAGTGCCAGATAGCTTATTTATACTTTACAATTTACATTGATTTATGTTCAGACGCACCTTGCATTTAAAAAAAGAGCATCGTACTTGAGAGTAGTTCCGACCGTATTAATATAAGAGCAGATCTTAAGATTCATTTCAATATCAATCTAAGTGTAAGTACGCTGTGCCTAAACATTTCTTGCTGTATGTTAACAGACAGAACAGACTGCAGTATACACACATGCATATAAGCAATATAAGGTCACATCACACTGAATACAGAAAGCGCTGTCTATAATACTACAGACAGACAGAGAGGTAAGATGGCCCTTCTCGCAAGCTTACAATCTATGGGGCTTAAAATTCATGAATCAAGAAGTTTTTAATGTATACTATATATACAATGCTTTTTTATGCTCTATCTTACCTGCATACAGTTTTTCTGTGCTAGATAGTGGCACATATAAATGTAGTTTTTAATACAAAGACAACGCCATGTTCAGTCATCACTATCGGTCAACATTTACACCTGCCTTGTAGCTAGTCTAATTGATGCGGCTGAAGCCCAGGGCTTGAATCTGCCGCATTTGTGTCCCTCAGCATGCCCTTAATGTACATGACCTACGTTCATCCACCTCATCTCCCCCCGGTCCAACCTTCAAATCGTAAACAGTCGAAAGTGTCATTTCACCATCATCATTTATTTATATAGCGCCAACATATTCCGTAGCGCTTTACAATTGGGGACAAACATTATACAGTAAACTAATAAACAAACTGGGTAAAACAGACAAAGAGGTGAGAAGGCCCTGCTCGCAAGCTGACCATCTATGGGACTGTAGCGCCCCCTGCGGGGAAACAGGACAGACGCAACACAAAAGAACTTACCTTATAAACGATGGTCACCTCCAGTCCACCTCCGATATCCCAACTGCGATCCGATCCCAGCAGATCCGCAGCCGCAACCCTTGCCACCTCCAGCCACGTCCCTCTAAGAAAGAGACAAAGATTACGGCCGTGCCTACCAGGTAAGGGCTGTCCGAGAATACGGCAAAGAACGAGGACACGGTCAGTCCAAGCTCACTTGCCGCCTCCTCACTTTGCTCTTGCCAAGGCACGGGGGACTACAGGCACTTGAGACCAGGACTGGTCTCGCCTCAAGTACCTGGCACACCTGCCGGTGAGGGCCGAACCGAAAGGGGAATCGAGCGTGATACTCACCGGGACACTCCCACTTACGATCCTGTTCTCCTGCACCTTCCCGACACCTGCGGATGACAAGAACACACAGCCTCCCTCTGCACTAACGATGAGACTAAAGGTGTGCACCCGCAAAACTAAACTGACTGCAACAGCGACCCGACCCAAACAACGTTCTAATGGTCGGCAACGCAACTAAGTCAAACAACTATGACTAACTAGGTGTGGTGCACTAACGGAACTACTCACTTAGAGCCGTAACTTAGAATTCTAGTGCCCTGGGCGAGAAAGACAAATGCCGCCCCCCTAGCCCTCATTTTTAACCAAATTAACCTAAAATATTCCTAAATTGCGCCCCCCTTCAGCATTGCGCCCTGGGCGGTCGCCCCTGTCGCACAGCCCTAGTTACGGCCCTGTACTCACTTACACACTACGGGGAACACCAGCCGGTGTTCACGGACTATACCGGAGGGCGGTTCCTAACCCCCTCACTTAGGTCTAACCAAGGAGACTGTCTCCTCACTATGGGGTCACCCACAGACCCTAAGGACCGGTTGCTTCAAGCCCGGCTAAGGCTCAGTGGAACAGCCCACTAACCCGCGGGCCGACTGCCGCACGGAACAGCCGATCGAAACTGAACCGCCCGACTGCCTGTACTTGGGTATCTCACACGTGTCCTTACGTCCAGAGCCACAGGTCCACCTGCACGGAACCGGCCTTGGGGACCCTCAACCAGAACCACGGGCCGCCCCTGGAACTGCCTTGAGGTGTGCTGCACTGCCACCAACTCACTTAGCCACCCCCTCTGGGAACCAGTGTGACCCCGGGGACCTAAGGGACGGGAAAACTACGTGTGTTCTCCCCTGACTATGTGTACGCTGGTAACTACACTTGTTCCCCACAGCACGGGTTAGCACAGATAAACACAGGAACAAGAGCCTACCTTTAATGGGGGCCTGACGTCTTGCCCCTGAACACAGTTATGTAGCACACCCCAAAATACAGTAATACAAACAATACTCGCCGCACAGACAAAATAAATGCAGTATACAGTACTTTGCACGCTACTCACCAGAGCACACCGCTGCTAGCCAATCAGCCGGTTGCCACAGCACCACAGGAGCCTCGCTCTACTGTACCTCCTAACTCCGTGTGCTCACCTCACACAGGACCGCGCCTACACTCACGAGGCTCTCACGCCTCTATCACACCATCACCAGGGCCGTCTGCCCTTCACACCATGGGCCTCTTGCCCAGTTGCACACAGAGCCTTGTGCTCTGATTAATGGGCCTCAGCCCCCTCTCTAACTCTGGGCTCTGAGCCCACTAACTAGGGCCTTGTGCCCTGCTACCTAGGGGCACTAACCCCTGCCTACTGAGGCCTGTGGCCTCCCTAACTAGCTGAGGGCCTTGTGCCCTTTTAAGCCTACGGGCTACCAGCCCCTACACAGGCCTAGTGGCCTTCCTATGGCCTCTAGGCCACTAACTACCTAAGGGCCTTGTGCCCTTGCACCTGGGGCTCTCACGCCCCCTGCCTAACTAACTAACAGGGGCTTGTCCCCTTTATCAAAAGGATGGTGGCCTACTGGCCCACTAACTCATGGGGCCTAGTGCCCAAGTCCCTGGGCCTTGTGCCCCTAATTCTCCATCCCCACGGGCCTTGTGCCCGACCGTGGCCCCGGGCCGATTGGCTCGCGATATCCGGCCGCTGATTGGCCAGTGGGGAAAGATGAGCCCTGATTGGCTCATCCTTCCTCTGCTGCCAGAACCTGGAAGGAAGAGGTTATACTTACCGCCGCTGGAGCGCTGGACGGGTAAGTTCTTCTCCTCTTCTTTCTTCAACCTCTTGCTGGGCACTGGAGCTGGGGACATCTTCTGTCCCTCCAGGGACGCGGCGATGGCGGGCATCTTCGCCCGCTTCTCGGGCACAGGAGCTGGGGACATCCTTACAGGACAATGGGAGTTTGACACATGAGGTTAAGTCTGCATTCAGATATGAATTGCATGCAATTGTGTTCATTGATGTAAAGTCCATTTAGGCGCATGCGTGGAGATATTAAATGCAAGATACGGCACACAAACGGACTTCCATCCAAAACGAGAATCAGGCCCTGTGTAACTAAAATCTTAACTTTTATATTAAGTTTTTTAATGGGGTATTTTTGCTGCATCAAGCGCACGGGTATCTTGTTTTTTTCTCATTTTTAATTGTCATTACCTACGTTTAATTTTTCCTACAGCTGGTTAGTAGATTGAGCAATTTCACAGTTTTTTCTCTTTGTAAGAGTATATAGTAACCCTCCTCTAACACGTCTTTCTGGTTTGGTGAAACTTTCAGGGGAATTTTGTCTCCAATTGGAAATAATAATATCATTGTTCAAACCTTTGAAACTATTGGGCCTATTTATCAGACTGTGGCAATAAGGCTGATTTTTATCGCTGTTTATGGCTGCAATAGAAAAATTATATTACAGCAAGTTCTTAGGAAAATATCACCATGGAAGCTGAGTAATACCGAGCTGCCTAGTGATATTGGCTGGGAGTGGTAAAGCTTAACTTACTGTTTTGCCAAGGGCAGTCTTGGTGGATATACAAATGAGTGGCATTGTTAAATGAGCTTTCCCATGCTTTGCAGCAAAAGAGCCCATAGGACCTTAGGCAACATTCTGGTTTGGGCCCCTTCCCACCTTTATTTGCCAAAAAAAAAAAACCAACAACATAAACATGGGTTATGGTAATCTGACTCCCTTAGTACCCTCTATACACTAGGCAGGAACTTAGATTGCCTTATAGATGATCTGGCTGTAGCTGGCAGGGACCCTTTTATAGATAAGTAGAAGATAGGCCTTTTTCCATTTGATAAAAAGGCACCTGAGTGATGAAGCAGTTGTTATCTGAAGCAACAGGTAAGTGTCAAGGCTTTGTTTTGGAATTACCCATTATATTCCAAGTCAAATGGGAACATTGTGTTTGTTTAAAAATGTATAATAAAGCTATCCCCAGTTGAATGGTGCTGTCCATTTTTCTTGCAAATCATGGTGCCCATTAAATGGCCTCTGATGCTGGGCAAACCATAACTGCCACTATGCATTTATGAAACACATTTATGCTTGTCAACTCTCCCCAAATGCCCAGGAGACTCTAAAATTTCAGGGACTACTGTCCTGGATCCTGCTCACTTTCCTAGTGAAGTGGGTGAGCCTTGATAATGCTATTTGCTGTGAATCACATCATTATGGTTCGCTCCTGGGTGTGTGATGACATAAGTCGCAGTATTGAACTGTGGTTGCAGGATCATGATAACATGAACCCTGTCGTCATGCTGCCCTGCATTTGCCTGTTCGACCTAAACAGTAGGTTAGGCAGCACGGTGGCCTAGTGGTTAGCACTTCTGCCTCACAGCACTGGGGTCATGAGTTCAATTCCTGACCATGGTCTTATATGTGTGGAGTTTGTATGTTCTCCCCGTGTTTGCGTGGGTTTCCTCCGGGTGCTCCGGTTTCCTCCCACACTCCAAAAACATACTAGTAGGTTAATTGGCTGCTATCAAAATTGACCCTAGTCTCTCTCTGTCTGTTTGTGTGTATGTTAGGGATTTTAGACTGTAAGCTCCAATGGGGCAGGGACTGATGTGAATGAGTTCTCTGTACAGCGCTGCGGAATAAGTGGTGCTATATAAATAAATGGTGATGATGATGATAGGCAAGTATATGTAAAATCTACTTTACATATAAACAACTACAGCTATAATCCCTGTCATAGGTTCATCAGATCCAGTGCAGCTAATCCCTCATGCTTTTTACATTAATCACTTTATTATGCCTGTTTAGGGTGTGAGTGGAAGGACTAATGAGAGGCCACAATCTCCATCTCTGCTCACACACCACCTTTGTAGTGTCACCCACTTTTCGGCTGTGTCTGTGAGATGAACCAGTGAGCACCAGGTAAACGGCTGCACAAAGCAGTCTCTGGGGTTCAAATGAATGGCCTCTTGGGGAGGGTGAATTTTTCGCCCTACCTGGGTGTGCTGATTTTAGACCTAGAAGTATATTTACTAAATTGAGGATTTGAAAAAGGTGGAGATGTTGCCTATAGCAGCCAATCAGATTCTAGCTGTCACTTTGTAGAATGCGCTAAATAAATGATAACTAGAATCTGATTGGTTGCTATAGGAAACATCTCCACTTTTTCAAACTCGCAGTTTAGTAAATATACCCCTAGTCTATAACATAATTCATGAACTGATGCATCAGAAAAGACAGGTTTTGTCTAGATATTACAAGTGTTGTACATATCTGCCATGTACCTGGTCCAAAAATGTCCTGAATACATCATGTAAGTTTTATGTATTTATTCAGTTAAGCAATATAGTTCTTTGTGTAATGATATTGATCTATTCCAAAAAGAGCGTTATCTGGCTGGAGATTTAATGTTGTCAGCTTGTTTATATGGGTGCTTTGGTTCCCTACGCCCACATGGTGGATTAATTTGCCTATGAGTAACTTGGTGCGTATACCCGTGGAATGAATAAACAGTGCTTTTGTGCTGGTACTACATAAGTAACAGAAAATAATGTGGTTTTCAGCCTCTGTCTCATATTTTACCTGGATTATCTGCCATACTGACAATATGGTCATTACTGACGTTGTCATTTAAATAATCGCAACTATGTTTTATTTTGCACAATAATTTTGTAGCATAGTTATTAATGTACTGACTGAATAGGAAAATAATATCATAAATATGAAAAATAATAAACAAAAGACACTGCGTGCTGTTTATTATCTGTGTTACCTGTGTTAGTGCTATAGACTGTTCTTATCAAACAAGAGAGTTCCTCCTTAATTATGAGCATGAAATTGTAGAACATCTACAAATACTTTAAGCACAGAGGGTCTGTGTTCTGAGACACATATGGAGGAAGGAGTGATGCATTTCCACTCTTTCCTGTATATTTGCTCCTCTGTTCCGCTTTACTGGGCCATGCAGGGGGAAAATGCCCAGAGGGATTGAATGGGCGGAGCTACACAAGTAATGAGATTTATCATTAGCATGGGGCTTGTGCACTGCTCTGCCCACTCCTCTGTGAGGCAAAATCAGTGGTGGAGATCGGCACTGTATTTAAGAAATAATTGTGTTGTTCTGCTCCAAAAATTAATAATGCAATAATTTAATTATTGGGCATTGGAGTAGGTGATGGGCCTTACACTCTGCAATATGGAAATGTGTGTAGGGGGGAGGATGAAATGTCCAAGGGGCTACAACACCATATGCTGTAAGACCTATATAAAAGTTACTTGATCTATAATTCCTGATATAGGTGCCGAAATAAGATTATAACCGATCCATTACCCGATCCAGGGCAAATGACCAATAAAGCACTATTACTACCTAATCCGGCAAACCTTCTTAATTCCCCACTTTTAAATGACTGCGGATGGAGTGTGTGAGTTGGAAGATGAATCTCCAGGATTGCAGGTTCTCCAGATCACCCCACCCCTACGTAGCGTTTTCGGCTGGGACTTTGAAATGAATATTGGAGCCATAAGAAATAAGATTGTGCAGAGCAGTAAATGTACAATGAATTTTTCTACGTAGTATTACTTCTCTTGTTTTGTGTTCAATTCTCAGTTTTTCTGCATATTATTTAATATTCTGAAATATTAGTAAGCACTAGTATTTTTACATAGTTAAAATGATTTAAAACACAGTAGAATAATACTGTGATAATTCTCAGTAATGTCACGTTGGAGGCTGTAGAACCATAACCTTGAGTGAGTATTGTCTGGATTGATGAACCAGACCAGCAGCAAAAAGTCCCGGAAATTATATTTTCAAGTATTAACAACTACAATAAGGTAAGCAAATGGGTTGCTAAAGCCAGGCTGCTAGTAATGCTTTAATAGTGGGGGCGGGGCCAAAATAACGCAGTTCACTGGGAATGGCATCATAGAGGCTCCCATCCTGCCCACTTCACTAGGAAGTGGACAGGGCGCAGGACGATTACCTGCTCTCCCGGGAGACCTACCCGGAATTCAGGAGTCTCCCAGACATTTCGGGAGAGTGGAAAAGTGTAATCTAGGGGTATATTTGTCAAATGGCGAAAAACTCTATGGCCGGCGAAAACTGTGTTTTCACTTCCCCGGGTAGATCAAGGGTTCACTGGCGGCCAAAGTCTGGACTTCCATTTCCACTGTGCATGCATGAATAGGCTAGCTGGATAACCCATGTGCATATCCCTCAAACTGGCCCCGTTAATTGGTAATTTAACCCTTACTGCTCCAGGCCTGTATCGCGGAGTATCACCTGGCTGTCCTGGCAATATTGTATTGATAAATTACAGCGATAGGCAGGGGCAGGCGGGCATCTGCCCTCCGGGCCGGTTCCATAGCGGGCTACCTTTGGCTGGGTCAATTCTTGCCCCCGGGCTAAAATTTGTCAGGCTATCATTATCTAGTACATTATCTAGAAAATGATTGCTTAAATCAGATTTGTTGCTATGGGCAACGTCTCCACTTTCCTTTTTAGAAGCTTTTTTAGTAAACCTACTCCTATATGCTGTTTTTTTTTATTATAATCTTTATTACCTGTGTTAGTGATATAAAATGTTCTGACTTTTTTTTATTGGTTATTTTGTCTCTTACCTAACAACATAGTTTCTTTTTAATTATGTTATTTAATAGAAGAACATCTACAAATATCTTTAGCACATAGTGATATATGTACTAAGGCAAATATTGATTTCCACTCTTTCCTCTATATTTGCTTCTTCTCTGTAGCTTTGCTTTGCCATTCGCAGGTGGGAGTGCCCAGAGGGGTTGGGGTAGAGCTGTGTTCTGTACACAAAGTAATAAGATATGTGTGCATGTTGTATTCACTACCCTTATTGTCTTCTGCCTATGCTTGTCCGCTCATTCTCTAGGCGTAAGAAGAGGTGGCGTGCAGTTGTAATGGAGCCACCATGTGCACAGAGGAAGGCACCTTCATCATCATTTATATAGCGCCACTAATTCCGCAGCGCTGTACAAAGAACTCACTCACATCAGTCCCTGCCCCATTGGGGCTTACATTCTAAATTCCCTAACACATACACAGACAGAGAGATACTAGGGTCAATTTGTTAGCAGCAAATTAACCTATCAGTATGTTTTCGGAGTGTGGGAGGAAACCGGAGCACCCAGAGGAAACCACGCAAACTCCTCACAGATAAGGTCATGGTCAGGAATTGAACTCATGACGCAAGTGCTAACCACTAAGTCACCTTGCTGCCCACCTTGCACTGAAGCACTTTTGATTTTAAGTAGAACCACTTTTCCTTTGGTCCACAATGTCCTTTGGACAATTGACATTTATTTTACAGTTTGCATTCACTTTTCACGTTTTTTGTGTTTGTGTGTTATTTTCTCACATTTGAGGGCGGAAAGTAGGACCCTAGGGCTGAAGACTTCAACGCCAGTGGAAGGCTTCTGCTTACTCCTGGGAAAAAGGGGCCCATCTGAATCTTGTAGACCCCTGCCTCCAAAGGGGCCTTTTGGCTCTGGAGGTCATGGTCTCGCCATAGCTTCAAAGCATACAGTAAAATGCTGTGTTACATACATAAAATTAAAATTATACATTTAACATGAAAGCTAACAACCTCACTGTGTTATTTCCTTAGATCTTTCAGTCTGCAATTAAGCTAGAGTGACATTACTGCTGGGTGCACTATCCATTATCCTGTGCTCTAAGGCCCCCACTGGACTCCCCCTTTGCATGCACTGACGAAAGTTACATTACAAAAAGAAATTAGAATTAACGGTATTTCCTGATCAGAATGAAAGTTACAAAAACAAAACGAGGAAGAAAAATAGTAAGTGGCAACACAGGCCATGGGTGTGATTCCAACCAGCGCACTATGTGTTCTCCCCGTTTGTGGGGGTTTCCTCCAGCTGATACGTGCATATCATGGGTTCATTAAAGAGCGTGAGAGCAAGTACCAAAGTCTCTGTCCGGTCTGTTAGTTGGTGAAAGATGAACAGTGGTTTTACAGATTTAAGTTAATAGAGTTAAAGTTGACCTGTCACCAGGTCCTCTAGTGACATTGTTTTTGCATTACTACATAGGGCCTTGTGTACTGTCTATGAAGCAGAAAAAAACAGGCTTGTCTCAGACCCTGTTCACCCAGGAAGAGAGCTTTTTATTCAGTGTACTGTACTCTCTCCCAGGCATGATCCTACCATATCAAACAGTGGTAGAGCTGTGGCATATATTATTCCCGACCATGGCCTTATCTGTGTGGAGTTTGTACGTTCCACCCGTGTTTGCATGGTTAACCTCCAGGTGCTCCGGTTTCCTCCCACACTCCAAAAACATACTAGTAGGTTCATTGGCTGCTATCAAAATTGTCCCTAGTCTCTCTCTCTCTGTCTGTGTGTGTATGTTAGGGAATTTAGACTGTAAGCTCCAATGGGGCAGGGACTATTGTGAATAAGTTCTCTGTACAGCGCTGCGGAATCAGTGGCGCTATATAAATCAATGGTGATGATGATGATGATGTATTGGGAGCCGCGATTAATTAAGCTTTACAAATCTTCAGAGTATTTTGAGTCCATCACTGGTAAGAATTCATGATTAAATCCATTTTAGTTTCATGATGTAAAATGTGAAAAACGCCAAACGGGATAAATATTTTTGTAGCCACTGTACCATACCTGCTCAGTACGAGTAAGGATCCGCCCGGGTCTTGGTGGAGGTGGCGCATAATGACACGTCATCGAGCCCCGTCCTATGGAATGCCGTGAATTTCGGTATTTTGTAGCAGGGGGCGGGGCCATGGTGAAGCAATAGTTTCACCACACTCCCTCCTGCACTTGTCACCCGATCCCTGGTCGGCAAGTATGCACTGTACATAGTGCAAAAGGTACTACGTAGTAGAGTAAAACGTGATGCTAGAGGTGATAAGTCTGCTTTAAGGCGGCCGAAAACCTGTGCATACTCTCTAAAGAATCTCATAGACATATCCACAGCTAGACTCAGAGGATAACCGATTATGAAAATGACCTGGTAAAGGCCATAACTGAATACAGCAATAAACACATGAATGCAAGTTCAGTATAATTTTTATAGATGTAATAAATAATCTTTTGGCTCTCCCAAACAGGTGCTTTTCCCTCTACTCTGTATTTTTTCCATTGTACAATTTATTCCCTTTGTTGAACAAGATGCATCCACCACTTCAATATGCATAGGGTGACCATATGTCCTGGTGTAATTAACATTATTTACTGTATATATGGTACAGTATATGGAGCACCACACCCTGTTCTGAATACAACTTCCTCATTGAAAAGCTTCAGTGTTTGGCCCTTTGTTCTTTTACCTGTGGACTGGATTACTGTGTGCATTGTAAAGTCCCCATGGAATGTGCAGCACCACACAGTTTTATTATCTTTAAAGATGCAGATAAGATATTTTCCTGGGACATGTAACTGCTGTTCTGTTACTCATCAGTCAATTCCCATCATAGCAGGTTAACTGAACATGGCAAGAATGTAGTTTTTTTGCACATTAAGTATCCTCTTCAACAGAGTACAAGGATAGATGGTGAGGATTGCATTCAATGTACACAAATAAGAGACATTGTAGAGTGTAGTTTAAGGGACAAATCTTTCATACCTGAAACTGTCCCTGGGAATTACACAGATGCACAGATTTCTTAATGCTAGAGATGATTTATTGTGCTAATATACACTTTTCAGAGTTGTTACTGTTGATCTCTGTCTACGTTGACATCACAAGAACAATGAACATTCTGTTTGACAGACTTTGCCAACTGTATTTACCAGACTGAACAGATGTCTGTAGTTAGGAGACACCTGTATATATTTATCCGATGTCTATTGGCACTCAAGGCAAAGCTGGTTTTCCCCTATGAAATGCTAAAGACGTGTGGCCTAAATTATATTATATGTATGTTCTGACCCTCTACAATATACAGATGTTTATTCCAGCATTAATACGGTGGATGTATGCCCATAGATTGTAAGCTTGCGAGCAGGGCCTTCTCACCTCTTTGTCTGTTTTACCCAGTTTGTTTATTAGTTTATTTTGTTTGTCCCCAATTGTAAAGCGCTACGGAATATGTTGGCGCTATATAAATAAATGATGATGATGATGATGATGTATCACTGCACCGCACCCTCCCGTTTGTCTACCCCAGTTCTAGCTCCATTTGTAGCATTTAGACATGGTAAGTAGTGCTAACGGAGGTAGTTCTGTTCACATATTTAATAGGACCACTAAGCCTAAAATACACGTTGCTTCATTTCAGAGCTACTGTATTTCAGAGAGCTGTAGACGTGGAGCAGAAGTCTGGTCAGTTACCCCAATGACGGACACAACAGTCAACGTCTTTTTGGCTGAATCGTCTACCAAGAGAACATTAGCTTACAGCAGTGGTTCCCAAACTTTTTCAGTGGGGGGCACCCTTAGAGCCTCCATAATTTTTTCAAGGCACTCCTCCAAAATAATTACCAAACAGTCCCGTTTTATAAGTAGTTGTGTCAAAATAATGTAATAAGTATTTAGGTCAGGAGAGAAATACTTAGTAAGTTGTTTGCAAAAATAATACACAAGGGAAAAGAATATTTTAATATATTTTTTTCAATTTCTGTCAAAGAATAATTTACAGCTAGTATTAAGTGGAATAAGATCAAACAAAATAAAACAACATGTACAAAAATCATCACGGTGCCCCTTCACGATCACACTGTGCCTCTTCACCATTACACTGTGCCCCTGCATCCTCACACTCTGTGCCCTCCTTCATTCACATACTATGCCCCTTTATCCTCGCACTCTGTGCCCCTTCATCCTCGCACTGTGCCCCTTTATCCACACACTCTGTGCCCTCCTTCATCCACACTCTGTGCCCTTCTTCATCCACACACTTTGTGCCCTCCTTCATACACTGTGCCCTTTCATCCTCACTCTGTGCCCCTTCATCCACTCCGTGCCCTCCTTCATCCACACTCTGTGCCCTCCTTCATTCACACTCTGTGCCTTCGTGACCCTTCATCCTCACTGTGCCTCTTCATCCTCACTCTGCCGCTCTTCATCCTCACACTGCAGCTTCTCACTGAATATGTCGGACGTGATGACACCACGCCCGACATTCATTGAGAAATGAGGAGGATACTGGGTACCGGGCACCGCCGGACTGGTAAGTTTTTGTTCTGTTTTTTTTCCTGGCCATGGCACCCCTGTGACAGTACTGCGGCACCCCTCTTTTATTAGTCCTGTTGTAGGTTTAGGTTTGCAATAAAATGTGGATAAATTTGGAAGGAGGAACAGTAAGGCACAGAGGGAAGAAAGAGCAGCATTGAGTAGGGACACCATAGATACATTGGATAATCCTATCGCCGTCAGAGAAATGCTAAGACGGGTCCGAGAGATGACAGCCGGCTGAGGCTGCACAATGACGTCTACCCTGACGTACGGGGTTTCTACAGAGGGAAATCACCAGGTCCGTACAAAAGGGATTCTTTATAGTAATGATAACCAATCATTCATATAATCACAGTTATTGGCACCTCAGATAGCCAATGGCATTTTTCATCATAAGTGCTACTATTTTCATTGATGTAGCCAATTATTCTGTCTATGTATAATCCCGCACTACAAAAAAACTTAATGTACATATAAATGTTGGCTATTTTTTAACAATATTCAATAGAAATTAGATGGTGCAGAAAACACATACAGCTCTTCCCAAGATTAATCAGAAAAACAAAGTGCACTGAGAACATAACAGTCTCTGTATATAGATTACTCCAATTTAAAAATTAAAATCGATTGCAAAGTGATTATATGTTAAAGGGTTTATATAAGTCATGAGTATAGATTATCATATCCTGGATCACATCCATGTTCTCATATATATGAAAAAGAGAGAAAAGAAAATCTCATAAGTTAAATTCCCAATATACAAGAGAATCATTAATCTGAGTGTTATGATATTAACCCTTAGGATGTGTCATAAGAAGCAAGTGTAACTGTCGCTTTCATTCAAGCCCAAGGGATATAGATAGTTCATTAGAAATATCCATTTGGTTTCTTTTTGGAGAAGGATTATATCTCCATCTCCACCTCTGATTCCCATCCTAACACGTTCAATACCGGACCCCGGGATCTCCTTTATGGGCTCTCAGGTAATGTTTAGCAACAGGTGACAGTATTCTATTGCTGGTGAATTTAATATTAGTAATAAGAATATTACAGAGACCAGTGTTTATTTTACTTGATAAGTGGTCTGAATAAGCTGCAAGTCTGCCTGGTTAGTCTCTAGTACATTTGTCAGCAATACAATACTAGACAATAGGGAGAGTGAATTGAACCCTACATTCAGTATATGGTAAACAACCATGGGACATTGGTGTTCAATAGAATAACAATATAATTAAGGGTTTTACTTATTATGGGACAGCTTATGTATGAATGAACTATTACATGTAAATTAATTGAGGTTTCAGGGTGTGGACTTAGCACACTTGATCCTAGTAATAGTTTCTATGCAGTGATCTACAAGTGTATAACATAACCAATACACACCAGTATACACCTCTACTGCATTTCATTATGTCCCATCTTGTTCCCATATAATTTCACCTCCCTATCCTCAATAACATTGACAGTCGTACCTATATATTCAATACACTTAGTCCTGCAGATACTTCAATAGAATCCTGTATAGGATCAACTGTCTCTATATAAAATATAGCTATATGAATGCACGCACCTATATTTAAATTAGAAGCTCCCACTGAAGGGTATAACAATTTTTAATTCACACGTTTTTGTGTATATGTGACTTTTCACTATATATGTCTATAAGTTTTTTTATATTTCACCATCTTTATGTCCTGGTTGAAGATTTTAGTGGAGATATGACTATTCAATTATTTGGTGGACCGGAGTGCTCTATGTCTCTCCTTTTTGAACCTTGTTCAATTTTTTCTCTTGGTATCAGTGTAGATGTCTTATGACCAATTAATTCAGTGATAAAATAGTAAAACACACGATTAGAAAGATATTTAACACCTGGAATGTTTATTAAATGAAATGCATTGGACAAGACAGTGTTTCCAGGCACAAGATATATCATTTAGGATGAGAGGACATGCGTGTCGTTGCTTTCTGACACAACCTTTCCATCTACTATCCTCTGTGTGGTAGTGATGACTTTCTTCACAGTTGTTGTGGTTGATGCTGTAATGGCATCTTGGAGGCTGCAGAGAGAAAAACAGAATTATATTTTAGAAGACTGGGCACAACATAGACTTCACATATACTTGGCAGATTTTATAGGCTTGTGCCCCTGACTGGGGTACAGGTTCCCTCAAAACATGAGACACTTACTCTAAATCATCTCCGTCAAGGAGACGTCTGTATGTGTGGATCTCGGCTTCCAGTCTTTGTTTGGTGTTCAGCAGAGCCTGGTACTCTTGTTGTTGCCTCTGGCAGTCATTGCGCACTTGTGTCAGCTCTCCTTCCAATGTCTGGGCGTTGACACCTAGCATCTCCAGCTCCATAGCATACCGGTTTTCTGTGTCCTGGAAAGAACCTTCCAGGTTGTGTTTCTGTGGAGTCAGAGACAACCGTTAAGTACAGGATCCAACATGAACTGTAGAAACTTCGTACTGTGGTAACATTGATTGTAATGCTCCACATCTCCCTTACCTGATTGCGGAGAGAGTCAAGTTCTATTTCTAGAGACTGTAGATTGCGGCGGAGCTCTACCACTGTTGTCTTTGCTGAATCAAGAGCAACTGTGTCCTGTGTGACCTGCACTGTGTACTCTTCCACCTGCAAGAGAGAACCATAATACAAACTCACTTATCTACTACACATGAAAACTTAACATCTTAGCCTAAAATACAAAATTGCTCAAGTTTAAGGCAATCCAAGAATATTACTGAATATGATCCTTAGTGGAACATATACTAGCATCAGTTAACATAACTAAGGTACTTAACGAAATATAGCCATTATATATAGTATATATTAATGACATTTCATTTATTATATAGACTCAAACTCTTGCTTACCTTTGATTGATAAGCCTTCTCTGCATCTTCACGGTTCTTCTGTGCCAGGCCATCATACTGTGACCTGATCTCTGCCATGACTTTTCCAAGGTCTTGAGTTTTAGGGGCATCTATCTCCACTGTCACAGCAGAGCCAGCAATCTGGGCCTGGAGTTCAGTGACGTCCTGTAAAGACATAACGGAGATGCTAAATTAATATAACTTCTGTTCTGGTAAACACAATAGTTATTGCTCTGTCCAATTGAATGAAATATTTTTATTTATAACAAATAAAAAAAATAATTAAAACATATAATAAACAAAAGTCCTTATTAGAACAGTTACATGTGATTCAAAATAATCACATACATACATCTATGCTTAAAAAGAATAAAGATCAATTTATGTTATATGGTCCTTTTAAGGACCATATAAACTTAAAAAAACGGCCACACCCTAAAAACAACTAATAACACCAAATATTGGTGGTAAAAGAGGTATCCTGATAGTCATTCATATAAATGGTTCCAAATATACAAATAGGAAAAAAGAAATTTCATTTCAATACCTCAAAATAGATTTTCCACAAACACAAATATAAGTTCTCAAAATACAGATCACAGGTCATCCTTTATCCTCACTCAGCCCTTCTAACACCATTAAATCTCATATAGTTGTTTTGCTTACGTCTTGGTGGGACTTCTTCAGGTAAGCCAGCTCTTCCTTCAGTGACTCAATCTCATTCTCCAGGTTCAGTCTGGAGATGTTGGTATCATCAATGACTTTGCGCAGACCATTAATATCTGCTTCTACAGACTGGCGGATAGCCAGCTCCGATTCAAACCTGTAAATACATTAACAAATAATTTACTGTCTTTCTGGCTAACCCGAGCTATGAATAGGCTTTCTCATAAAAATAAATGGATTTCTTACTTTACTCTGAAGTCATCAGCTGCAAGACGTGCGTTGTCAATCTGCAGAACTAGCTGAGAGTTTTCAATAGTGCTGTCAAACACCTAAAAAGCAATCAATGAGACATGTTAGGATCAGCTAAAGGCTCAGACCAAGTAATAACAGAAGAAGGAACGCAATATTTGAATTATAGGATCATATAATGATTTTTTTTTACACTGTTATTAATTATTAAAATGGTGTAGATCAAGGCTCAATGAGGCTCTTCAGCCTTTATAGAACTACAAGTCTCAGCAAAAACTGCCGGAATACTAATGTAGACCTGGAGAATAGTAGACTAAGGCAGCCAGTAGCTGGTTCAGCTTATGCTGAGCTACATGTCTCTTGTAATCTCACAATATAAGCAACTAAATAAGTCATTCATTGGCTACCAGGCACAAAAAAAGAAGATTACACAGATCAGCCTGATGTACAAATCCTTTGAGTCCTGCTTTATACTTTACTGCACTAATGAGCTGTTTGCAGCTCCTTAGCTCTAACAGGACTTGAATCCGCTTAACCTCATCCTGTCCACACCCATCCCCTATCCTCACTGACTACTCCAAGATTGGTACAGGTTATATTTCAAGGATCTATGGTTAAGATTACGAGTGTTTGAGTCAAACAGAATTTAAACCTCAAATGCAAGTTGTTTAATTTGTAAGCTGCTGATATTTACAGATGTACATGTAGAAGTTTCCATCAGCAAAACAAATATTTGAGATGTGCTGTGCATACGATCAGAATCGATAGAAAGTCATTGCAGCGAGCCTATCTGTGCCTAAAAAGACTTGAAGAAACTTTTGCACCTGTTTGTGAATATCACACAAGTTGTGAACTACTTTTAGGTACTTTAACTTAGGAAGGTTAAAACTTGTTTAGAAGGTTCAATAAAATATGTATTTATCAAATGGTGCTCACCTGTCTCTGCAGTTCCTCCAAAGTTTTGAAATATGGAGACCAGTCCTTGGAGGGTCCTTTCTTTTCCATGTGTTGGCGAATCTGCAGCTCCAGTTTCTGATTGCCAGCTTCCAGGCTGCGGACCCTCTCCAGGTAGGATGCCAGGCGGTCATTGAGCCCTTGCATGGTCTCCTTATCATTCTGAGAGCCTGATAGGAAGCTACCTCCAGATGTTATAGAGGACCCACCAAACCCACCGCCAAACCCAGAGCCCACTGTAGATACCCTGGACACTGAGATCCGGGCTCCTGAGCCCCCTGCCCCAGCATGAACACTGGCAGAGCTGCCTCCTGCAAACTGAGGACTAACGGTATAGGAGCGCGGAGGTCTGTAGAAAGAAGCGGAAGAATTAGAGAAGCTCATGGCTGTAAGTTAGAGGGGGACACAGGCTCAGACTAACAACTTGCAAAGAACTGCTGGCTACTCCGTCCCCTGTGCGGTGAGATTTATATCTCGGGCTCAGGACAAAGACTGGGGGTGGGTGGGTGGCAGCTCTCCTCCCTCTGTGACCCTGCCCACTGCAAAGCATTGACAGGGCGGAGAATCTTGGGTAGGGCACGGGGTTTCATTCATTGGAAAAGTTACCCAGAGAGCACACACTTTGATATAGATCTCCACAGAAATGTAGATGCGTGCAGAGTTAAGTGAAAATACCAGTAGCAACTATTGTCGAAGCCCTTATCCTTTAAAGAGATAAACACAAGAGTTAACCTGTGAAAACATCTTGCCACGTTTAGCATAATTATTGTATATTACGATCTACACTACAAATCAGAGAACACTGAACAAGACAGACACTGTAAAGCCTGTTATCAAGAGATGTTCTGCATTGTTCTGTGTCTTCTACTGTACTACTGTTAATAATGTATAATCTGATTTTGTTTTACTCTTTACCATTATCAGTACACTTGAGTGTAATCTGTCTGGATATATTTGCTGATAATCCATTGTACAAGGCAAGGACCTGTACATTTTGTGTTACTAGCTGCAACCCTTCTTAACTGCAACCTGTAGTGAGCTCTCATTGTATATTCCTGCTTTTGCAGAGCTGCAGAATATATGGCCACTACATAAGCAAAGTATGATAATCATGATTATAATAGTAGATTGCAGAACAGCATAAAGTGAGTTGTACATACAGGAATTATAACAATGACAAGACTTAATAACCGGTCCATTAACTGAAATGTGGTGATAGGGCTGGTTTTCTATTGCTGCATATCACACTGAATATCACACACCTATTGCTGTGATAAAACAACAAAATATTGCAGGGGTAGTTGAGTGATACACCGCCAGCCAGTCCTGGATCCATTTGTATCATGCTTGTATCATATTTCTCTATATAATAAATAGACTTGATAAACTAGTGTGGAGAAACCGTAGGATTGAGGAGCCTGTTCATAAGAGTTTACAATCTATACTGTAATTGATGTGCATAGCAACTTTAAAGGTCTGCTTTCATTGGAATCATTGCTGACAATTTATGCTATGCTCCAGCACTAAACATTTTTGTACTTAATGAAATGTAGTCATTATGTGCATAGTCTAAATACTATACATTTAGGACTCATGCATATGTGCTGGGAAAAGAGGGAATTTCCCAGTGGGAATGAGCAGATAAGAAACAATTCAGCCTATTTGTAATAAACTAAGCTTTGCAGGATGAGTTAGTAGCTGAAAAACGCCTTAACAGTAGATTGGTGTGAATAAGCCCTCAGTGATTACACTGTAATATAATATGCGTTAAAAAGCTCACAACTTGCTTACATTAAACACAGGATAATATGGGGATGGCACAAAAATCTTGACATACATAAGGAAATTATACTTCCTGGACAACGTAGGAAGACATTTTAAAACAAATCTATAGTGTTCTCTTCTACTATTTTTTTAGAAGCATTTTGTATGCCTCTAAAACACTAATAAAGTGCTTTTAAAAGCACCCACATACTTCAATAGGATTTAAAAGAAAAACACCTCTTAAACACTTGCATGGGTTTTTCTTTTACAAACTACTCCCCGGTGTGATACATGGTGCCTGCATTATTTTTAATGCGCTTATGCAGGGGAGGGCTGGCAAATTTTAGCCCGGGGGCAAGGCTCGACTCAGCAGTCTACTAGGAGCATTTTAAAGGGAAAAAAACGCAGGTGAATGCCCTCCTGCCCCGCCTGCCCCACTCTTAGGGTTTGTCCTCCACATAGGCACTTCCTCCAGCTGTGTTCCGAAGGAGATGCACTAGTTGAGAAGACAGGTGGAGAAAAAGCGAGGGATAGATATTCACTGGTCACTATGCTGCACCACTTCTGTCGTCCACATGGGCATTATTAATATTCTCAGCTTAGACATTGCCACAAGAAAATGGTGCTAATCAATGGGTATTTATTCTATGCCAGGGGTGGCCAACCAGTCTGAGACCAAGGGCCAAAAAATATCTATAGGTACCGCAAAGAGTCAACTTTACCTTTTATATATATGTGTGTGCATATACCCTGTATAACATGCGCATATATACCTTACACATATACATTGAAAATATAAGATCATTTACAATATCTTGTGAAGTAAAAAAAGACAATATCCAACATTGCCATAATGTTCAGCACAGCCCTGCACTGGACAGTTCTTACCTCGCTGCTGTGTCCAGTGGAGGAGGGTTCAAAGGGCTACTTATAGTCTCTTCACAGTAGCTCACACTGTTACTGCATCCACAATCCCTCAGACCTCTTAATGTGCCCCTCTAACCTCCTTTCATGCCCATCGGATCTTCCCACATGCCAGGAGATCCCCCTATAGTCCCCTTACATGCATATCAGGCTCTCCCCATGCCATCATATCTACCCACATGACTCAGAAATGCTCATCAGATCTCCCCACATGCCCATCAGACGTCTTCAAATGCTTATCAGACCTTCCAACATGTCCCTTACATGCCCATCACATCTCCCCATATCTCCCCACATGTCCCTTACAAGCCCATCAGCCTCCCCATCTGCAACCAGATTTCACCAGATGCCTCCTCTATGCCATCATACCTCACCACATTTCCCCTTACATGCCATCAGATTTCCCCACATGCCCAGCAGATCTCACCACATGCCCCTTACATGCCATAAGATCACCCAAATTCACCATACATGCCAATCAAACCACCCACATGCCAACAGACAACCACACATTCATCATCATCATCATCTATTTATATAGCGCCACTAATTCCGCAGCACAGAGAACTCATTCACATCAGTCCCTGCCCCTTTAGAGCTTACAATCTAAATCCCCTAACATATACACACACAGGCCGAGAGAGACTAAGGGCAATTTAATAGCAACCAATTAACCTACCAGTATGTTTTTGGAGTGTAGGAGGAAACTGGAGCACCCGGAGGAAACCCACGTAAACACAGGGAGAACATACAAACTCCATACAGATAAGGCCATGGTCAGGAATCAAACTCATGACCCCAGTGCTGTGAGGCAGAAGTGCTAACCACTAAGCCATCATGCTGCCCATTCCATTGGATCTCCCCAAATGCCATCATATTTTCTTACATGCCCATTAGCCTCTTCACATGCCATCAGATCTCACATCCCCCTTACATACCTCTCCCACTTCTAGCCCTTAGCTGCTGGAACTCACGCAAACGAAGGAGGAAGCGCACACTAGACTCTCTCTTCCTCCTTCCCTGATTTCATTGTCTGTGACACTGTAGCCTCCCTGCATTGTGCAGAGGAGATCACAAGACATGGCTGCTGTCAGTCAGTCGAGCAGCTGAATGTTTTCCAATCTGCCCCTGCTGGCGCCTGGAACAGGGCCATCTTAGCAACATTATGGGCCCCCGGGCAAAGCAGTGCACCGGGGCCCCTACATATATATATACATATATATATATATAGATGTCTAGAGATACAGATATATATATATAGAGAGAGAGAGATAGATAGATGTACTTGCTCAGTGACCCTTGTAGGTTTTTTCTGCAGGTTTTTTCTTTTGCAGGATTATTTATTCTAATTAAGAGCCCTGCCTATGGGGCTCCCTTGCCCGTGGGGCCCCTGGGCACCTGCCCATCGTGCCCAATGGAAAAGATGGCCCTGGCCTGGAACACTATACTTATTTGATGTTCCCATACAGGAGCCACATTTCAAAACTCAAAGAGCCATGGGTTGGCCACCACAGTTCTATGCCTTTATGCTTGTTCATCTGTGGTTTTCTCATGTTGTTTAAAATACACTTGGGGCTAGATTTACTAACCTGCGGGTTAGGAAAAGTTGGGATGTTGTCTATAGCAACCAATCAGATTCTAGCTTTCATTTATTTAGTACTTTCTACAAAATGACAGCTAGAATCTGATTGGTTGCTATAGGCAACATCCCCACTTTTTCAAACCTGCAGCTTAGTAAATCTAGCCCTTGATGTGAACAAGTCCTTAAATCCTGGGTGAAAAAACCCTACTGTGTCCTGTCCACTAGAATCACAAAGGTAAGTATGTGTTTAGCCAAATCTGAATGACTTTGGCTGTGTCTTTCCGAAAACCTTTAGAGTACAGTTGAGTCCCAAACAGAAAGGGATATTAGTTTCTAGAATAAAGAAGCATTCCAAATTTCTCGTATTAGTGTCATTGTTTACCAATACTTGTGTGCAGGAAATTGGACAAGATAACGATCAGTGCCAATGTTACTTATTTATGAAAAAGAGTGCAACGAGAGTTCAGGGGTGCAGCGTGGGTGCTGTCTGTGGATGACTGGCAGATTTATAATCTATGATGCACCTGTTTTGTAATTTCCTTTTCTTCTGTAAATGTAGCCACACCTCACACGCTTAGCTGATTGCACATCACAGCCCCAGGGCACACATTTAACTGGTTTGTGCACTTTGCTGACAATGAATAATGTTTATTCATTGTTTTGTATTGTTTTTGTATTATAGTTTGTCTTTATACAGAAAAAGTTTTATGTTGAGCTGTGAATGTGGTCATAGACGGCACATATTTATGACTGGGGCACTCTTATGTTGTTGCCCATAACAACTAATCATATAATTGTTACTTTTAGTGCAGTTTAGAAAATAAAAAAAAACACATACCTTTAATGGCTGATAACAGAGAGCGATAGCATGGACAAAGTTACCTAGCAAATATAAATGTAATGTATTTCCCTTGTACCAATGTTTGTTGCCTAGAATTTACCAAAGTGACCCAGCATCACCAACACACATAGGGGTAGGTATATATAATCTTCTATAAAGGAAAAGTGGACTCGTTGCCCATAGCAACCTGATTTTAGCTAACTTTTTCTAGAATGTATTAAATAAATGCTGGGTAAAATCTGACTAGTTGCTATGGGCAACATCTCCACTTTTTCCTTTAAAGAGGGATTGATAAATCTACCCTGACTGAAAAAGTCATAGAAAAGATAACATCATTGTTTTGTCAACAAACTATATTAATGGATTTAAATGGATCTGGTATAATTATTCACTGATTACAATGAATCCTACTAAAAAAAAAAAAGAAACACTTTTTGAAACTTATTAAGAGCCCTTAAAATGTTTAATCTAATATTCCAAAACTTTTAATGAAACTGGAGAGAATGTTACTATTTTTCTGAAAATAAAGGCTAAATATAAATTCTATACAATATCAATATTGTAGTTTTGTGCAAATAGTAGATAAGATTAGTTGGGGCAGATAGTGAGGGCATGGTCCTATTAGAAAATATGTTTCCAGGATTCCCACTTGAAAAAAAAGCTTTTCTCAGGCCTGTTAGAATTTTGTGATTCTCTCAGGAATTTCTAGCTGCTCCTCCCACATAGGAAGGGTGAGGAGGAGAAGGGGACTTACAGTAAATGAATGTGTGTCAGAGGGGAAAAATAAAATGAACGGTTGGAGAGTCATTGTAGGGTGCAGCACTATTTACTAAAGTGTATGGGGAAAAAAACTATTTCTAACAGATCTTTATATAATTATGCACACAGGCAAATATAATACACATATTTAGGATTTTTATCAATGTGTATTGAGTGTAAAATAAAGTGACAAATAGCTATAATTAAGGAGACAGATATAAGCAATACACATATAAATGAAATGTTGTTTTTTTTACAACACTACACTGACAAAGGTTTCTAATTAAACTGGCAGACATATGCTGTACACATTAATGCAATAGACACCTGCTATTGCTTTATCGCTAGCACCTAATTACACCGCAACACGTGGGACTGGTACAGGTACGTGGGACTGATACAGGTATCAGAAATTAACATGAACACGCCCCCAAAGGAGTCGCAGCTTGAAGAACTATTGGCAGTTGCTCGTGGATCGATCAGAAACTTATACACACTACATGATCGGTAGGTGGATTGGTTAGAAAATTTTAAACAGTACGACCAACCAAATGAGCCGACAATCGGCACTTTTGAACGCCTTTCGACCATCGTGTCACTATATAGACATTAACCCGACTTCTGACCGAACGGTCGTATGTCGGCTGATTTGCCCGATTATTGGATGAAAATGCTCCAGTGTGTGCCCAGCCTAACCTTTACTTATTGTGTAATTGAACACAATCTCATAGGGCTAGCAACTATTGGTCTGTGGAGCATGCACAAATCCATCTATAGTGCTTGAGTTTTTTCTTGGATCAAAAGATACAGAAGTTGCCACAGAAATGACAAATATGATGCACCAAAGCGTGGTATGTGGAAAAACTAAATACCTAAAGCAGCAATATCACAAAGAAGATTTCTTCTTTAAGTGGCAAGTAAAATAAGCATGCCGTTTATAGTCATTTTTCTAAGCTGTCCTCTTAAAAATCATTATCTCCTATTAAAAAGCACTTTGGCCAAAAAAAATGTCTGCCAAACAGATACAGTCGGTTGGCTACACAGACTCACGGTTCTCTGCATGTCAGGTGATGACTGAGGGTGGAGAAGGAGAATGTCACAGTGCAGACAGAGCTTGAAGGGGTGTTCCAAAGCCTCTCTGCTCACTCCATCATGTGTCATGTGACTTCGGTTAAGGTGGTAGTCCAACATCATAAATGATTAATAGCAGCATGAATAAAAAAAAACAAGGGAAAGTGGTAAATACCACAATTCTTCTTGCAGTCTGGAAAAAAAATCCCACTTGTCTATTTAATGGGATTGCTGCTTTAATTGGAATGTAAAAAGTGAATACTTGGCATGTGTACAGCATGCATGACAAGCCACAAGGTATGACAAATACAAATACACTAATACGGTGGATTCCAAACTTGTTCAGTTCAAGGCACCCTTAGGGTCTCCAAAAAAATTTTTCAAGGCACCCCTAAGCCAAAATAATTACCAAGTAGTCCCCTGCCTTGCTTACCACTGGCCCTGGCTGAGGCACCCTTGTGAGATCTCCAAAGCACCCCATGGAGCCTAGGCGCACAGTTTGGGGACCACTGCACTAATGTACATAGATTTGCATTGCTCCACTTTTGGGGCAGAGTGGTGCCATATATAATATTTTGTTTTTATATATTACTTTCCAGCTTTTCAAACTTCCCCTCCGGAACATCCTCCATACCTGCCTTAATGCAGGGTTCCCTAATTCCAGTACTCAGTGAGCCTTAGCAGCACGTGTGTTCCAGGTCACAAATGAAATAACTAGTACAACCTGTGGATATTTTACAATGTGTCAGTCAGTAATGAATACACCACCAGCTAGGAAATATGGAAAACATGCGATGTTAGGGTCCTCTGAGGACAGGAATTGGGAAACACTGCCTTAATGCATAGAGTCTTTGCTGACCTATTTAATAAAGCCTCCCCCGATTTCAGCGATAACTAACATTTTTTATCACCACTGATAGCGGAGATAAAAAAATTATAGTTATCCGGCCTTATTTTACCAAAGTTATCTCCCTGGGAAAGCTGGGGCGAAATGTAACATATTTCTCCTCCTTGGCAAAAGTGCTCTTGACACGGTTTACCTTCAGATCTGTGCTCTTCATCTGGTCCTCTAGTCTTCAGAGAATGACAGCACAATATGCATTCATTCATTCTTATCACATTGTCACACTAATTAAAACTGCCTTGTTATAGCTATCCACATGTCCTAACGAATTTCGTTAGCTTCTGTTACTCAAACAAACAAAACATTCTGTCTCAGAACCAACAAATTAAGTATTCCTTCTACTGCACTCTCTACATTTATTCACCGGGACATTCACTGCCGGCATCGGCTGAAAAGAAGGCGACTCTGTAAACTCTATGGAGATCGTGAACATGAGTGCGTACACACTACATGATCGGTCGGAAAATATTAAACAGTACGACCAACCAAATAAGCTGACAATCGACACTTTGGAACGACTTTTGACCATCATGTCACTATACACACTTCCGACCGAACGGTCGTATGTCGGCTGATTTGCCCAATTATTGGACGAAAACGCTCCAGTGTGTACCTAGCCTAAAGCTGGGTACACACTACAGAAATTTCCACCAACTTTTTATGCCGAGCGATTTTACATGCGATCGATGGTCCGATCGCTCGGTCCATGGACTGCATACACACTAGCCTTGTTTAGGACGATAAAGGGAAGAGCGGACATCCCTTTAGCGACTTTTTACAGCCATGTTGTCGTGAGCAATGACTGTAATTTCGTACTTACTGTTGTGGATCGGTCGGAAGTTTATACACACTACACAGCGGAAACGAGATTGGAACGAAAATATTAAACGGTACGGCCAACCAAATGAGTTTGGGCAGACTTTCGACCATCGTTTCACTGCACACACTGACCCGACTTTTGAACGAGCGGTCGTATGTCGGCTGATTTAGCCGATTATTGGATGAAAACTGTGTAGTGTGTACCTAGCCTAAGTGTGATACATTCTGTGGAAATCCCTTTTTGGCCACATAACCAGGAATTCTAATTAATGTTATCACTACTAGATTTATGAGCAATTTAATTACTGGCTGTAATTGTAAGAAACTTATTATCAGCTAAGTACACACTTTCTGCATGCAACAATGATTAGTCAGTGGTTTTCTTCTTCACCCCAGACCATTACATTTACTACACTACTATATTGTGTATTGGTGAAATTGGTTTAGGTGGAATGTATTAGTGCATCTAATTAAGGTGATTACAATCCCTCCATTATAAGGGAATACCCTGCATCTAAAGCAAAGTACCACAGTCATAGTGGGGCTATTATCGAGAATAAATGTGTAAAATGTAATTTGTAAATTTAAGTGAAACCCTATGAACATAAAAGGTGTTTCATATTTACTCCTGGGTGAGAAGGCCTCACATGATATCGCAGCTCCAATATTCACATAGCATCCTACCTACTTCACTATTGAAGCGGGTGGAATCCCGACTCTCACTGTGAATAGCGGTATTGCACAGTAGGGGGCGGGGCCATGGTGACACGATCGTGTTACTATGCCCCAATCCCACACTCTGCACCATACCACTCCTCCAGGATCTCCCAGATTCGAGGTTTGAATCTGGGAGATCCATGAATGCTTCTAGTCCTATTTTCCTGTGAGTGTAGGAAGTAAACTTCTTTTTTGCTGCTGTTGTATATAACTCTGGCTATGGTAACGCACTTTGACATTTCAGGGCATTAAAGGCCTTTAAGGCATGAATCATGTACCAGTGTAAGCAAATATGCATATAAATGTGAGTGTTTTGTTAAATTAGTTACAGGGAACGTTGGGCTAAATAAGTTACAGGGAAGTAGGTGATTCACTACATAGCAAATGATTCCAGGGTCACTTTTAACATGTAGATCTGTGCTGGTGGTGATAAGCTGTACTCTGTGATAAGCTGTACTCTGTGGGGCATATTTAAGACATACTTGCCTACTGTTGCCTGGCTCCCTCCGGGAAATCATAATGTTAACAAGGGAAAAAAGCGTAAAACATTTATTTTCAAACATTGATAAATAGTGGTACTGAGCACTTTCTATATATACACCATACTTGCCAACTCTTTCGGAATGTCCGTGCGACTCACGAAATTCGGGTTGGTCTCACGGACTCCTGGGAGAGTTGGCAAATCTCTTGCATCCCGCAATTGTGGGGCTAAAATGACGCGATTTTCGGTGAATCGCGTCATTTTGGCCCCGCCCCCGCGACAAAATGGCATATTTGACGCCGGGGCAGAGCTAAAATGACACGATTCACCGTGACCCGCCCCCTCCCGCCTTCTAGACACGCCCCTTTCCCGGATATAACTTGCCAAAGATAGGCAAGTGTGATATACACTGTTATGGTGACTGCTCAGTAAAATGAAAACAGATGCAAAGCAGCGGATGTCTATGATATCTGCTGTGATGCAGTGATCATAAATAAGAATTTTGCGGTTACTCAATGTTTTCGGGGATTTAAGTGGGAATTTATGTTTGATAAATAGGCCCCTGTATGAGAAAGTAACACTACTCAAGGTGGACACAATGGGCCTGATTCATTAAGGAAAGTTAAGCAAAAGTTGGCAAGTAAGGCAAAACCATGTTGCATTTGAGGGGGAGGTAAATTTAAAATGTGATGGCAGATTTATAATTGGGGTAGGGCATGTCCTAGATCAACTTTAAATTTCAGTGTACAAATAAGCTATCAAGTATTTGTGTGCTACATGAAAAAAAAGTCAGTATTTTCCTTATGTGCAAAATAATAAACTAATTTGCACCCCTTGCATTGTAACATGGTTTTGTCCACAACACTTAAGTAAGAAAACTTACTCAATTTTTTGCTTATAAATGAATGTACACACAACTAACCTTTGGAACAATTGCATAATGTCAGTTAAGATGAATAGATGTGAAACTAGAGCTATTTGCTCAAGCAGAACAAAGTTGCAGCAGGGTAAATCACAGAGCAGGTCCAGCCAAGTCCAGCCACTGACACACAAATAGCCACTTGTGATTGCTTCTGCTTATTAAATGAGTGAGTATGTGCTATGTGAATCTCCCCTTTATCAAGAAAACCATTGTATTACAATATGTAAGAAACACTTGTTTAAAAGTTGTCACATGGTAAAGGATACTTCCCAATAGTCCAAATTTGGGGACCCAAAAAAATGCGGAGTATTGGGAAGTAGATCTTACCAATATGGACATGGTTGGGCTGATTGGGCCAGGGTTTGGGTGGATTAGGGGTGTCGTTTATTTTGTATTTATTTTGGATTCTTAAATGTTGGAAAGTATGGTAAAGACATACAAGAATTTGCTTTAAAAAAGTTGGAAAACGCAAACACTTCCCATTTTAGTTTTATGTGTTTCATTTAATTTTATTATTTTAAGGGGAATAGCATATCATATCGCAGCTCCCATATACACATAGCATTTTAAAATCCCATTTTAACATGGTTGTCTACCTGCAGATGTTTTTAAATTGTTGTCTTAAAGATGACCTCTATCAATTTTTACTAAACACATGACTTTATCTTTCAGGCTTCTGTGCTTCATATCTTCATATCATTGGGCAGAGTTGTTTATTATTTTTGTCCAGTGAGAGAACATAGTTATTTTTATTATTTATTTATAAGGTGCCACAAGGCTTCTGCAGCGCTGTACATAGGAGGCTAGTACATACAACAAAATAACATACAGATGAGAACAATGGGTACAGATAAACAGAATAATAAACGCATGGATGAAATTAACAGAACAAATCACATAGCATACAAAAACAATTCAGCATAAGTCAAAACAGGGACAGAGAGGAGGTCGGGTAGTGGAGAAGACACGGAGTACAGACATGAGACACAGAGTACAGACATGAGACATAAGGTAGAGGACCTTGCCCGTGAGCGCTTACATTGTAAAGGGAGAGAAGAGAGAGAAGGGAGAGAAGAAAAGACAAAGGGGAACAATATGGATAGTGAGATTCATTATGATGCAGAGGGCTGCAAGGTACAAGGCCATGATGGTGCAGGGGCCTAGGTGGCACAGAGTCCTGGAGGCTCCAGATGGTGCAAAGGCCTATTTGGGCAACGAATAAGGACGGTGCAGGAGCCTAGAAGGTGTAGGAGGCATGATGGTGTCTGGACTTTTAAATAAACACAGTTGCACAGATGTGAAGCACAAGTTACAATGAGGTTCAGATTAGGAGAGCATAGGCAAACCGAGGGGGTTTCCAGGCACTTTCCTAGTGCCTGGAAACCCCCCTCCAAGCCTGGGGCACTGTATAATTGAGGTGGCTGGACCCTGCTCCCGCTTCACAAAGATCTGCTTGAAAAGGGAGAGCTGAGTGCACCCAACAGTAGCGCACGCAGCATTGCCCATGTATATTATGGGGATAGGAAGAGTTAGAGAACAGCCAAGCACTGTCTTATATTATAGCCACGCCCCCATGCATACTGGTCACGCCCACTGGCGGCGTGGCGTGGAAACCCCCCTCTACATATCCTGAGTTTGCCCCTGGAGAGGATGAGAGTACTAGCAGCTAACGTACATACCTGTGGATGAAAGCGAAGAAAGATGGTTAGCAGTCGTGTCGTTTATCTGTTTATTACCTTACACTTTGTGAGAAACAACACAGTGTAAAAAACCCAGACACTTCTCCCTTTAGAGTGCATACTAAGATGGGCAGCTTGATGGCTCAGTGGTTAGCATTTCTGTGGGGTCATGAGTTCAATTCCTGACCAGGGCACTATCTGTGTGGAGTTTGTATACCTGGGTTTCCTCCGGGTGCTCCGGTTTCCTCCCAAACTCCAAAAACATACTGATAGGTTAATTACCAGCTGATTAACCCTAGTCTGTGTCTGTGTTTTAGGGAATTTAGACTGTAAACGCCATTGGGACAGCACTGATGTGATTGACAAATATTCTCTGCGGAATTGGTGGCGCTATATAAATAAAAATTATGATGATATACCGGTAGTTCTGTTATATATTCTGCACTGTGTCATATCCCAGGGCAATGGAAATAAACTCTGCCTCATGATATAAAGATGTCACTGAAAAGCATAGAACTCAGGGGAAAAAGCACTGTGTTTAGTAAAACTTGCAGGAGTTCATGTAAATCCTGTTTAAAACTTATTTATATGCATATTTTTTACATGTCAATCATACACAACAATAGAATTTCGTCACCTAATGACTAAAGTGAAAACGGTAAATCACGCACTTGGTATTAAGCAAAATCATTAGAACAAATAATTCTTGATTCGTCCAGAAAAGAATGATGCATATATATAGTTTTTAAAACAAGTATTTCATTTCAGTATAATGTCCTTTTGTTGCCAACCATTTATGAACTGAAGCTTTCATTGTTTGAAATCTAATATAATAGGAAGTAGATTGTGTTTCTTACAGAAACTGAGCGTATCGATCTACAAAATAGAGCCATTTAGAGCCTCAAAGTTCCCCTTTTGCTACTAAATGACTTATTATTAAAACAAAATATTTCAACTAATCTTTGAGTGCGACTAATCATTGAATATAAAATTTGACAGATTGTACAGAGAATCTCATAGTTACTCAAAAATAAGACTAGCGGCAAAACTGTATTTATTTGATCTCTGTTTTGAACAGTTCTTAAAGTGTTCCTCTCGTCTCCCCATATTGTGGGCTCGGTCAAATATATGCCTCATGCCTCAGTTACATAGTTCCTAAAGAGAACCTGTCAGGAAATATAATTATGCTCCTTCCCACTATGATAGAGCATTATAAATTGGTACAAGCTATATACAAGTGTTGTACTGTATGTCGTCTCCAAAGATAGTTGAAAAGGATAGTTCCGCTGCACTTGTGAGCTGTGGCGTAGGAGGAATCCGGTTGGTGGTGAGCATGCCTCGGCGTAAAACATTTCCACGTAGCGGACGTTATCTACTCTTCTCTTGGTGGAAGGGAGCATATGAGAACTTTGATTTTTTAAAAACCATACACAGTGCATAAGATAGTATGTAAAAAGGAACCATTAGTCTACATATTCACGAGTATTGATTCAGCCCCCAAGATTGCTGCCTCCAGTATGTCTCTGCTGCAGGTCAGTTTTATGGAGTTCAGTTCCAGGCTCTTCCATATAAAGCAGCAATCTCACAAAGAATGTTTATTTTTTTTCTTTAAATAGTTTTCAATAATGCATCTCTCGTGTTTCTTTCTTCTTAGCCGTCATTCTAGAAATCATTATCGCCTTTTCAGAATGTCTCTGGATGGCACAAATTATGACTGCCAGTCACACACAGGCGAACAGCTCCAGGGGCTGGCTGGCAAATTTTAGCCTGGTGTGTATGTGTGTGTGTCTGGGGTGGGGGGGGGGGGGGGTATAGGGGAAAAAACTCGCTCAGCAGCCCATTAAAAACATTTTAAAGGAAGAAAAATGCAGGTAGCCCAGTGAAAGTTCTGTGTTGAGAACGAAACGCGTAGAGGCGCTGCACCATACACGTGTACTGAAGTGTATTTCACATTGGCACTATTACTGTCAATAGTGTGAGGACTGTTACCGATTTATGTTGGAAATAAAGTTTTTTGTATTGATTGCCTCGACTGTTCAGTGAGAGACTAAGTCGGTCTGCACTACAAACAAATTGCGGAGACATCGCAGGCATCAATTCAGCATAAACAAGTCTGTCTTCGGTTGGTGGTTCCAGTCTGGATATTTATCTTCTGTCACGTCGAGAGGAACTTGATCTTTCTTACTAATATGTAAGTAATGGATTTTTTATTTCTTTGCGAGATTTGATCCAAGGCTTACTTTGTCTTCCTTCTTATTCATATATTCAACGGGAAAATTATCCGACGGGACCCGCTACATGTGAGATCAATTAGTTGCAAGAATCGAACACAATTGGACTATTGATGTGTATGTAATATGTCTCATGCCTGTGTCTGTTCACATTAAGACAGCCTGCTAAGGCATTTGGTGGATTATAATTTAGTGTCCTATATGGGTTATGCGCTGTAGTGACATTTAGTATGCATGTTTGTGTCCGTTTACATTGTAAGACAGCTCGCTAAGACATTGGTTGGATCAAAATATAGTGTCTTTGATTGGCTGTGCGCTGTGGTGAATTTCTAGCCCAGTGAATCAGCCCAGCCAGCCCCTGCACAGCTCTCAGTATGTCGTGTTAAAGGAGAAGGGGGAGGATTTTAGAGCACACACAGCAGACAGAGCTCAGGGGCAGACAACTCCTAGGCTCCGTTACCTCCAGCTACACCTCAACGTCTTTGCAACCAAAGGCCATCACACGCTTCCCATCCTGTTTCTTATGGAAGACTTCATGTAAATATTCTTTATCATATTCATTTGTTCCTCTGGCCTTAACTCCAGATAGCAGGTGACGAAGACTAACATGCCTTCCTTTCAATTGACATAGGACCTACAGGCCTCCCCGCCTGTACCCTCTCTCTCCTTAGCCGCCAGCAGGGGCGATGAGAGGGCCGGCTACAAAGTACCAGGGCATACATACTATCCTAGCAGCCTGCAGAGCAAGCCAAGGAGCTACAAATCTTGAGAGATTTGGTAATCTCATGAGACTAAGTGCTGCCCTGCTCACTCTGCAGGACGTTTCCATCTATTGGAAGTCAGCCCTTCAAGTACAGCATAGGTAAGTACAGTGGCCTGGGGGTGTCATAAAGAGTCTTGGGGGTGTCATAATGTGTCGGAGGTGTCATAATGTGTCTGGGGTGGTGGCGTGATAAATGTGATGTTTTATTATAATGTATGTATTATATATTGCGTGCTAAAAATCAAGAGGCGCTCAAAAACTCTTAAACATATAAATTCAATAATGATGAGAGAAAATTCAAACATTACATAAAATTAAAAACTCCAAACTAATTTATTCATAAAGTAACAATATGAGAGAGATTTAACTGCTGACAATGTGGTGCACGGACGCCATGCTGTGCATATTTACGGTAGGAATCTCCGAGCGCAAGGGGTCTGATGAACGTTCAGGAAGCACCTCGCGTCTAATTGAATTCCCCTGTTTCTCTTAATACATAGAAAATAATAACACAATTCTAATATATATATATATATATATATATATATATATATATATATATATATATACATACGCACACACACACACATACATATGCTGCCGTAAATATGTGTAATGTGTGGTCCATGCATCACATTGCCGGCAACTGAATCTCTCGCATATTGTTACTTTTTGAATAAATTAGTTTGGAGTTTAAAATGTTGTCATTTTCTCTCATCCTTACTGAATTTATTTGTTTAAGCGTTTTTTAGTGCCTCTTAATTTTTATAGTGTATTTATCCTTGTATGGGGTTGCAGAGCCTCTAGAGGCAGCAATTTACAATTGTGTTTCATTATCTGACCATTTCCAAACATATAGATATATGTGATTGTACTAGGGCCCCAAATTCCTCTTGGCGGCCCTGACCGCCACCAGCGCATCCTTGGCCTTCCCAGTGATTGTGAACATATCAACAAATGCTCAGTGTGGATTCTGTTCCTCACATGCTTACGAATGTCCCGGAGGACCACTGAATTAGCACAGCGCACCACATGTTCACCTGCGACAACATCTGTGCCCCACCACTGTCTACGCACAGCGCCATGTGAGCCACCGAGCTTCCTCCGAAGGAGCCATATCAACTTCCCGTTGTCACCTCTGCAACCCACAGAACCCTCATTGACAGAGGGCGAGGAACTTTCCAGTCCATCTTGATTCACAAATCAAAGACATGCTCACCAGATGCATGCGACACCTCCGCGGCCGAGTGTGCTTTCATGTCAACACTCTCGAGCTGGACTAAGCTGCTGAGTGAGGCCTTCTGCCCCCCCAGCCAGACCTCCGTGACACCACTTGACTGCATTCTGTAACAGAAGAAACAGAACAATCACTCCAAACCCCAGAAGCCTCACTCCAATTAACCACAGACTGCTGCAACGAAGGAGCTGCCAAAACCTGAAGACCAGGGGCCACAGGGAGATCAGCGACAGAATGAGCAATTAGGGGCGGGCCAACCCCAGATACACTGTTAACCAGCTGAGAAGCCACCGGAGACAAAGGAACCGAAGGTGGGCCACCGACTCCAGCCTGGAAACCACAGCTGGGAAAGAACGCTCTGCCAGAAACCTGAGCTGTTACCTTCTGGTTAAGTGGATGCCAGAAGGAGGGGACACAATGTGATTGAGGAACAAAAATGTGATGAAGGGGGCATAGTGTGATGAAGGGGGGACAGTGTGATGAAGGAGGGACACAGTGTGATGAAGGGGGGACAGTGTGATGAAGGAGGGACACAGTGTGATGAAGGGGGCATTTTTTTTTCCTTTATACTTCTCACCAAACTAATGGTGGGGGTGGAGGCACATGGCCTTCAACAGAGAGTCTAGCAGCAAATTGTAATAAGTCACCTGCACTCTGAATCACTTCCAGACTGTCACATGCTGTACTAGACGGTTTTAGGTTAGTTTCATGAGTGAAACATTATCAAACTGTTATCTGAGGAGACCTTTAGTTGAAGTGGGCTCCTATACACTGGTATGCTACACCGCTACTTCCCCTACTACCTTCATTGTAATATTACCAAATTCCTTTCACTTACATTTTCCATACCGCCACCTCTAAATTTCCACTTTGACCACTGTAGAAGACTAAGATTTGCTCGGCACCAGATATGGCTGCCTGTCCCCGACTGCCTATGAGTGCAGATCTAGCCTGCTCTCTTGCACCCATGTCCTCACACAAGTAATTGCTATACAGAGAGAGAATCAGTTGGCAATCATAATCTGACTGGGGGAAAATGTATTGGAGGGGGAATGGAGGCGTATGGTGGGGCATCAGACTTGATGTTGGGGAGAATAATTAGGGAGTTATCATGAACATATGGTGAGTCAGCTTAATACAGACAAATTGAGGAAGGGATCAATTCTAGGGGAAGTCAGGCATGATCCGGGGGCGAATGGTTTTGGGCAATCAACCTTGATCAGGGGAGAGAACAATTCTGAGGAATCAGCCTTGAACTAAGGGAGAATCAATTGAGTAAAATTTTATAAACAGAAACAATAGAAACACTAAATGACAGTTTTTTGGGCTTTTATCCTTTTTTCTGGAATCAAGTGTTTGGAAGCCTCTGGAAATCCTTCATTTGCCCTGTAGTTGCAGATTCCTGGTCGAAGTGTGCAGTCTCTTAAATGAGCAGCTGAGGAACAGACTTTATGAAGAACAACTAGTTACTTTAAATTTTTTGCTGTCCATCTCTTCCTGCTGGTAGCATAAACTAGCTGGGACATGACTGAGATTTGTTTCCCAGATTGCTTATTTCAGAAGCACAAACCCTGTACTTTATTTACACAGCTGTCCAGTAATTATGAGTTTCCATCCACTGTGAAGTTTGACACATTATTCAGCTAAGTCCTGTGTCTCTCAGCAAACTGCATTTCAATGGCTTTTGAAATCCTGCTACCTGGGAACTTAAGGGTACAAGACTTTGATGGTTGGGAGGTGAAACAACTTACATTTACCTGTTTCCACCCGATCAATCAGTTAGACTATTTTGACAGTTATGTTTTCAGGCAAGAATCCTTGAGTTAAGCACATTTGGAAACCTGTAGCTGGAGGACAGACAATAAAGTTAACAGTTGTTTTGTGAACAGTACTCGCATATCCATTATCAATTATCCTGCTAGCACTTTTTTGTGGATAATTTTATGGAAATCCAAATACTCTTAGATTATCCAGGGATACTTGGATAGCATCCGCTGTGCTAATTTAGTAATTGGTATTTTCATCACAGTAGAACTGAAGCAGGAAAATACATATATGGACAAAAGTATTTGGCCACACCAGTTAATTATTGAATCGAGGTGTTTCAATAAGACCCATTGCAAGAAGTGTATAAAATCAAGCACCTAGCCATGCAGTCTCCATTTGCAAACATTTGTGATACAAAATGGGTCATTCTGAAGAGCTCAGTGACTTCAAGCGTGGTACTGTGATAGGATGCCACCTTTGTTATAAGACGGTTTGTGAAATTTCATCCCTGCTGGATATTAAACAATCAATATCCAGGAATGACCTCCCTCGCTCCATCTGTCTCTCTCCCAACCTGTGCTCCTTCAAGCGGGCACTTAAAACCCATCTGTTCCTTAAAGCTTCACAACCATCCACCTAACTTCTCATCCACTCTTCTCATTCTCCCTCTCTCCCCTGGCCCCTCTCTTCTCTCCCCCTTGCTTTACTGGCTCCCTTTCGTGCCTGTTTTTGTTTCACCCTCCCTTAGGATGTAAGCTCTTATGAGCAGGGCCCCCCCTCTCCTCCTGTCTCCATACTGGTTCTTCTGCTCTGTCTTTACTCCATATGTCTCCCTGGAGTTCCTGAAGCATTGGTACTTTGTGTTTACTGTTCTGTACTTTGTCACCTTGTTTTGTACTACTGTTTGTACTGTGTACGCGCTGCGGAAACCTTGTGGCGCCCAACAAATAAATTATAATAATAATGATAATAATAATAACTGTAAGTGATATTATTAGAAAGTGTAAGCGTTTAGTAACAACAGCAACTCAGCCACGAAACGGAAGACCACGTAAAATCACAGAGCGGGGTCAATGTCTTCTAAGGCGCATTGTGCGTAAAAGTCACTAATGCTCTGCTGATTCCATAACTGAAGAGTTCCGAACTTCCACTGGCATTAGTGTAAGCACATAAACTGTGGTGGGAGCTTAATGGAATGGGTTTCCATGGCCGAGGAGCTGTATACAAGCGTCACATCACAAAGACTAATGCCAAGCATCGGATGGAGTGGTGTAAAGCACACCAACACTGAACTGTGGAGCAGTGTAAACGTGTTCTGTGGAGTGACGAATCCCACTTCTCTGTTTGGCAGTCAGATGGGTGAGTCTGGGTTTGGCAGATGCTGGGAGAACGTTACCTGCCTGACTGCATTATGCCAACTGTGAAGTTTGGTGGAGGAGGGCTAATGGTATGGGTCTGTTTTTCAGGGTTTGGGCTAGGCCCCTTATCTCCAGTGAGGGGCAATCTTAATGCCCTTGAACAATGATATGCTTCCAACTGCATGACAACAGTTTGGGGAAGGCCCTTTTCTATTCCAACATGACTGTGCCCCAGTGCACAAAGCAAGGACTACACAGAACCCTGACCTCAACCCCAATGAACACCTTTGAGATGAACTCATCCAACATCAGTGCCTGACCTCATAAATGATCTACAGAATGAATGGGCACAAATTCCCACAGAAACACTCCAACATGTTGTGGAAAGCCTTCCAAGAAGAGTGGAAGTTGATAACGCTGCAAAAGGGGGACCAACTCCATATTAAGGTATATGTATTTGAAAACAATTTCATTACAATCCCTGTTGGTGGAAAGGTCAAGTGTCCGAATACTTTTGTCCATACAGTGTATGTTATGCTGGCTACCTATGCATCAGTTTAATTATTCAATGAAATTTGTGGGTAGTAAATGATAAAAAAAATATGCTCAACCAATTTGTTCAAATAATTGATCAGTCAGGTTCAAAAATTGTGGCTGAGCAATTAGATCGGGCTTTGTATTTTGTCATTGGGCAACTCAAATTGACACAATTGTTTTGATCCAATTGCTTGTAACAATCATTTGTTATATAGTAGATCCTATTTGCTATTAGTGTGGGTTGAGTGTTACTTTCTGCATAACCTGATTATTTAATATCTGGATATTCTCTGTGTGCTAAAATTGGTCACAGATATAATTGGGTTTGGATAATTAACTGAAGAAACAATGGCACTGAAATACAGTGACATATAAATATAAAATATTCAATGTATCACTTCACAAAATGTAGGGGATGGCAACAGCTTTCAACAGATAATGGGCTATACAGAGAAAAGAGAGGTTGTTATGTCAATATGAGTTTTACATTATATTTTCTTTGGTTTCATAAGCAAAAGATAGAGAGGAGGACCCAACCAGGATGGTTGTTTACTCACTCACTCACTCACTCCAATACTCGAATTCACAATCAACCTTAGCCTAATCGCCGGGCACCAGGGGTAGATCTAGACTTATCCTTAGGAGGGAGGTGCTATCGTTGTGATCAGTATGCCCCTGCTCCCTTAACCACTAGCAGGGCCTGGCTATTTGTGGTCACAGATTATGTATACTATGTATATGTGTCTGACGGCCAATATCTAATCTGTATGTGCCCATTTCCAATGTAGAACGGTTTGTAAACTACATTGGACATGGGCATATATTTACATTACCCCCTTAACAGCAGCGATAATAGTGTCGGTGATGTAAGTGACGTCATCAAGTCGTGCCGGATTCTTGCTTCATTGGGATTGGCTACAGTCGCTTGCCACAACAGTCGTCATCGATCCTCAGTGGGAAGGAGCCCTGCGGTGTCAAGGTGTCGGAGTAAGTGTTGTCGGATTACTCAGGGTCATTATACCGTACGCCGCCCCAATGTGCAATACGATGTAGCACATGCCCTTGTGTTTCAAACTCCCATTGTCCCATAGATTGTAAGCTTGCGAGCAGGGTTCTCTTACCTCTCTGTATGTATTACCCAGTATTGTTTTATTAATGTTTGTTCCCAATTGTAAAGAACTACGGAATTTGCTGTCGCTATATAAATAAATGTTGATGATAATGATGAATATTTACTGTTTATGGTCAATATTGTATCAATTAAGCTATATATTATACTTATATTTTATCGAGGTAACTCAGGATGCAAGCGATCGCAGATTAATGTGAAATTTGCGTGTTAAATTGTGTTAAAAGCAAGATTAAATAAAATGTTATATCCTGATGGTAAACATTCAAAATAAAACCTCAGATGTTGTGGTGCCACTAGCATAAATATAAATAGGTGTTAAACCCCTCCAGGCTGATTTATGTGCAGGCTGCATGAAGCACCTGAATTGGTTAGAGGGGCAGGAGGCTGGATTACCTTCTATCAATCTGTATAAAACGTGGACTGTTTGACTATGTAATGTATTATTATTCCATCTGTACTTCTGTAGATCACTAGTACCTTAAACTAGTATATGTAACTGTCCCTATTAGGACACTTGAGCTAATAAACATCACTGCTTCAAGAATCTGCTTTGACATCTATTTACCTGCTGTAATTCCTGTGACCTACAGATTATACCAATCGAATCCGTTATCCAGCTGTTCTGAGGCTGGAACCCTGCATCCAGTACCAACGCTCTGCCTGCTACCTGCAGCTCTGACCAGTGTGATAGGCCAGGGAGAACCATCCACAGCAGCCCTGATCTGAGGGCAAGAGGTCTGGTGTAGCACCCCAAGTGCCCAGCAAGAGGTCACCCTAGCAGTGAGAGTTACCCAGAAGAGAGCAGTTCTAGCAGCCTAGTGGTGGCAGCAGACCCCTCCTACTGCAGTTAGAGACCACAATTTGGGATAAAGAAAGGGGTCGGTGGCAAGGCAAGCCCAGTCAGTCCCCAGCAACACATGGACAGGGTGGCATAGGAGATCCATCCTGTCACACCAGTTATAGACTAACATTTATTCTGTGTATACACTGTGGTACTAAATACCACTTTTCAGCCTCTGTCACTAAGTGGTTCTGGAGAGAACATCCTAGACAATGTAAACAGCTCTACAAATAACCATTGTCTAAATTTACCCTTCATCTTCTTATTTCCCATGCTTATGCGTCCTCTTCCTCTGTACTTTTCAAGGATTCCAGTGCTGTTGTTATTGTAATGCGCTGGTTCAAATGTACTGGATTCCTGTTATCACTCTCCAGGAATCTAGAGATTCCTGGTGGGATTATTTGCTTTAAGATTGTTCTCCTAACTTACAAATAGGGGTCCTGCACAAACAACTAATCTCCCTATATGTTATTCCAAAATCTCTCAATATGATGCTTTTAGGACTACCAATGACACATTTCTGTTTTTCTGTCATAGATTTTAGGTCCAGTTAAGTTCTTTCCTGCGGCCCTTCATATTTTGAAACAAATTACCGTAACTCCCTCCCTCCCATAGTGAGGCAGTCTTACATCTTCAAATCTCTCTTTCAACAAATGATTCAGAACTCACTAAGCGCAGAACAGAGACTCACCATCCCTTTGATTGTACCATGAAATTAATTCCTCATAACATTCTTCTCAGGGATTGTGTGTATCCAATTTAAGTTCTAGACACCAAATATATGCACGGTTACATTAAGGAGAGTTTATCCACAAATCTACTTCAACTGCCATTATTTACAGCCCTGTATTGACTGGAGGGCCAACCTGGATAATACCAGCCACGCATGCTACATCACAATCAGCTGACTATGTTGGAAGGCCCACATCTCTTACAGATTTATACCAGAAGAGGGAGCAGAGTCCTGCGGTGTATAATATCAGCCAGTTGCTCAGTCGACCAACTTGTTATCATCTAAATGGTGCCAGGGACTTATCTGAATACTTGGTAAAGGATTTCTTCCACTTTTGAAGCTGTGAAAGTTTAAGTTGAAAGTGCTGGCAAATAACATCAAATGTGAGCAATCTCCTTTCCTGGTCATTCTAATATCTCGCATTACAGAGCACGTCATTGCGTCTTTCCGGCAGCAGTGAGAAGTGTTTTCCATCCACCAGAGACACCCATCATTTCAGGCAAAATTTGCTCACTTGAAACATTGTTTATACCTGACTCACTCTTAGGAAAAAAAGCACCTTTTTGCTATAATTAACTGCTAATAAATTAATTTCCAAATTTCAACGGTAAACAATTTATAATAACCATACCACCAATTAATTATTTTCATTTTCCTAGGACGTGGCTTATTTTTAATTTAGCATCCTGATGGTTATAATCACAGTAGCTGTTGATTAGGGACAACCTTATTTTAAGCAGTTAAAATTGGATATTTCCACTTTATATATAATATAAGTTGCATCGCATTGAAGAATTTGCGAGTCGTGTCTTTATCAAAGTTACAAAAGAGGCTAGTTTATTTCTAATAATATATCTATTTTGTATTATTTTATAATGTGTTGTCATTTTTTATTCCCAATATGTACTTCCCGTGTACTTATCATACACAAAATTCAATCTAAGGATTTTTCAACCTGTTTTTATTTTGCATAAGACACCATAGTATTATATTTTTGCCCTGTTTTTAAACTCATTATGTTGTAATCAAATTGCTATAGCTATGAAATTCATAAATAAATGTAACCAAACAATACAAGGGACTATAAAGAAAAAAAGTTATACTTTAAAGACTATTTGGCCTTTGGAATTAGATTTGTTACATTCTGTGGTGATGACGTCACTATATTTTGTGTATCTAATATTTGTTTTTGCTTCTATCATGCCTATTTCAGTGATTTATATTGCTATTTAAGCCACAAAACCTGCATGTGAACTTTAAACATGTTAATGGGCACGGGAGATCTTTGGCCATGCTATTATTTTAGTGACATCAGCAAGTGCTAATTTGTTTTCATTCCAGTAGTGAGAGATTAGAGGTACCAGTACAGAGAAGTGTGTGAAGTTTAACCTTCTGCTGCTCTGGGTCACTGAGTGGAATTTGGGAGAGGACAGTCTCTCAACAAACTTTTTTCTGCTGAGAAGCGACTTTCTACTTGTTAGTTGTCCAAGCAAGTGTCTGTTTTGCAGAGCTTGTTCAGAATACACTGATTGCAAGACTCAGAGTGAGGACTTTCGTGTTTTTAGTGGCAGTTAAGGGGATTGGGAATGGATGTCCTGGAGGACGTGACACTCCCCAAGTGGTATGACCACACTTTGTCAGCATTCACACACTGTCCCAAATTACACATTTGCAATGTTGGAAGGTATGATGTTATATGTACATTAAGAATCTGGCAGTATTCAACAATTAAGCTGTCGATATAACTGGAATATGATTGAGTCTGGGTCTAATTTGGTCATTGACGTGTTCATCAGACATGTATGTGGCCGTAGAGTCACCTGTAGACAAAAATGAAGCGGTCTTTCCAATGATATAACATGACATTCAGGTACATACTTGCCATCTCTCCTCTCTCCTGGAATGTCTGTAAGACAAAATGATAAATGATCTCCCGGGCACCTGAGAAAGTCTGGTCTGGTAATCTCCCTGAAGCCAGGCCAAGGAAATGGTAAGCACCTGGCTGTCTTTCCAAATGGGTATGTTGGGCAACTGCCTGGGGGCCCCACAGGCATAGAGGGCCCCATAGGCAGAAAAAAATCTCCTTCTAATCTCCTTTTGAGGCAGCGATCCGGTCACCTCCACCCTGCTAATCTTGTGACATCACCACACCCGACATTTTCTGTGAAGGGCGCACAGAGAGGAGCTGTGTGACGGCGATGAGTAGAGACGGGAGTAGAGACAGAGACGAGATGAATTGAAACTGGGGAGACAGATGAATGGGGAGCGAAAGCAGCATTACGGAGGGTACAGTGTGAAATAGGGGAGACAGATAAAGGGGAGCAAAAGCAGCATAATGGCGGGCACAGTGTGAAATAGAGGAGACAGAAGAAGGGGAGCAAAAGCAGCTAATGTGGATGAAGGGGCATATGGAGAGATCAGATGGGCATGCAAGGGGTATTCAGTTAGATTTGATGGCTCGTGGAGTGGTGTGATGGGTATGCTGGCCATTTATGACTTTTTTTTACCCCCACTTCAACAGTTCCCGCCACAGCAATTGTGAAGTATTGTGCAGAGACTATGTGGAGCCCTTTGAACCCTCCTTCGCTGGATACAGCAGAGAGGTAACAGTTGTACAGCATGTTGTTTAATGTTTAAATACTGATTTTGTTGCGTGTAACAGTAAATTTAAGCTTAATTTTATTGCTAATTTACATTTTTATTTCTGTGAGTGGTTGTGTAGGTAGGGGCCCCAGTCCACTGCTTTGACCAGGGGCCCATAATGCTGTTAAGATGGCCCTGGGTAAGCAGTGCCAGCACAGAGGAGTCATTGGGGAGAACAATTTAGAATAGCTATATCAGTGTGCTGGAGAGCAATGGCTATTTTCTTTTAGCCACATCTCCAGTCTTCTCCAGGTAAATAACTTTACCACCGTGTAAAAGATTGAGATAAATGGGAGAAAGGAATTGCCTGTGTTTGGATAATTTAAACTATAAATAAACTCTAAAACATGTTTTAATATATGTTTCCAATTCTGGTTAATATATTTTTTTTGTCTTTTGAAATTAATTTTTTTCCTGGTTCCTGTTTTCAACTCTTTGCCAACATTCTGTGTCTTATGTTAAAGGACTACTAAATCTAAAATACAAGTTGGTTTATATAAAAAAGCCACCAATAGCTCATCCTTGCCCACTGTCCCAGAACTTCCTAGCAAAGAGGGCAGGATGGGATCCTCCATGACGCAATTTGCTGTGAATCATCAACATCTGCTTTTTGGCCCCAAAATAACGCAAGTCACGGCGGCCCGCCCCTTTCTGTCCTCAGACTTCCTCTCCCCTCCGGGATCTCCCAGAGGGTAATGGGAAACAGTTAGTAAGTATGCAATAACATTTTTAAATATCTGTGCAAATGTTTCAAGAGCTTGTCAGAACTGTAGACATACAAGATCAGGGATATTTTTAAAGTGGACTTCCTGTCTAGTAATCAAATTGAAAGACACTGCAGCCAGCCTCTTCCCAGCCGGAAATGTCCAATAACAAAGAACAATAGCTTGCAGTCAGTTGCATACCTATTATACATATAATGTGAAATATCTTAAGTTCCGTCACGTTATGGGAATTTTTAAATGTAATGCCCCCTAGCGAAGTTTTAAGAAACCGTGCACCCAGTGACTTAAGTGAGTTGCTATGGTGACAGCCCAGCCCTGCTAGTGACTGAGAAGGAGGAGGGGCTGTAAAAAGGTGGGATAGTATAAGGAGGAGACAGAGAGATAGGGACAGGGAGAGGAGAGACAGACTGAGAGAGGAGAGAGGTGATGTGAGAAGCTGGGGACCTCCCAGGCTCCCCCGACATTGCCTGGGAGAGCGAGAACGGTGACTGCGCCAGGGCGAGGAATGTGTGCCCTGAATAGGGAGAGAGTCCCCAGAGCAGAGACCCCTGGTGAGAAGGGGGGGATTGTTGCAAGTGGCAGTATGCAGACACTAAGTGATGTAAGAGCAGAGACCCCTGAAGAGAGGGTTTAAGCAAAGAGAGGCAGTTATGGAGTTGTGGGAAACCCAGAGAGGGGCAGAGAGAACACTAGAGAAGAGTGTTATAGCCCAAGGGACTTTACACCTGCTTGTAGAGCTGTGAGCTATACTGTGATTCCTGCCTGTGTGTACTGGAAACAGACAGAAGCTGAACTGTAAGTAGTTGTGGAACTACTGTGACCAGGAGAACCTGGTATGTACTGTGACAACACCAGCAGTGTGAGATGTGTGCAGGAGGAGTAAGAAGATGGAATTGTAACCGTATTCATATTGCTCATTTAGAACTGTGCTGGAGAGAGTAAGGAGCTGTATCATCATCATCAACATTTATTTATATAGCGCCAGCAAATTCCGTAGCGCTTTACAATTAGGAACAAACATTGATAAGACAATACTGGGTAATACATACAGACAGAGAGGTAAGAGAACCCTGCTCGCAAGCTTACAATCTATAGGACAATGGGAGTTTGAAACACAAGGGCATGTGCTAAATCATATTGCACAATGGACCAGCTAGAACGCAAAGGTAAAAGTATTGAGTAGGCTGTGTGCAGTGGTGGATCCCGGGGGTGGCGATCGGGGTGATCGCCTCCCCCTAGCAGGGGCTTGCTGCCGACACGGTCGGCAGTGACAGGCAGGGACAGTGTGCTGCCCGGCTGCTCTAAACAGCAGCCGGGCAGCACACTGTCCCTGCCTGCCACTGCCGAATGGACCAGCACATAGCGTGCAGCCGCCGGCAGCCTTAGATGTCAGAAAGGGGGCGGGGCATATATCGCCCCAGGTAGAACAATTTTCTAGATCCACCCCTGGCTGTGTGTGTGGCAATGTTGGTCAGAGGGTTGTTGTCTTGCGTTAGCTGTGTAGAGGATGGTAATAGGGTAATCTAGGGAGATTAAGATGCTGGTTGAGGAATATTATAAGCTTGTCTGAAGAGGTGGGTTTTCAGAGAACGCTTGAAGGTTTGAAGACTAGAGGAAAGTCTTACTGTGCGAGGGAGGGAATTCCACAAAGTGGGTGCAGCCCGGAAAAAGTCCTGTAACCGAGAATGTCTTATTGCTGCAACCATTAAGTTTATCATGCTGGAGGAAGAGGAGTGTAAATAAAGAGTTCAGTTTGTCATAGAGCTGATCTGGCGCCCAAATTATTATGACTTTCATTGCACTGCACCACAAAATGACATCACTTGTGTCCCACTACTTACAAAGAAACACCTGCATGTGCAGGGACCCCCTGGTCATTTACACCCATGCACCTCAGCTAGCCAGGGCTTGAGAAAGAGTTGCACTGCGTAACTTCACACACCACACCACACCACACACAGGGGGCACATACATAAATATTTCTACATGTATATGTGACTATTAAAATGCAAATAAATTGTGTTTTCAGATTTGGACCTAAAATACTAGCTGGCCTACATCAAAGAGTTCTAATAATGTTCACAGTAGCGCATCAAAACTAACAATATTTTTAGTTATAATTGTAATTTCCCTACATACAGCAGATTTCATGTAAGTAGGCAGCACGGTGGCTTAGTGGTTAGCACTTCTGCCTCACAGCACTGGGGTCATGAGTTTGATTCCCGATCGTGGCCTTATCTATGAGGAGTTTGTATGTTCTCTCCTTGTTTGCGTGGATTTCCTCCCACATCCAAAAACATGCTAGAAGGTTAATTGGCTGCTATCAAATTGACCCTAGTCTGTGTGTATATTAGGGAATTTAGACTGTAATGGGGCAGGGACTGATGTGAATGAGTTCTCTGTACAGCGCTACAGAATTAGTGGTGCTAAATAGCTGCTGATGATGTAAGTAAGCCAATTGCCACTGCAGTCATCTATTCCTCAGTTGTAAACTAATTATACCAGAGAACAATAGCTTGCACTTCAACAATGTGAATAATCAATGTATGAGAGCTTTTATTTGTGAATGTAATTAGTAGATTTTTATGTAAAACCAATAGTGTTTTAGGTTTAATGGCTTTTTAAGGCTATTGTAACACCTCAAGTTTAAATAATTTTAAAGCAATCTGCCACATCCATATACATTAGACTGTAATAATTAATTGTAGTCTCATATCTACACTTAAAATGTAGACCTACATTTAGTTCTGCATTACTTTTAACCATTAAAAAAGAGTGTCTGTAAAGCAGGGTTTTTGCAATACATCAACTGGAATTTTTGTACCCCTTCTAATTTTATGCCAGATTTGCCCTGAAGATACATTATGAAATAAAAGTTATACATACGATTAAGAAGCAGTAGACATTAGTGTGGTTTTATTACATTGCCTCTTAAATATCTCTAAGTGATCCAGCTTTGCTATCCTGTGTGTTCCAGTAGTGTTAAGTCTCTGGTTACATTTGTTGAAAGTTAGGCAGATTTATGTTCTGCTTTAAGAGCGTCTCATTGTTGTCCAGGAGTTCAGAGAACACACCCACTGATCTGTGTTTGGAAAACCCACCACTTTCAGGGTCAGAGGGAGAGCTGGAAATGTTTGACCTTACGACTAACCTAAACAAGGCTAGCTATGGGCGCAACCATGTTTTATGTTTTAAAACCAAGGACTGGCATTATATACGATTAGGTACAGGGTTATAAAGACAATAATAGATTTTACATTACCGACACATGCAGAGATTGAATTAAACGATCAGGATAAGAACAGAAGGTCGCTATACACATTTTAACACTCAAATTAAAGAACTTCAACTGAATCCCATCAGCTCATCATCAGCATTTATTTATATAGCACCAGCAAATTCTGCAGCGCTTTACAATTGGGAACAAAAACGGTAATAATAGTACCGCAAGTACTGGTTACCACTGCAAGCCTAACGCTAACCTTGAATGGGTTTCATGTAGTAACAGCAATTAAAACTCTTTACTTAAGCTGGCTACACACTACACGGTTTTCGTCCAATAATCGGCTGAATCAGCCGACATACGACTGTTCGTTCAAAAGTCGGGTCAGTGTGTGCAGTGAAACGATGGTCGAAAGTCTGCCCAAATGGACGATTGTCGCCTCATTTGGTTGGTCGTACCGTTAAATATTTTCGTTCCAATATCGTCTCTGTTGTGTAGTGTGTATAAACTTCCGACCGATCCACAACAGTGAGTACGAAATTACAGTCATTGCTCACGACAACATGGCTGTAAAAAGTCGCTAAAGGGACATCCGCTCTTCCCTTTATCGTCCTAAACAAGGCTAGTGTGTATGCAGTCCATGGACCGAGCGATCGGACCATCGATCACATGTAAAATCGCTCGGCATAAAAGGTTGGTGGAAAATTCTGTAGTGTGTACCCAGCTTTACACATGGATTACCATTGGAAATTTTTATCATGCAAAGAAAGCACTTCAACACCATTGGTGGGCAAGATCATCATTATCATTTATTTATATAGTGCCAGCAAATTCCATAGTGATTTATATTTGGGAACAAACACAATAATAAACAATACTGGGTAATACAGACAGACAGAGGGAAGAGGACACCGCCAGCAAGCTGATGATCTAAAGGACAATGGGAGTTGAATACATGTGGTTAAGTACTACATATTGCGCATTGGTCCAGCTAGATTGCAAAGGAGAATCTTTTGTCTCGTTGCAGTCACTCATCTGCAAGAACAAGAGCCCCCCCTCCTACACCCCCTCCTACCCCCTATCAATTATTGCCCTGCTGCAGATGGCAGTGGTATCACAGACTAATAAAATAACTTTTTTCACAGGGGAGTACCACACACTAGTGCAAGTCTGCTAATTATCCCATCTGCTCTACAAGTTAGACTCCTGATGTATTGGAACCATATATGTCCCTGTCAAAAGAACTAAGCCTGACCTTGATCAAGGCCCCATAGCAAAATTTTAAAGGGCCCTTAAAAGTTTTCCAGAGAGGGCACCTTGCATTGCTCCCCCACCATTCTCCCCATCACTGGCGCCCTGCACCGTTCACCCACATCATGGAGGAGGAGCATGAGTTCAACCCTCTGAGGGGAGACTCATGCCGTGACTCCCTGTCCCGCCCCTCCCATTGCCCATAGCTCTTCGGTCTCAGCCACAATTATGGCCTTTACGTTTGGAGAAGTAGTATCTACTACCCTTGCTGCATCACTGCTAGTTACATCACTGTTAGTTACATCATCATCATCAACATTAATTTATATAGCACCAGCAATTGGGAACAAACGCAGTAATAAAACAATACTGGGTAATACAGACAGAGAGGTGAGAAGGCCCTGCTCGCATGCTTACAATCTATAGGACGAAGGGAGTTGGATACATGAGGGTAAGTGCTACATATTGCAAATTGGTCCAGCCGGAATGCAAAGGTGGGCTCTATGATCCAGTTACAATATTAGTCAGGGGCTCAGAGGGTTTTTGCCTTGTATGTACTGTGTAAAGAGTTGTAATGGTGTATCCTAGTGAGGTTAAGAAGGTGGTTGAGGAATATTATAAGCTTGCCTGAAGAGGTGGGTTTTCAAAGAAAGCATAAAGAATTGAAGACCAGAGGAAAGTCTTTGATAATCATCAGTGTCTAACGTTCATTCAATGCATATTTACTGTGGAATACATGCATAGCAATTTTCATTGGCTGCTTTTTCTGTCTATCATAATCGCGGAATCTGATTGGTTACTCTCCACTAGAAAGACACTGTCCGTGTCTACAATCTGTTCCTCTTGACAAAGCTATATTTGGTGAAACGTACGTTGGGGGTTATGGGTAATTGATGTCATTAGTGACATCATACCCGGAAGTAGGAGCTAGTGAGCGGCGGTACCGCTGAACGCTCTCTGACACAAAACCAGTTATTTTAATGGTCAGTGATTCTAATACTCTTTAAAAGGCCACTTTTTTCCTGGGTTAGCAATAACTTTCTGCTACTAATCGGCGCTGGGTTATGTTTTTCACAGGGAGGGACAATGTTATATGCGCAGTGTACTATATGATAAACAGCGCTGATATTTTTCTGTGGGCTCACAATATCCACGCACTAAAGTCCTATTAACTGATACAAGGGACAATGCTTATGTGTGCAGTATATTACACAAATAAACAGCGCTGGATTCTTTCTGTGGGCTCTTTAAGCAACTAATGTCCTATTAATAAATACAAGTGATAATACTTATAAATATACAATCAGCGTTTGACTACACCCAGGCATAGCAGGGTTTTCTTTTTGATCAGCTAACAATTATATTAACCAAGGGATTACTGACCCTGAATTCAAACAGTTTATAAACCTATGTTATGCTGGTCAATCTTTTAATCCATATATCTGGGATTAATTAGATTTAATCTAGATCCAATAAATTTATTGATGTCCTGGTAGCAACACTCATTGACTAGTAATGAGATCTCCAAGATTATTTAGTCCTCACACTAAGGACAATTAATTGGATGCTATTGCCTGTCTATCATTTAGACCACAGACAAGACATAACATCAATTTGGAATCCATTTTCTATCAGGATTCATAAATATTTAACCTTAAGTATAGAGGGTTGGCAAACAATTCATGGGAACTACACCCTTAAGTACTGTCTTGCTCCCTTTTATTGGATTACATAATAATTACATACCCCTGCTATTTTCCTAGCTCTACTGTCCATGGTATATATTTTATACACACTTTTTGCACTTGCTTTCACATTTTTCTTTTTCTCTTTTATTTCACTTTTATATTAAGAGGGTATTTCAATCTCAATAGAGATATGTTTTTTAACTTGTTAATACTAATAAAGGCATTTGCCCTATAAAAATAAAAATTTCAATGTTGGATCATCTGATATGTTCCCACCATACCATTATTAAACCAGATATTTCCCTGGAATGTGAGAGATATTCTCAATCACTTAGATCGGATTAGGAGTGCTCTAATAGTCCATTTCTGTTTCTCTTCTCTTTTTGTCTTATTTATGTTGTATAATGGAAAGAGCACCCCCTCATCATGACAATGATTTTTGATATCTAGATGAGGCATATCCCAACCCTGTGCGGATTACTTCCCTTTTTCTTTCGAAAGTCTTATTGTGCAAGGGAGGGAATATCAGAGTTGGTGCAGCCCAAAAATAGTTACACCCGTGGTTGTCAAACCATTTGTGTATAGGTATAATTTTATTTATTTGGTGCTACTGGGTTCTTTACATAGCTAGAAAGGACAAACTACAGATTGTATATGTTGCTTTGGGAAGTTTTGTGCACTTATTCATTCTCTCTGATCCATACCTGCACTTGCATTACTATCTCATGGTATCCTCAGCATCAGATTGATTTTGTTCTGGGAAAGTCATTATTTAAATATGTATTCCCGGAAGATTCATGTCTCTGGAATGTAGAGTTCTCTGCTCTTTCAGTCTACAGATCGGTGCTAAACCTGACAGGGGCATGGCACAGCCTGTCACCATCACAGCTCAATAAAGAATTTCACACACATAAGGCAGGCTCAAGAATCCTCATGTCCATAATAAATCACATTGCAATGCACTGAGGGCAGGACCTGTGGGATGTGCGAATGTTTGTTTATGTCATTATATTTCCATGTCCTGTATTGCTGGTGGAGCTTGTCTGCTGGACATGAAGCAGATTCTTTATCAGTAAGACCTTTGTGCTATGGCTGCTGGGGGACCCTTTTGTTGCACATATGGCTGCATTCTCAGGAGGTGGGGTGTCATAAAATTATGTCAATACACGAAATCCAATAGATTCATCATGTTACAAACTGTATTGTATCAAAAGACAGAAATTATGTAACTGCAAAAGTCAGTGTTGGCTGCCCTCTACTGTCACATTATCGCACACCTCTATTGTAAGTGTATTACGTTTGTGTCTGAGACACAGAATATAAAGCTGTAAAGTGTTTCACAACCAACTCACCTCTTAGGGCCTGATCCATTAAGGATCTTAACTTAAGAAACTTCTTATTTAAGTCTCCAGGACAAATCCATGTTACAATGCAAGGGGTGCAAATTAGTATTCTGTTTTGCACATAAGATAAATACTGGCTGTTTTTTCATGTAGCACACAAATACTTGATAACTTATTTGCATACTGAAATTTAAAGTTGATATTTGTGTGCTACATGAAAAAACAGTCAGTATTTAACTTATGTGCAAAACAGAATACTAATTTGCACCCCTTACATTGTAACATGGTTTTGTCCAGGAGACTTAAATAAGAAGTTTCTTAAGTTAAGATCCTTAATGAATCAGGTCCTTAGTGTTCTCACTTCAGGTGCCAGAGTCACCCTCAAAATAGTTTATACTCAAGATATCACTGGCTAATTGTAATCATAAATTGTGTTTCTAAAGTCAGTAAATAATCAGGTAATCATGTAATGACCATAACATTATTGTTACAGTCATTAAAACCTTTAGCTAAATGTATTTGATTTAGTCTGAGATATTGGAATTGTAAAACTGTGAGAAAAACAGATGCTGACCATGGCTTCCTGTGTGACGTATGTCACAACAAACAACATCAACAGTTACTGTTGGTGGTTAGGGGGAATCCAAGTCCTTAGTGGAGTACTGTTGGGATTTAAGGGTCTATTTCCTGCGCTGTGCCAGAAATCTGGAGAAACCAGCTGTTCCTCCGGAGAACGGCCATCGCAGCTCTTCTTTAAATTTGTTAAGGAGTTAAAGCAGGAGAAATCAGAGATTTCCTCCCTTACCATATTGGTCACTGCAGTCCACATAGACCTCTATGGGGACAGACAGCTTTAAAAAACGAATGACTTTAGTTTTCCTTTCCCATGGAGATCATGCATGTGCTCAATGGATGTATTGCTCTGCGCATCTTGTCCGTGCATGTGCAGTAACCACACAAGGGGTCACTGCCCCCTTTTGCCAGCAGCGTTAGGCTGCTGATGAAGAAGTTTTAGTTACTTTAGGGAGGGAAAGGGTTTGACAATTTGGCCAGGTTTGGTAAATACCAGCAGCAGTACATTTTACAAAATGATACTTACTGCCGCCCATTACCACCAATCAGGGCCGGATTAAGGGAATGGAGGCCCCTGGGATAAGGGGGCCTCCATTCCCCTGTGAGGGCCCCCCCCGTGATCGGAGCTGATTGCGGACCCCCCCGTGATCCGAGCTGCCCGCGCGCCCCCCCCCCCCCCCAGCACTTACCTCCTTCTCCGGCGCGCTGTACGCTCTTTACTGAGGAGATCTCGTGAGAGTGAGACTCACAAGATCTCCTCAGTAAGGAGACTACAGCGCGCCGGAGAAGGACTGCAGGGAAAGTGCTCAGCAGCACTGATCGCGCCGGGGGCGCCCCCGCCCCCAGCAGATCAATACTGCTGCTGAGCACTTTCAAGGGCCCCCTGGATGCCATAGGCCCCTGGGCTGTAGCCCAGTTAGCCCTATGGTTAATCCGGCCCTGCCACCAATGATAAACAGATCCTTATTGTTACTTGCAGAATACACACAAATAGACTGAATCCTACGAAACAAGCAGTGCCTGTTTTTTATTGTGTGTTCACGTTTAGTTGGCTGAAGTAACAAACCTATATGGGAAATATCTACAATTGTAGGCAAACTGTTTTTTATCCGCCCTCGTAGGGACTCTTTCACTTTGCTACATTAATGATCCAGTTTGTAATGTTTATGCATTTAGACTTGTGCAATTTTAGCCTGTTTAACATCATGTTGAGAATAATAAAGCTGTCACCTAATGGAAATTGGGGTAGATGGGCACACCCCTGAATCCACGTATGCCTGTAATGTACCAGGTCATTAATGGAGTGAAGTGTCTTCGGTGTGCATAGGCCCTAAAACCTTCCTTGAATCATGCCGTTGATACGTGCTTGGAAACAGCCGCATACAGTGGTTACAGACAAAGAGGAACTTCCCCGCCTATTTGCACAGGTTCTATAACGGTTTATTAATACCTGCTCTGTCTTGTTGAGGCAACACACTGAGTTATTATTGTGAATAATGATTTTCGCTGTCTGACAGCTCCCAAGCAAAACTATGAGTTGTGACTTGCTCCACGTGTATAACAAGTTTATGAAGACAAGATCTGTTCTGGTCTCTGCACTTGTTCTTACTGTTAGATTTTATTTAGCAGTGTACTCGAGTGGTTGAATCCAGATCTGTTATTGAACATTATTCCATATATTTATCATTTTATATACTAATAGATACTAACATAATACCATAGTTGCCTAATTTTCCAGACATTCCGGGAGACTTCTGAATTTCTGGGAGTCCTCCCGGACTCCCGGTAGAGCAGAGCAAACTACCATATCCTGGCCAGTTTCGTTAGTTAAATGGAGGGGCGGGGCTTAGCAACGCGATTTCCGCATCATAGCGGCCCTGCCCCCTGCTGTGATAGGCTAAAAGGGTTGTGTCAGTTTAGGGGAAAATGATATGTCTTGCTTGGCCACGCCCCCAGAAATTGGCACAAGAGATCTCACAAGTTGGCAATAATACTGGTCCACACAAACTGATCAGTTATGGTCACTTCTGTTCAAACTCCTCTGACATCGCTCAGTACATTGAGCCAAAATGACATGGTTGGATTTTATTCTGTCTGGTTGGTGAATTCAGTTGGCTGATGACCATGGTCTGCATTTCTGCATGTCACCAGCTGGCCACACTGCTAAATTAGATACAAATACAGTCATAAACTGATCTGGCTGGATGACTGTGGCCATGTTAATAATTAGTAAGGATAATTACTGTGGGCCCTCAGTCATTTTATTAAAATGAATCTCTTTTTATCTGCAGTAATAAAGCCTGTCTAAGCCTTCCACAACCTTCTCACAGGCCAGAGATTCTTTCAAACTGTTATTTGGCAGGGAATTCTTATGAGATATTTGTAGTCACTAAGAATGTCTATTTGTTACACACAATGGAAGCAGCCACTGAGGGGACTCAACCAATATCCATGAGAATGCGACTAGAATCTTTGTGTCTCCTGCCTCATTGTCACTAGTTCCTTGTGAATTAATAGACTGCAATCTCATAAAACTTGGTTCAGTCCAACAATATGTGCACTGTGTGCAGACAGCGGAGGACATTTACAAAGTGCCCCCTATGGGCACCACAAAATGGTTTTGTACAGCTTCAATGGTCAGCGCACATCAAGGTGTGTACTCCACTACACCCCTCTGTGTGCCAAAAGACAGAAAGATCTATAGAGGTGCACTGTGCAAATGTGGAAACGTTACACTGTAGTACAACCTCCTTCTCATTTAGTAACACCCCTTCCAGTTACATAAATTCCACCTTTTCTTCTAAAATACTGCTAGCATTAACCCTATTTATTGATTAAATATGCCATGGTAGTGAAGGGAAATTGTTGGGACTGTTTTTGTGTTACATAATACTTGGAGCTTTTTATTATACTGCGCAGAGTGCCTTGAAATGTACTTTTTTACCAGCATGGAGGCATAATATGGGTTTCACCAATTTACCTGATTCTAGAAATTTACCCTTCTGAAGGTGTCTTTGGCCCCTTCCAGCTCTCATCACAATAGAGACATTAGGTCCACATTAACCATCCCGGGGATGTTAGAAGGTTCCCACACTTCTGCTCTTCTTTTTATAGTGGAAACCAGCCTAAGCCGGTTGAATATTTTGGAAGGGGACATACAATTCCATAGCTCCCAACATTTAGAGTCCAACAAGCGGGACAAAATAAGCCACACCCCAATTCAGCCCAATCTCCTCCCACAAAAGAGCAATTTAAAAATGCCACTCACTTTCCTGTTAAGCCCCGCCCTTTTTGCGGCATGGGAATCGGAATGTCCCTTCAAAATCGGGACCATTGGGAGGTATGTTATAATGGTTCACTAACATAATAAAGTCTCTCTCCTGTAGAGCTGGATTACACATCTCCCCACTGTGACCCCCACTCTACCTGTTTGCAGGAAGAAATGTAAAAGTTTAGCCACACCGTGCACTATTTCTATATTTATCAACTATGGTTTTATTGCCCACTGATCAGAGCCGTAACTTAAAATTCTAGCGCCTGGGGCGAGAAAGTAAAATGCCGCCCCCCTAGCCCTCAATTTTAACCAAACGAACCTAAAATATTCCTAAACTGCGCCCCCCTTCAGCGTTGCACCCTGGGCGGTCGCCCCTATCGCACAGCCCTAGTTACGGCCCTGCCACTGATATATCCACCGATTCCTCCCCCCTGTGTTGTACCCCTGATCCTCCTGGCTGCCTCATACCCACTATTGTCCCCGTGCAGTAGTCTCATCGTTTCTCTGTCTGTCATTGCCTCCTCCCTACCCAGCACAGCCGGGATCAGTCCCAGACTAAGGATCGGGACAAAATCTTACCTGTGCACACCCGACCTGGCCAGATACAATCCGGGTACACAGCAACCCCTCGTCTCTGTAATGGGCGAACACACCAACCTCAGCCAGCAAATGCCCGACTACTGCAAGCACCAGGCTATGCCAGCCATCCCGACCAGTGCTCCCACTCTGCAGTTTCCTGAAGTTCACTTGTTAGCCAGCCTCTGACTGATTATTGTAATTTCACTACTGATTGGTTCTAATCTTTACAATCCAGTTTATGGTACGATAATAATCAATTATCTTGATTTATTGATCTCCAAACTGATGCTTCCGATACTTCAACCCACTGCTGCACTGACTGTAAAATAAAGAAAGCTTCACGAAATGAAGAATTCAAACTACAATTATAAAGGTGCAGTATGCTATACCAATAGCACAACTAACAGATACTTTGCTGTACATAGCACTCACTGAAAACTTAAACGAAAAAAAACCATCTCCTCACTTATCGGGACAAAGTCGGGCAGGACAGAGGGACAGTCCACTGAAATCGGGACTGTCCTTCTGGAAACGGGACAGTTGGGATGTATGCTATTCCTTTTTCATTGATTTTTTTTTAATATAATTTAAATAGTACATTGTGGGACTGTCATTATTACAGGTGTCAAATTTGGGTATGAAGTTTTGTTATTACTAATTGCATAAGTGCAATATGAAGACTCCATTGGCCCTATTAAAAGTATAGTATGAGACCTGAGGGTATATTTACTAAACTGCGGGTTTGAAAAAGTGAAGATGTTGCCTATAGCAACCAATCAGATTTTAGCTATCATTTGTTTAGTACATTCTACAAAATGATAGCTAGAATCTGATTGGTTGCTATAGGCGACATCTCCACGTTTCACCACTGTGCTGAAAACCGAAGTGTGAATACCCCATAATTCATTCTCTCACCCCTCCCAACTCTTCGCCAAACTGCTGCTTCTCCGCAAATACATTTATCTTATTAACTATGTACCCCGGCAGAGTATCCCTGTTTTGTATTTCTATATCTAGATAGATAGATAGATAGAGTCATGCTTTACAATTCACAATTCCCTTGGGGCTAGGAATATTAATGATGCTATTGTTCAATAAGAGACCAGTAAGACTGGTAAATCCGGTTTGCAGAGGGGTTTTACTGATACCTGCATTTATCTATGCATCTAGCAAACAAAACCGTATGGGAGATACTTGGAAAGTTGTTGCTCCTTCTGGGAAAAACATTACGTCTTCCAGTATTTGCTTTACTGCTGCTCTGTTAATAACACTGGCACAGAGCTATATTCTACTGGTAAAACTAGTAAACTAACATCCAGGTTCCTAGGTACATGCTGATCTGAGAAGGAAACATTTGTAATACTTCACCTACTCCAGAGCACTAAACCACTAAACAAATAATAAATATATACAAGTTACCATTCTTTTAATCTATTAAATGTTCTGGTGTTTACCACACGGCAAGCAGTTTTAAGATCAATGGGCATAGGTCTTAAAGGAAAATCTGAGCAAAGTGCCCCTTCTCTAATTTACTGCTCATTCACATAATCCGGGCTTTGTTTGACTTTACACATTCCTTGGACCGGGGAACTCCAGTCTACTTGCTTTTTATTCACTTTGTGTAGAATGTGCCAGTCTAATAGCTCTGTTATCTCCCTGGATATACTCGGACATTGATGTATGAATCCATTAAATAACAGGAGCCTTGTGTTTGTTTAGATGGGGATGGGGTCTGGAGCAGAGACCTCCTCTGACACCTTTCCTTGCAATTGTCAGAGTTCCCTTCCTCCCCCACCCTTCTCTTGTACACATTCCTTAGCGGATAACTGCTATGTCTGCAATATGTCACTCTCTCTATAACCCGGGCTAACTCCCCCTTTTGCCTGGTTTATTTGATCTGTGCAAATATTACTATATAGCTTCTTCATTTCTAGTTCTTACTGGGGAAAATAGGTATTTACCAAGGCAAGGTACAAACTTTGAATCATTCGCCTCCCCCACCTGACTTAACAAAAGGAAAGGATATCCTGTAGCAAAACATTTTCAGTATCCATGCCAACCTGACTGCATTCTTCAGCTGTGAGACATTCTGACCGCAATGGGAATAATTAACTCATGGTGACCTTGGTAATGGCTAAGCCATTAATTGCCTATTAGATCCTAGTAATTCCAATAACTGGAATATTTCCCTAGTACTCATGTTCCAAATTCATTATTTCAGTGTCAATAATATCAGGTTTGGCAAACTAAAGGGTTCAGTCGGTAAAAATATAACACTATTGTCTTCAGTTTCATTCATGTCATTATATGTATTTGTGATCCACTCAATGTACAGCGCTGTGTGATATGGATAATAATAATGGATAATAATAATAATAATAATAATAATTAATAACAACAACTCCATTTGTGTCTTCAAGTGGATAGGGCCAGGTCTATGATGATGCTAATTATATCATCATGCCCCTGTCCAATTTTGTGATCACTGATGTGGGCAGTATTTGCATCACCACTAAATGTCCCCACCAGTGTGGTAGAATTGCCTGATCTCTCTGGAGTTCAGGAGGTCTCACACAAATTTGTAGTCCAGTCCAGTCGAGCAGGCAAATATGATGTAAATGGAAAAACTAGTTTGGAATAACAGCACATTCACTTTAGAATTATTATTAACACCTACATATTACACAGCACAGAGAATATTGAACCATTCACATCAGTCACTGCCCTAGTGATGCATACAATCTATATTCCTTACCACACAATCTATATTCCTTACCACACAATCTATATTCCTTAACACACAATCTATATTCCTTACCACACAATCTATATTCCTTAACACACAAACACACACTAATGTTAATTAACCTACTAGTATATCTTTGGGCTGTGGGAGGAAACCCACACAAACACGGGGGCACATACTTACTCCACACAGATAGAGCCCTGGTAAAACTTGAGCCCACTGTGAGGCAGCAATGAAAACCACTGTGCCACCATGCTGCCCATTTATGTAAGAGCCATGGCAAGCTCGCTGCCTAGGTGTAATCCTTGACTCACACCTATCCTTTGTTCCCCACATTGACTCTATATCTAAATCCTGCTACATACATCTAAAGAACATTTCCAGAATTCGCACATATCTCACGCAAGACACTGCAAAAACCTTAATTCATGCACTCATCATCTCCCGCATTGACTATTGCAATTCCCTCCTTACTGGTCTTCCTGGCTGCCTGTTTTGTACCGAATCCAATATAAAATACTTTTACTAACCTACAAGGCCATCAACAAAGCTGCACCAACATACATCTCCTCTCTTGTCTCAAAATATCTCCCAACTCGGCAACTCCGTTCAACACAAGATCTGCGTCTCTCATCCACCCTCATTACATCCTCCCATTCCCGGTTACAGGACTTTTTTCGGGCTGCACCCACTCTATGGCATTCTCTCCCTCGCACAGTAAGACTCTCCTCTGGTCTACAAACTTTCAAGCGTTCTCTGAAAACCTACCTCTTCAGACAAGCTTATAATATTCCTCGGCCACCCTCTTAACCTCGCTACCTTTAGCCTGTTACACAGTTTCACGCGAGACGGCTGCCCCCTGACCAACATTCTTGTGTGACGTGTTCATTTAGCTTATGAGTCACTTTTACCTTTGCAGTCTGGCTGGGCCAAAATGCAAAATGTAGACTTAACCTCATGTGTCAATCTCCCATTGTCCCATAGATTGTAAGCTTGTGAGCAGGGCCTTCCCACCTCTTTGTCTGTTTTACCCAGTTTGTTTATTAGTTTATTATGTTTGTCCCCAATTGTAAAGCACTACGGAATATGTTGGCGCTATATAAATAAATGATGATGATGATGAGGATGTCTATATCATGAAGAATGTTTAATCTAAGGCTGGGTACACACTACAGGATTTTCACCCGATTATTGGGCCAAGCACACGAGAAGTGACCATTTGGCCAGTTATCATATTAGTGTGTGCGCTCCAACGATGAACAATTACCATTCCAAAGCACATCATATTGTTTGATTTGATTTTATAAACAGACTAAAAATCTCATTCAACGATGAAACAATGTCATTCCAATTCTATGGTGTGTATGGACTCACGACCAGATCTCCATAGAGTTTACAAAGTTACAACCTTTTCAGCAGATGGTTATGGCAGATGAAGAGCACAGATCTGATGGTAAATCTTGTAAAACATGTATAGTGTGTACACATGAATCGGCATGCTCATCGGGACTTCAGTCGTTGGTAAAATCGTTATTGATAGCGAAAGAAATTTTCTGTAGCCTAATGCTGTAAAACACACTACAGTTCCAGTCATTATCAAAAAAGTATCATGGATGGATCATTATCGAGCACATTTGTAAAATAGGTCAGAAGATGACCTCTACCACCCTTGTGTGTGTCTACCTTAATTCGGTTGTTTGGGAGAGACACATAAACAGATAAAGGAGTATATTACTAAACTGCGGGTTTGAAAAACATGGAGATGTTACCTATAGCAACCAATCAGATTCTAGATATCATTTATTTAGTACATTCTACAAAATGACAGCCAGAATCTGATTGGTTGCAACATTTCCACTTTTTTAAACCCACAGTTTCGTAAATATACCCCAAAGTGTTAAAGAAATAAAGGTCTGATGGCAGTACAAAGGATATCTAAGGTAAAGATTACACAACACTGTGATCTGTTTACAGAATACTTCAGATACTTACAAACCCAGCTGCCAAAATATTGTGAAGTGAACCTATCACCTACATTCTGTAGAGGCAAACAATTTGCCAGCCAATATATTCATGGAAATACACTAGGAACCCATGATGTCACCTAAGTGATGCAGCTTCTAAGTGAATTGATAGGATGTATTCTCAAGAATATTGGTCTAGACCACAAAATGACTATATCCACCGATCATAGGCAATTGGTGAACTTTAAGATGTTTTAGAGGAATGTGAACTGTGCTATTTTACTTGAATATCTAAACGTAAGAAAACTGTTAAAAAAGATGCTTAATTCACAATGGAATATTTCTATCCCAAGTCACTGTTTTGATTCAATAAAAAGCAACCAGGTAGCAGCAATGTATACTTCAGTAGACTTGTTTTAATTTAAAGCCATGGCACAGTCACCTGGATGAGCATATGGTCATCCTAGTGACTGTATAGAATGATGCTGGACTCAGGCTGACCAATGGGAACTATTCTTTCTTGGTGATGTCCTGCATAGAAAAGAGGGATATATCACCATATGCTTAAGTTACTTTAAGGTAGACCTGTCACCATATAGACATCCATTTTTTAGGTCAAGCCCATATGTAACTTATTCATTTGCATCTGTCTAGTATAATTTATGCTATCCATACCTGCTGCGAAATTGTAGCCAACAACGGGCATCTTGCCCAATATCAAAGCTTGTATGACCCAAAAATTACCCCATTGTTTCTTAATGAAGTTATTACAATCTATTGGACATGCTTGCCCTCTACCAGAATTTAGAGGAGACTAGCGAATTTCAGGTAGGTCTCCCAGGCTCCCAGTAGAGCAGGCCATTCTCCTGCATCCTAGTCATTTCCTGGTGGAGTGGCCAGGGTGGGGCCCTCTAATAGGCCTCCGGTTGCCTCATAGCATTTTGGGGGTGATGCCAAGATGACACTATTTACCACGCCCCTCCGCTCTCCTCAGTCGTACTTCACAGAAAAATTCAGCAAGTATGCTGTAGGACATGTTTGTAAATGTAGTCAGAAGACAACTGCAGATAGCCTCTATCAGTCTGTATCTATGGTCATTATCCTACTGCACTAACAGGTCTAACTGACATCACGAGTGAGCTATATGTAGCCAAACTGAGGTTTAAATTGTCGCCATGTGTAACCAGCTTTAGTGAAAGAAAGTGTCTGGCTGGTTTAGTTTAAATTTTCCATCTAAATGCAATGTTAGAGGAACAACAATAGAAAAAGTTGCTGTCATGACCGTTGGAAAACATGGTGCAATGTAAAATATTTTTTTTTTTTTTTTGCACCAAATACATTTTTAATAACTCTTCTTGTTTTTTTTCTCGTTTCCTTCTGAGCTTTTGGGCAGTGTTTTTATATCATCAGGCATGGTTGTTTCTTTTTGTTACCCTGGGAAGAGACACAGTGCAGAGAGAAGAGCAGACTTGTGTGTTATTCCAAGACAACTAAAATAAACAACTATGCCTTATTATGGTCCCTGTTTATTACCCTGTGGTGCTAAGCAGCGATAGAATATCCATTGTTGTTGCAATTTACTAATAAAATTTCGCTGGGACAGCTGTAGGTTGCTCGGTGATACTGGCCGGGAGTGGAAGGGCTTACCTTACTGCTTAGCCGTGCCTATCTCCAGGCAACCTATCACCGGAGAAGTGGCAAATCATATTGCAGCTGAGGGGAAGGTTGCCTCTGATGATAGTAATGATATTACCGTGTTAACTCTTTGATAGATAGGTTGCTTTTGCCAGAGATAGGGCTTTTCTCAGTTTGATAGACAGAACCTTAGATAACATAGAAAACTGAAGAAGATCATCTACAAGGCAATCACTTAAAAGTAATACATAGGTGGAACATCAATTTACATGCATAGATAAAGACAAAAACATCTTTACCAGTATAATCTACATAACAAATAACAGGGATAAAGTGCTTGAGTGGTAATGGTTAGATATTCATATACATACCCACTCGATATTTAGTCTGTCAAAATTGAGACAAAATAAGCCTGGCTTGTTCTGTGCAAACTATGCTCCCAATTTACACTAACATTGCCCAATGGTGCTGGTAAAGTCCCACTCACTATCCCAAAAGCAAATCAACGGCAGGTACATATATGCAGAAGTGAATGATTTGCTGATTTCTATTTTGAATACGTTTGTAATTAATCAGTCATCTGAACACATGCACAGCACAATGATACTTGCCTTGGAGTAGATGTCCAGGTGGTAAGTCCTGGGTGGGTTCAACCTGATTTGCACCATCTCGGCCCCACACCCACTGGTCAATGCCGTTTATTTGTGGCACTTTTGCTAATAAGCTTACACTAGGTTTAGTGGTACACTTCCAGTTCAGGGAAACTTATTCAATATCAGTGCTGCCTTAAATGAGAACAGCGCAATATATGTCAGTGTCTTATTACACCACATCATTCATCTTAATTCCATATAAGTACATCTGAGTAATTATTCAGCAGAAGCCACTCTACACTGCTGTGTGTTCATCATGTATTTTTGGAGAGACAAACTGGTCTATAGGGATATATACTGCATCTTTTCATTGTCTGGGTAGACCAGTTACTTTGTAACTGTATCTTCTCAAGGCTATTAATTATCTTAGACAAAGAGAGTTATGCACTTATCCCAAGGCAAACACATGAAAACAAACAAGGGGAAGAAATAAACAGAGAACTGAGACAAATAAATGCATGCTAGCTATCTTACTAACTTAATAAACGACAAACGACTGATATTCTCCCTCTGCACATTCACCTTATGCCCCTTATAATAAAGATAACTACTTAATACCTGAAATAAGACACATATTCATATTTCAGTTTTGGCGAACTAAGGTTACAGTTTGAATTGTATACATAATGGTGGTGAAAAAAACAATGCAAGTTCAACTAACCAGCTAATACTTATACAACCAAACATAGGGATGGCCAACCGGCCCAGAATCATAGGCGCTAACTTACGGTGTCCGAGAGACTACACCCCTTCTGGCCTGAAAGGGCACGTTTACTGAAACATTGCCATGGTCGGACTGGGCCGCCGGGGCGCCGGGGTACATTCAGTAACGAAAGGCACAGATAGGAGCCAGCACGCAAGAAAGAAAACAGAAGAGAAAAAAAAGAAAAGAGATGAAAGAAGCCAATAGGAAGGTATAAGTAAAGGAATGAAGGTAAGGGGAGGAAAGCAGAAAGGGACAGAGTGATGAGGAAGGGGGGCAGAATGGCACATAGTGCTGAAGGGGGAGGAAAGCAGCATGGTACATAGTGATGAAGGGGGGGGGGACAGACAGGCACATGGTGATGAAGAAGGAGGGGCAGAAAGGCACATAGTGATGAAGAAGGGGGGCAGAAAGGCACATAGCGATGAAGAGGGGGGGGGCAGAAAGGCACATAGTGATGAAGAGGGGAGGAAAGCAGCATGGTACATAGTGGTGAAGGGGGGGGCAGACAGGCACATGGTGATGAAGAAGGAGGGGCAGAAAGGCACATAGTGATGAAGAAGGGGGGCAGAAAGGCACATAGTGATGAAGAAGGGGGGGCAGAAAGGCACATAGTGATGAAGAGGGGGAGCAGAAAGGCACGTAGTGATAAAGAGGGGAGGAGAGCAGCATGGCACATAGTGATAAAGAGGAGGGGGGCAGAAAGGCACATAATGATGAAGAAGGGGGGGGCAGAAAGGCACATAGTGATGAAGAGGGGGGGAGGCAGACAGGCACATAGTGATGAAGAGGGGGGGGGCAGAAAAGCACATAGTGATGAAGAGGGGGAGCAGAAAGGCACGTAGTGATAAAGAGGGGAGGAGAGCAGCATGGCACATAGTGATAAAGAGGGGGGGGGCAGAAAGGCACAGAGTGATGAAGGGGGGGAGCAGCATGGCACAGTATGATGAAGGGCATGGCACAGAGTGATGAAGAGGGGAGGAGAGCAACATAGTACATAGTGATAAAGAGGGGGGGCAGAAAGGCACAGAGTGATGAAGAAGGGGGGCAGAAAGGCCTATAGTGATGAAGAAGGGGGCAGAAAGGCACATAGCAATGAAGAAGGGGGGCACAAATGCACATAGTGATGAAGAGGGGGGGCAGAATGGCACAGAGTGATAAAGAGGGGGGGGGGGCAGAAAGGCACATAGTGATAAAGAGGGGGGGGGCAGAAAGGTACATAGTGATAAAGAGGGGGGGGCAGAAAGGCACATAGTGATAAAGAGGGGGGGCAGAAAGGCACATAGTGATAAAGAGGGGGGGCAGAAAGGCACAGAGTGATGAAGAAAGGGGGACAGAAAGGCACATAGTGATGAAGAAGGGGGCAGAAAGGCACATAGCAATGAAGAAGGGGGGCACAAAGGCACATAGTGATGAAGAGGGGGGGCAGAATGGCACAGAGTGATGAACGGGGGGAGCAGCATGGCACAGTATGATGAAGGGCATGGCACAGAGTGATGAAGAGGGGAGTAGAGCAGCATGGCACATAGTGATAAAGAGGGGGGGGCAGAAAGGCACATAGTGATAAAGAGGGGGGGCAGAAAGGCACAGAGTGATGAAGAAAGGGGGACAGAAAGGCCTATAGTGATGAAGAAGGGGGCAGAAAGGCACATAGCGATGAAGAGGGGGGGCACAAAGGCACATAGTGATGAAGAAGGGGGGGCAGAAAGGCACAGAGTGATGAAGAAGGGGGGGCAGAAAGGCACAGAGTGATGAAGAGGGGAGGAGCATGGCACAGAGTGATGAAGAGGGGAGGAAAGCAGCATGGCACATAGTGATAAAGAGGGGGGGGGCAGAAAGGCACATAGTGATGAAGAGGGGAATAGAAAGGCACATAGTGATGTAGAGGGGGATAAAAAGGCACATAGTGATGAAGAGGGGGGGCAGAAAGGTGCATAGTGATAAAGGGGGGGCAGAAAGGCACATAGTGATAAAGGGGGGGCAGAAAGGCACAGTATGATGAAGGGGGGCAGAAAGGCACAGAATGATAAAGGGGGGGCAGAAAGGCACATAGTGATGAAGAGGGGAATAGAAAGGCACATAGTGATGTAGAGGGGGATAGAAAGGCACATAGTGATAAAGAAGGGGGTCAGAATGGCACAGAGTGATGAAGAAGGGGGCAGAATGGCACAGAGTGATGAAGGGGGGTGCAGCATGACGCAGAGTGATGAGGGGGGAGAGCAGCATGATGCAGAGTGATGAGGGGGGAGAGCAGTATTGCACAGTATCATGAAGGGGGGCCAGATGAAGCGGGGAAAAGCAGCATGCAGGGCGCAGTGTGATCATAAGGGGGCACAGCGTGGTGATGATGAAGGGGCACAGTAATGTATGTGTAATGTAATGTATGTGCCTTTCTATCCCCCTCTTCATCACATGGGGCTTGTGGGAATGTAGTGTGTGTGGTAGGTGATGGCTAATTAATGGATGCTCTTTTGTTTGTTTGGTGATGGGGCAATTTAATTTAATAGTGGGGATTATTAATTTAAGATGGTTTGGTTTGGGGCTATTAATTGAATGTGGGGTGAGTTTGGCGAGAATGAGGTCTATTTTTTAAATGTCAATATGAAATATTTAATGGCAAGCGATGGTTGCGGGAAAAAGGTATGTTTATTATATGTAAATACTATTAATTTATTGCTTGGGTTGTTGGGAGGGAGGGAAGGAAATAGGTTTATTTATTAAATGGGAATACTATTACTTTAATTTTGGGTTTGGTTGGAGAGATATAGATCTATTTATCTATTTATTAAATGGGAATACTATTATTTTAATGTTGGGGCAGGATGAAGACCTAATTGCCCGTGGTTGCTATTTATTTAACGCCGGGGTTGGTTTGCATTTTCTAAATGTGCCCATTTTTTTTTCAAATAGGGCCCGAACATTCCAGGATCCAAATAAGCCGCAACTAAAGAAACCAGCAGCCACAGGTGGTGACAGTGACAAGAACAGGTAGGAGAGAGCAGGACAGTCTGCCAACTGTTCTGATTCTAGTGGGACAATCCTGAATTTTGGTGACTGTTCTGCCCAATTTAAGGCGCAGGCCAAGACTGTGTACTCTTTATATACACACTGCATTCTTTATATACTACACTACGATGCTAGCTGTCCTTTGTGGGCTTGCCACATCCCCTCTAGTAGTTTGGTTACACCTCTCTAGTGGCTGGCCACATCCCTTCTGATGGGGCCCTACCATTGTATCCCCCAGTGGGCCCTTCATGTGCCAGTCTGACACTGAACATTGCCCAGGGCCTTCGCAGGAAGAACCCTAAGAGAGACATAGATCGGAGTGGGATGAATCCTGCGGCCAAACATAAACTCCTGCTCCATGTATTACCCGCTGACTGCACTGCTTTCCCGCCAAAGCTGCATCCCTTTAATGGACACACAGCCCTTCACCAGCTGACCCTAGAACCTCTGCCAAAGAGCCAAAAATTTGGGCTATAGAAATACCCAAACCTTCATCTGTGAGATGCACCCCATCGGGTCTATAAAGATGAAGATGGCAGAATTCAATCAAAAAGAATGTTGTATGACCATGCACCCCGAGCGTCTCACAAAATTATAAGTAGAACGATTAACTTGCCACCTTACTTTGTTCATTAACATTTCACTACGGGCACCAGTCCAAGTTAATCTAGGGATGAGATTGGACCAGTAAATCTTAAGTGCTGGACAGCAATCGGCTATGAGCTGCAAATTGACTATGATATGTAAAATGAGCCCAATTGATTTACCTTTACCCAAGTCGTTACCCCCTAAGTGAATCATTAGCATATCTGGAGCTTCTTCTCTGGCAATCATGTTAATCACTAAATCCTTGAAATCCTCCTACCAATCCGCATGTTTCCACCAGGATGGAAAAACTGGAAAAGTCACATGCCAAGGAATATCTGGCAGCCTGTTTGATGAAAGAGTGATCAATTACCCAAACTTGAAGTGGCTCCGGGAAACAATCTGTAATTCAGAATAAGTCCCGACTGTCAATTATATGCATAGTGGCAAATTCAACACCATGAAAACAATCACAACAACAGGAATAAAAGTTAGATGTAAGCGTGTAAGCAAAACAAGTCTATACCATGTGAGAGAGGGGGAGCAACGAATATGAGTGTACAAACTTTAAAAATAACAAACCATTTCTTGAAAGAACATGGCCACGATCCCTCTGAATTACATTTCGTTGGGATGTATAAAGTGAAAAAACCATGGCGAGGGGGTGAGTATGTGTAGTTAATATTGCAAACTAGGCGAAATGGATATATAACCACAAAACCCTCACGCCAAAGGGTCTAAACATAGACTATGATATTAAAACCTTCTTATAACCATGAACACTATTTGTCATTGATGGTCTGTCAAAAACTTCTAGCTCTGGAAACAATACTAATTCTCCGATAATAATGCAATATATAGGACTTTTTAAAGATCCAATCTAAAATTCAATGTATAAGCATTATCTGGCTATGTAGCCTCTATTCTTTATTCCATTTCATGTGACTATTTAAACCTTATCCATTTCCCTTATATTTTCAAATCTTTTTTATGACCCTACACCATGGAGATATAAACACAGAACGGCTATGAACTGTCCACTATGACCCCTACAACTGCCTATCATCAAGGAGGACCAATAATGAGGTCAATATGCAAATCAAACCCGGATAAAGAAACGGAGTGACTCCCTTCTACAATTACTGACACACTACAACCCCTGATGAAGCCCTTTGGGTGAAACGCGTAAGTGCCTCATCATTCATCACATTGGGCTCTAGAGCTTCTTAAATTACTACCTCTGATACTCCACAACAGGATAAAACGTCCAAGCGCTTTGCGCATGTGCAGAAAATAGACTTTGGATCCCGGCAGCTATCAACACATGTGTGGAGTACTACAGCACAACTTGCAGCAGGACGACGGAATAATTGGAATGAGCGTCCTGAGCTAACGATCTAACAGGACGGTGAGTTTATACTACTACCCCCGTTCTGAGACTATCAGCAACTACTACACCAATTAATTTATGTATGGTCATGCTGGTTATTATGCTATCTTGGATATCGATTAATCCATCCTGCATAGAACTTGAATATTGTGGAGTCATTTGGACTATGTGGATTCAAACCACTGATACATCTCTCTTCTTTATTGGGTCTGATATCGATTTGTTTGAGCTGGAATTATGGACTTTAAGACTACTACGTATTTTCTCTTTTTGATACTAGGCTATACTGCTTGGACTTTTGATATTTTATACAAGTACAGACTGCACCACTATTCATCTGTAGTTTTCGTTTTTGTCAATTTGTTTATTATTTTTTTCAGTGCACTGATTTCTATGTGATTGTCATTTTTAATATATTTCTGTTTAATACCTTGGTTTATGCTATTCTTCATATATCACTACCCTTATAGCCTATATCATTACATTCTCATCATACCTTCCGAAGAAGTTATTAGGTAGGTCTAGCTTCATTTACACCTAATCCACTTTAGTCCCAAGGGTAGGCCACATTAGGTAGAGATCTTAATTGACATGCCATTTCAGCTCACATTGCGCCTAGGATACCTGCAGTCGTTTGTGTCTCACAATTATCATCTATTATCATCCCATTGGCAGCAGATTTACTATCATTTACAACCAGGGAAGCGCAGATATCTACTTTTTATATAAAATGGGGAAGTGTATCAGCCAAAGTGTTCTGGATCCCTGGCATGTGCTTAGACCTAAACACAATGTTATGTTCGAGACAAAACTAAATGCCAAATAAGCCTAATTGCAGAGATAGAAGTGGTGCTTTGCTTATTGATGGACTGGACAAACTCTAACTTGTCACATCAGAAAATGATTTTACGGCCCTGTAAAACAAGGAGCCCAGAGATCTATAAGCCACCACGATGGGGAAAAGCTCTAGCACTTAGAGATTAGTAACCATGCCCAACGAAGCCCATGTTGAGGGCCACAGCACTGTATACCACCCATCAAGGTAGGCCCCAAAAACCCCAGAACCCAACGCATTCGCACATGGGCTTTAGTCACACTGGCCGTCACCCTATGAAATTTCCGACAAAATTTTTTACCCATAGGGATAATGCGGGAAGCAAAATTAATGGACCCCAAAACCAATTAGATCTGACTGAGCGATACCTTATCCGAATGCTTGACCAACAAAATTAGCTCTCTCTCTTTTCCATAGAAAAGCTGCAGCAACCCTCTATGGTGTCTGTGATGGTGACTCTTTACACTAAACAGGTCTGATAATGGAATCCAGTATTGCCAACGACCTGATTCTTACTAATGCTGTTAGCCACATTCGGGAGCTTTATGCCTTTTTGAACCAGCTCCATACAAAAATGTTATATTTGTGGCTACATTGGGCCTCATTTCATGTTAGGAGCAATTACAGCTAAAATAGCAAATTCACACCTGTTGACATGCAAGGGGTGTAGATGCAATTGTTTCTATATGCAGGGAAAATATAGCCGGCCTTGTGTCTAGCACACAAATAGTGGGGCGCTTTAATTTAACACTACCCAACCCTCTCCTACCTCCAAAAATGTTCTGGCATGTCTAAAAAATGGCTCTGACCAGTTGCAAATTTGCACCCTCCAGCTGAACTTACTGAGGCCTGATGTAGGTATTGAAAGTTAATGTCACAGGACAACTGAGCTACATATAAAATCAAATAATATATCTGCTTAAATTGGTGATGTAAAATATTTAAAGTAATCTGAAATATTTTAGCCATATAAAATGACTTGCTGAGCTTCAGTAAACAGTCACAGAGTCATGGAGAGAAATGGCAACTTTTGTTAGTATCTTAAGAAATGTTATTTAATGACCCACCAGTATATGCTTATAAAGGTAATTTTCCAGAGTGTGTGTATTTATTTCTGTAAGTTATCATTTTCACTTAGTTTTAAATACTTTAATACCTGACCAGGGCCTTATCTGTGTGGAGTTTTTATGTTCTCCCCATATTTGCTCCAGGTCCTCCGGTTTCCTCCCACACTTTAAAAACAAACTGGTAGATTAATTGGCTGCTGACAAAATTAACACTAGCTGTGTGTGTGTATGTTAGGGAACTAAGACTATAAGCTCCAATGTGGCAGGAATTGATGTGAATGACATATAGTCTCTGTACAGCGCTGTGGAATTGGTGGCTCTATATTAATAAATGGTGATGATGATGATGATGATGATGATGTGATGATGATTACCTCTGTTGGCCCTACAGCTATCTGCTGAGAAACAAAGTCATACAGACCCATTCCTCAATGTAGGGGGAGCTGCTTCTCTCTAACCGGCACTTATGCAATAAGGCCAATCTTTTCCCATAGTTACAACTCAAGTTGGGATATTAGCCGCTATCTAGATTTAAAAGAGGGTGGGGAAGCAGAGTAATAATCTGACTCAAGGATGGGCAAATAGACAACAGTGATGGTAAAATTGCTAATAGCTCAATGGTACACCCAGCCTCATTCAAAGAACTCGGGGCCTGATTAATTAAGGATCTTAACCATACTTGCCAACTCCCGGAAACAGGTTTCCGGTAGAGGGGGCGTGACTGGAGGGCGGGAGGGGGCGAGGCCAATCGCGTCATTTTGGCCCCGCCCACGCAAACCCGTAATTTGCATCGCGGGGGCGAGGCCAAAATGACGCGATTGGCCTCGCCCCGCCCCCTCCCTTCAGGTTACCTCACTATAGGCACATCCTTGCCTGTTACTCATAGTTGCCTACTCTCCCGGAATTTCCGGGAGACTCCCTGACAGTAGGAGACTCCCAGACACCCAGGAGAGCAGAGCAACCTCCTGGTTAATAAATACCTCTATATTAAAGTGACGGGGACGGGGCTTATGATGCAAATCGTGCATCATCGTGGCCCCGCCCCTGCTGTAATTAGACAGAAACTGTGATGGACATTAAGGGGCGGTGCCAAATGACGCAACCTACCGGGCCGCGCCCCAACATGCCCACCTCCGCCTGATCTCCCGAAGTACCTCTTGTCAAAGTTGGCAAATATGCTGTTACCTACACAAATTAAATATAATGAAATGGGGGGCATGATGGAAACCTGGGGGGGATTGATTCTGAAATGATGAAGGGGGATCACAAGTTACAAACAGGGGCACAGCAGTCGCTGGCATCTGGTTATAGTCTCATGTCAGTTGCCCTGACACTGTAGGTGCCAGAACTGCCATGAAAGGGCTAAATGCTAAAAGCAGACAGAGATCAGGCTGTTGAGCAGCTGCAGTCAGGACAGGACCTGTAGCTGCCTGGAGTTCAAGCGACAGGGCAGGCATGCTGGGCTGTGTGAAAGGTGAAAAAAGTGAGGGGAATGAAGTAGCAAAGAATGGGGAGGGAAGGGATAGCGCTGCTTGGGGGAGGAGGAGGGGGCAAAGAACTGAGGAGAGGAGAGTACAGTGTAGGAAAGAGGAAAAAATAGAAGTCAGTGCAAGAAAGAGAGAGGTAGAGAGGAAGGGAGGTGAAAAAACACAAAAGAGTGCAGTAAGATGGTGATATAGCCAGGAACAAGCTACAGGAACACCCTATGAAATACAAAATATACACAAATCTCAGAGGACCGATACTTATCCTTTGATTTCTTGAAGCAAAAGAGGGAGAGCTTCCTGTTCTTAGATGCTATATAGGCATGTTTGCCTCTCGCAGTGGGAGCCTTTTGGATATAATTCCAAAACATGGGCAACACAGTGGCATAGTGGTTAGCACTTCTGCCTCACAGCACTGGGGTCATGAGTTTGATTCCAGACTATGGCATGTGTGAGTTTGTATGTTCTCTCTGTGTTGTGTGGGTTTCCTCCCTTGTGCTCTGGTTTCCTTTCACATTCCAAAAACATACTAGTAAGTTAATTGGCTTCTAATAAATTGATGTGTGTATGTTAAGGAATTTAGCTTGTAATGGGGCTGGGACTGATGTGAGTGTACAGCGCTGAGGAATTAATGGCGCTATATAAATAGCTGCTGATGATAAAAACAAGCCAGGGAAAACTTTTACCCGTGAAGGTAATTGCAATGTAAGCTTACAAGCCTGGCATTTAAATGCATTGATCTCAGAGGTGGAACTAGCGAGTTGTAGGCTCAGGTGCAAAAATTTGCTTTGCCCCCTCACACACACACTAAAACAAGAATCATATAGTATTTTTTTGTTTGGGTTGCTTCAAATTTCAAGTATAAGAAATATAAATATAGTGTATTAAAACTATAAACAACCCCCTTCCCCATAACAAAACTTTCTTCAAATTCAATAACGTCTTGTGCCCCTTCTGTCTCACATTGGGCCCTTGGCTCCCTTCTGTATCACTCTGTGCGCCTGGCCCCCTTCAACGTCACACTGCCAGGGACATAACTACCATTGGTGAGGCAGGTGCCGCACACCGGGGCTCATGGAGATAATAGGACCTGCTGCATGACAGATGCAGATGGTTGGTTTCCTCCTCCCCACCTCCCTGCACCGGGGCCCACAGCTCGCTAGTTCACCCTCTGCACTCTGCCCCTTCAACATCACACTGTTCCCCCTTCCATATCACACTGTGGCCCTTCTACATCACACTGTGGCCCTTTTGTATCACACTGTGCCCCCTCCATCTATCTCTCCTATTGCATCCCATCTCTATCCCATTGCCCCTCCTGTTTCTCTCCCATTGCCCCTCTCCATGTCTCTCATTGTTGACTTCTAGCTCTCATTGAGGCCCCCTCCCTATAGTTTTCTATGTGCAGCCCCCACCCTATAGTTTTCTATGTGCAGCCACCTCCCTTTAGTTTTCCATGTGCAGCCCCCTCCCTATAGTTTTCTATGTGCAGCCACCTCCCTATAGTTTTCTATGTGCAGCCACCTCCCTATAGTTTTCTATGTGCAGCCACCTCCCTATAGTTTTCTATGTACAGCCCCCTTACTATAGTTTCCTATGCTCAGACACCTCCATATAGTTTTCTATGCAACCCTCTCCATATCGTTTTCTGTGTAGCCCCCTCCCTATAGTTTTCCATGTGCAGCCCCCTCCCTATAGTTTTCCATGTGCAGCCCCCTCCCTATAGTTTTTTATGCGCAGCCCCCTCCCTATAGTTTTCTATGCGCAGCCCCCTCCCTATAGTTTTCAATGTGCCTCCCTATTATAAAACTATAGTGAGAGCGTATACATAAATAACTATAGTGAGGGGGCTATACATATAAAACTTTTATATGGATAGCCCCCTCACTATAGTTTTATATGTGCAGCCCCCTCACTTACCTTATGGTGGCTGGCGTCATTCTTCAGCATCGCTCCTCGCTGCTCACCTTAAGCAATTATTTCCATGGGCCCCTGTACCATGCACCAGCTTCACCACTGCTAGTTCTGCCTCTGATTGTTCCCTATGCAGGTCTTCATTTATCATAATGTTTGCCCCAATCAGTTAAGGTCATTCACCTTAACTGGCTTCTACACTGATTCTGCCCCAGGTTTCCCTCCCAGCCTAACTCATATCATCTTAGATTGCTTTATTTTTGTTCAATAGCTGGGAGTTTGCTCCCCACCCCAAACATACACTGATAACATTTGTTGTTGCCTTTGTCACTTAGCTGCCCTAGCACTGATTAAAGGTGTGTTTCATTTACCAAGTTTCTTTTGTATTGCAAATAACACAGGGTCAAGTACTACTTCTGTCATGGTGAGTATGACAGCTGTGTCTCAGTGCTTCCATTTGCAGAATATGTATTTTTCTGTCATTATTTACGACAGTGAACACCTATGTGTCGGTGGTAGTCTTTAAAGCGATGCTGAAAACCCCGACAGCACATACCCCGACATGATGACACCAATGGTATCATCCCCAACAGACTCTTCAGACTGACTGCTTGAAAAACAGACTTGAAAGGATTACGATGAATAAAGAATAAAGATGCCGGGCACCTAGAATGATGTCACTTTGAAGTACGACTGTATTATTGGTGCTGTTAAGGTGGTAATTTAAGGAGGCGGCGGCTGTACAATGTACAAGCCTTTGTAAAGCACATTGTACAGGCGGCACCTCCTTAAATTACCTCCTTAAATTATGACACTATCTGTGTCATAATGCCGGGGTATATGCTGTCAGGGTTTTCTGTGTTACTTTCACGTACCCAACCCCTGTCAGGCATAGTCCCCGCACACACGCCAGGTGCCAGGGACTTCATTGCCCTCCCAACGGGACGGGACGCTACTTCCGGTTCTCGCCCAGAAGTTCGGGCGCATGCTCCCGAACATCAGGGCGCTGTTGCTAGGCAACGAAGACGCCATCAGCGCTTCCTGTCGGTGGTCAGCTGTTCTGACCACCGACCCCACATCCACCAATGACAGGCCACTGCCACGCATTTAAACTTGACTCTGGCCACCAAGGTGCCAGAGTATCTAGGTCTCTAGTCTCCAGCACTGTGTTTGTTTCCTGCACATACCTGACTTCTTGAATTCTGAACCGGTTCTGCCTGACTACTCTGGTTCTGCCTGAATACTCTTTGGATCTCCCTCTGAACTCATTCTGATTTCCTGGTATACACCTTTCGGCTTCTGCCTGCTCATTTGGTACCTGTATAACCTGCACGGTTTGACCTTTGTACTTCACGACTACTCTAGTTCACCTACACCTCGCTGGTAGCTGTCTGGGAGGGCCACATCTCTGCAGCGCACCCCAAACCCCCTTGCGGGGGTCCCTGGTGAAGACCTGAGGCATTTTAAGACTGTGCGCCTCCTAGCTCATCAGCACCAATACTGGCAGGTAAGACCTTCAGAGCAAGTCTGTTTGTGACAGTATACTCTGACCATGACCTCTGAGGTCCCCAGTGAACCATCAGCTCGTGATTTGCTACTCCACCTGGTTCATAAGGTTAAACAACACGACTCTGAGCAGGCCCATTTACTTCAATGTATTCAGGGAATAGCCTCTCGTCAGGACTCACTCCAGGCTGCCTTGCCTGCTTCACGGTTGTCACCTCTGTTGTCGCCTCTTCTGGAGCCAGTCCTCCCACTTCTGCTCCTGCGACAGTCGCATCCTCCTCTTGACACCAGAGAAATTTGTTGAGGACCCAAAAAGATGCCGGGGATTTTGAACCAATGCTCAATGCATTTTGAATGTAACTCCAGATCGTTTCCCTCCGAACGCTCAAATGTGGCTTTCATCATCTCCCTACTCTCCGGACAAGCCCTGGCGTGGGCCTCACCCCTATGGGAACATGATGAATCCCTTCTACAGAACGTCTCTTCTTTCACCACAGCATTTCGGAAGATATTTGACAAACCGGGCCGGGTTTCATCCGCAGCTTCCAGCCTCCTCTCCCTACGCCAAGATTCCTAAACTATCGGACAATATGCAGTCCAGTTTCATACCCTGGCTTTTGAACTGAAGTGGAATGATGAAGCGCTCATAGCAACATTCTTGCAGGGCCTTTCTGATCACATTAAAGATGAGTTGGTTACCCGTGAACTTCCTGCGGACCTTGATTCCCTTATTTCCCTATGTAATAGGGTTGATTTTCGCTTCCGGGAACGTATCCGAGAGATATGCTGCCAGATATTTTGTTTCCCGCCTTGCTCCTCGCTTCCAGAACCCGAAACCAGTTCCTCCGGATGAACCCATGCAGATAGAATGGTCTCAGCTGTCTCCTGAAGAAAGGGAGACAAGGTTAAAACAAAATATCTGTCTATATTGTGGGGAGGCTGGTCATCTGTTATTCTCCTGTCCTAAACGGCCGCAAAACGCTCCCGCCTAGTCAGTGACAGCGGGGCCGTTCTAGGAGTCAAATTTTCCACTCCCTATTTCACCTCAAAACCAGATTTTCTGATGTCAATCTCTCGGGACACTCCTAGTGGCCCCCTAGTGATCTCTGCCTTCGTGGACTTCGGCACTGACTGAAATTTCATCTCTGCCGCCTTGGCATCGCAACTCCAAATATCTACCCGAGATTTGCCTCAGCTGTTGTTTCTTACTACCATGGATGGTAATCGCGTTGTCATCGGTTCCATTTCCAAGGGTACATCTCCTGTTCAGCTGACGGTAGGGGTCTTGCATTCAGATTGAATTCTTGGTTTTACCCCAGTCCATTAATTCCGTCATCCTGGGTCTTCCATGGCTCTGATTACATGCACCTCAATTCGATTGGAGTTCAGCACAGGTCATTTGCTTTGGTTCCCAATGTTTTGAGAAATGTCTTCTCACAGTAAGACCCAAGAAGCAGAGTACTTCTCCTATTGTCAGGTGCTCTCCCCACAGCTGTAGCTTCCTGCTCCTTATACCTCCTTTTGGGAAGTTTTCTCCAAAGCAACCTCTGAGATTCTTCCCTGTGTCGTCCATGGGACTGCCTAATTGATCTATTGCCTGGTAAGCCCATTCTCAGGGGTAGAATTTATTACCTCTCTCTTCCAGAGGATCAGGCTATGTCCCAGTACATCACTGAAAATTTCCAGCATAGATTCATCAGGAAATCCTCATCCCCTGCTGGCGCAGGATTCTTCTTCATTAAGAAGAAAGATTGGCAACGGGACGCTACTTACAGTTCTCAGCCGGAAGTTCGGGTGTATGGGCTCAAACATCGCGTCTCCGTTGCTGGGCAATGGAGATGTCATCAGCGTTTCTTGTCGGCGGTCAGCTGTTCTGACCACCGACCCCACATCCACCAATGACAGGCCACTTACGCCCCTGCATCGATTATTGGCAGTTAAACGCCATTACTTTCAAAAACAGGTATCCTCTCCCCCTTATTTCTGAACTTTTGATCGGATCAGTGGCAGTGGCTCAAGGGTCTTCTCGAAATTAGATCTACGGGGTGCTTATTTAATCCGGATTCATGAGGGGGACGAATGGAAGACTGCCTTTAGTACTCGTGATGGGCACTATGAGTACCTCGTCATGCCCTTCGGGGTCTGCAATGCCCCAGCTGTATCTCAGTCTTTTGTTAATGAGATCTTTTGAGACCTTCTCTACAAATCGGTGGTGGTATATTTGGATTATATATTAATTTTTTCACCTGATCCCATTACTCACCATTCTCATGTAAAAGAGGTCCTATTTTTCGTCTACGCCAAAACAAACTCTTTTGTAAACTCGAAAAATGTATTTTTGAAGTACCTCAAATTCCTTTCTTGGGATACCTAGTCTCTGATTCTGGAATGCAGATGCACACGGAAAAGGTTTCTGCTATTACCAATTGGCCTCAACCACTGAGTCTGAAAGCTGTTCAATATTTTATTGGGTTCACTAATTATTATAGGCAATTCATTAATCAATTTTCCACACTAATTGCTCCCATCACAGCTCTCACCCAAAAATCAGCGAACCCTAGGGTATGGTCCCCCAAGGCCATCTCAGCATTTTCCTCCTTGATAGAAGCTTTCTCATTTGCACCTGTTCTGACTCAACTGGACCGAGGGAAACCCTTTTTCCTAGAAGTGGAGCCTCCTCGGTTAGGGCCGGAACTGTCCTCACACAAGAATCATATCCGGCTTCATGGTTATCCACAGGAGATTATATCGGACCATTGGGTACAATTTATATCACGATTTTGGAGAGCTTTCTGTAAAGATCTAGGAGTTGACCTAAAGTTCTCCTCGGGGTATCATCCTCAAACCAATGGCCAAACAGAACGTGTAAACCAAGATCTTGAACTATTTCTCCGCTGTTTTTCCTCAAGATGATTGATGTTGCTTCCATGGGCTGAATTCCCCCATAATAATCATATACATGATTCCACTGGATCCTTCCCCTTCTTTACAGTTTCTGGCTCCCACCCCATCCTACCTGATTTCTCTCACTCTCTGGTCCGAGACTTCGCTCATATTTGGTCCTGAACTAAAGAAAATCAAGCATACCAATCAGCGGCCAGAGATGACACAGTGGAGCACCCTCCCTCAAAAGGGAGGGTATGTGCAGGTGGGCTCTAGCTACTGAGCCAAATAAAGGAGAGTGGGTTCTCTTTTCTTATAAGCGTCGTGGGCAATGGGTCGCCACATTTTGGTGTTAGTTAGGGCTAGGAGCTGATTGGCCAATGCTTATCTTCGCCACCACTGAAATGTATTTAATTTAATACATTTTGTGAACTTTCACCACCAAACAATTCTCTAGTGTCGTTATTTATTAGCTAAGAGAATGATGTCCGGGTACATAATGTTAAAGGGAATATTGGATCAACAACTAGGTTGCTTAATGGTGATAAGCACCTGTTGTATTTTAAAATTGAGATGGTGGGGAGTCAACATTCATATTGGAACAAATTTTGGCGGGATTCATTTTGCCTAAAAATTAGCAAACAACTTTATGGCTAAAGCAGCAATTGTGGCTTTTAGGTTGGCAGCAAAATCCCAGAGGAGATGTATCTGCTTTAAAAAATGTCAAGCAGACACAAATATAGATATACATCCCGGCCAGTTCATTCTTGGCCACAAATTGGTCATAGAAGGAAAAATGTTAAATATGGCATTCAAATCATCTGCTCCAATTTGGGATCTCCGCCTGGTTATACAAGCTTTTCTTGAGGAACTGATAACACCATTGGAGTCTATTCCATTAGAGATATTGGGCCTGATTTATTAAGGAAAGTAAAGCAAAAAAAATTGTAAATTTTCACCTTGGCAAACCCATGTTGCATTGGAGGGGGAGGCAAATTTAAAATGTGATGACAGATTTATAGTTGGGGTAAGACATGTTCTAGATCAACATTAAATTCCAGTGTACAAATAAAGCTATCAAGTATTTGTGTGCTACATGAAAAAACAGCCAGTATTTATCTGATGTGGAGAATAATAAACTAATTTGCACCCCTTGCATGGTAACATGGTTTTGTCCATGAGAAGACTTACTAATTTTTTTGCCTTACTTACTTAATGAATCAGGCCCATTGTATTTAAAAATTACTTTATTGTTCCATCTGCTAGGAGAGTCTGAAAAATCTATTTTTAAAACCATCATGGACTGTAGAAAGAAAACATATGCTGCCAAAACAGTGCAGGAACCCATTAGTCTTAAAGGTCATTCCACAAGAGCATTATCTAAGTTTTGGGCAAATCAGGCCCACATCATAGGAACCATGCAGAATAAGAGTGATCCACATTTAATAATTTTGTTAACCATTACAAGGTTGATGCAATTTCTTCAACCCAAAATAATTTTTGTTGTAAAGTATTGCAATAAAACTAGTAAAATTGTGTTCCATTGTTCTGACTCTCCTTTATTACTGTGGGACTGCTTTACTTTGGTCCCATGTGTGGCCGCTGCCAGTTTAGGGACATGAAAACAGAAAAATGATACTTACCGGAATTTCCTTTTCCTTTTCCAAAGCATAGTAGTGGTCACTAGATTCCCAACACTTCCTCTGCCTGGCTCTGGTCACTACTGTAGGACATAATTAAGAGGGGAAAGGGAAACCTGTGTAACAATGGTTGTTTAATTGAAGGTCCATGCACAGCGTAGGTTAACCCATGAGTGACCACTGCCAATCTTGTACATCTTCTTTTATTTTGATGCCCACTGAGGTTCAAGAGGAGTGAAACTTGCATGATAATAATAACATAATTTATGTCTTGTAAAATAAAGTTGATGTGAATGTTAGTATCACATATTGGAAACAAATCAGTATTCATATGCACAGAATTATTGGTTATTCTATGTTTGTTAGTTCAACTTGAAATGGCTGAATTGGGCTATTTTCTACCACTAAATGTACTTACCGTATATACCCGTGTATAAGCCGAGTTTTTCAGCACATTTTTGTATGCTGAAAAAGGCCCCCTCGGCTTATACACGGGTGAACTTACCTGGTGTCCGGTCCCTCAGTTGTTAAGTTCTAGGGAGCAAAGCTCCACAGCCGCGTTTCTGGCTACAGCCTCTTCCTTCCCCCGCAGTGGAACGCATGTGCGTTCCACTGACAGGAAGTTCGGCATTTGGAACGCAAACTTGCGTTCCAAATGCCGAACTTCCTGTTGGTGGAACGCACATGCGTTCCACTGCGGGGGAAGGAAAAGGCTGTAGCCAGAAACTCGGCTGTGGAGCTTTGCTCCCTAGAGACTCTAGGGCGCAGCGCAGTGCCTGCTTGAGATTTACTGTAGCTGTTCCCATCGCTGCCTTCCTTTTTCGTGGAACTCTGGAGCATGGAAGGCAGGCAACACCCCCAAGTCCCACGGAATCCACACTGAACCATAAGGATAGAGGATTTCCGTGGCACACCACATACTGGAGCGATGGCCTAACGCCACTCAATGCACCCTGAACCCCCTTACACCACCAAGGTAATTTTAACATCTTTCAACCATTTAAACATGTTAAAGCCTTTTCACCACAGTGTATAGGTGCGCTAAATACATTTTGGAAAGTCATAAATTGGTTAACAATCCATTACTTAGACGACAAGCAAACAACACACATGATATAAAAATGCATATAGAGATGTAAATTAAAAACATAATAATGAATAAATGTAAAAAAATTATCAGTAGCTGCTGCATTTCCCACCCTAGGCTTATACTCGAGTCAATAAGTTTTACCATTTTTTTGTGGTAAAATTAGGTACCTCGGCTTATATTCGGGTCGACTTATACTCGAGTATATACGGTACTTTAAAAATAATGTATTTTGCAGAGTTAAACAAACGTTACACCCATACTTACCCACTCTCCCGGAATGTCCCAGAGACTCCCGAAATCCGAATAGGTCTCCCAGACTCCCTGGAAAGTAGGCAATTCTCACGCACTCTGCCCCCTTCCTAGAAATGGGGGCCTCCGGGCGGCAACATGATGCAATCGTGGCATTGAGCTGTGGGGGAAGGACCAAAATATTATTTCTTGCTAATGCAATAAGTATTCATATATAGTTTACATTTAATTTCCTAATGAATATATATATATATATATATATATATATATATATATATATATACACACAGGGCTGCCTAGAGAAATTCTGGGCCTGGTACAGCAACTTCATAGAGCCCCCCTTATAGTTGAGCATGGTTAAAAAGTGCGGTTGTTGGAAGTACAATTGGGGGCGTGGTGGTGCATCATTGGGGGCGTGTCTAGCAGGTGAAAAGCACTAGTCCACCCTCTTACAGAAAAATGCATTACTCACACATGCCCCCTCTGCCCAGCAGCTTTGCTCACATATGTCCCCTCTGCCTACATGCTTTAATCACACTTGTCCTCTGTGAGGATACCACCCTTATCTGGGATAGCAGTTACCCTCTGTGGGATTCAACTCACTCGGGTAGACCAGAATATATCCACAATAAGACTTTATTACGACAGCAAAACACCACAAGATGTTCACAAGTTACAGGGCAAATGGTAGCATGTATCCTCCAACAGCATCTTGCAGTCAGCACTCCAAAGTAATAATCTCTGTCTCTTTCAGAGTCTTATCCTCCCACAATATTACCACTACCAATTAGCAAAACAGTTATGGTGTCACCCAGGTTGCTGGCTCACACCAACCCTGTCCTGGTAGAGTTTCCTCCAGCGGCACCACGATGCCTGGCCTAGAGTCCTTTTTGTTGATGTCTTGTACACCAGGATCCTCCAAGCTAGAATAGCTCCCTTGGCATTCTGCTCTTCCTATATCCTTCGCTGTATACACAGGAAGTCGGGTCAAATGTCTCAAACCTCCCCCTTACAGCAGGGTCTCTCAGTGGATACTTTAACTGTTAGACATACGGCCCCTGTTATCTTGATTATACAATGGAATGGCTGAACTCAATTAGCTATTTTGGCTGGATACACTAAACATGGGGTTACAATATTACATCAAGGAATGACACTGCACGCTTACATGAAACAATAAGACTTTTGACACATTGTATCAGCAGTGTTACACAATATAAGCCTGTGATACATTTTGATACAATAACATTTATATTGATACATATTGATACATTTCCCTATGCTATTTCAGCCAATATATTACTGTGGAGGCACATTGCATATCATTTAGAAGTTCTAACCTCATTACCTCTCAGATTACCTATTGACCTAGCTAATTAACATGGACTGCCAGCTAGTTAACACAGACATTGTTATGATTACAAACCAAATCTAAGCTGCACCTCATAACAAATGACATTTGAGACACATGGTAATTACATTAGCTAACACAAGCAATATGACTGCTGCTGTCATGTTATTTTCACACAGTATGGCAATATTCTTTATATTTATACTACATACAATATTGCAGGTAATAGCAAGGGCAAAATGTACCTAATAACATGAAATAATAATACACATAATACACAGATGCTCTGGTGTATATACTTAGACTGGGCCAAGGATTAAAAAGTACATTAAACCCTGAGAAACGGGTGATGAATACAAAGTTCTCAGTCCAGTAGCACCCCGTTTCCTCACACCCCCTCTCTGCCCAGTAGCTATAGTCACACATGACCCCTCTCTGCCCAGCACCTTTAGTCACACTTGCCCCTCTCCATCACTTTTAGTCACAAATGCCCCCTCTCCAGCACACCTTCTTCTTACGTTATTCTCCACTGTATAACACACAGGGCGGGGAGATATCCAGCAGCCCGCCCACACTGAGTACCATGTGACCGCTGCAGTCATATGACCTGGCGTCTGAAGGTACCTGAGTTGAAGGGGATTTAGCCACTACCGATCCCTCTGCACTTGCTGGTCCGCGCGTGAGCGACACCCACAAGCACTTGTCATTGGCTGCTTTGCTGAAGCAGCTTCAGCGCCGGCGTGCCAGACACACGTGCCAGGGGCCCTGTTCTATGGCATATTAAAATGAGGACACACATACATCGCACATATAAATTGCATACACTTAAATTTTATTTAAAAAACAACAGTAATATATTACAACTATGCATACATTTTCTAATTCTCTATTAAATTTTACAGGTATTATTTGATGACTATTATTATAGTCTAGTTATCAAATGCATGAAACGCACACGACACCTACCTTATCCAAATTACTTTCTCCTGTATTTGCAAAATAACTGTATCCTCTAGAGATTACATCATGAGCTGGAATCAATGTAACATCTCACACAGTTTTGCAAGCTGAGGATTCCTTAAGTGTTATGTCACAGGCATTGGGTAAATATTACATTTGGTTCAGCATCACATGCTGTCTGGGCTCTCAGCACCCAGAATTAATTCCCCGTGTGCTTTTCTTACATTCAGGGGAACAATAATAAAAAAAATAATTTTAAGGTGATGTGAGTTAGTTCTCTTTACAGAGCTGCATAATTAGTGGTGTTAAATAAATAGCTGCTGCTGCAGCTGCTAATGAAGATGATGAAAGCGCACTGAGATGATCCAAAGGCGACTGTAGAATATTAAGATAAATAAATATCTAGGTCCAGATGGCATACACCCAAGGGTTCTTATGGAGCTAAACTCAGAAATAGATAGACTGCTATTCTTAATTTTCAAGCTTCAATCTCATCAAGCTCAGTACTAAGGGATTGGTGAATAGCAGATGTGGTGCCGTTGTTTAAAAAGGGGAGGAGATCACAACCAGCGAATTATAGACCTGTAAACCTGACATCAAAAGTGGGGAAACTACTGGAAGGTATATTAAGGGATATTATTCAGGATTACTTGGTACGCAATAAGATTATTACTGGGAATCAGCAGAAATTTGTGAGGGATAGGTCATGTCAAATTAATCTAATTAGTTTCTACGAGGAAGTTAGTGGGAACTTAGACCAGGGCAGCACAGTAGATGTGGTCTACTTAGATTTTGCAAAGGCCTTTCATACAGTGCCACACAAGAGGTTGGTTTACAAAATAAGGGAACTGGGTCTAGGAAACAACATTTGTACTTGGATCGAAAAATGGTTAGAGAATAGGGAACAGAGAGTTGTGATAAATGGAACATTTTCTAAGTGGTCAAAAGTTTTAAGTAGAGTACCTCAAGGTTCCGTGCTGGGGCCGCTCCTTTTTAATATATTTATTAATGACCTTGGTGATGGTTTAGAGAGTAAAGTTTCCATTTTGCGGATGACACTAAACACTGTAAGGTAATAAAATCAGAACAAGATGTAGATGTCCCTCTACAGAGGGACTTAAATAAACTGGAGGATTGGGCAGCCAAATGGAAAATGAGGCTTAACATAGATAAATGTAAAGTTATGCATTTAGGGATCAAAAACAAGCACATAATCTGTAAATTAAATGGGTTTAATTTAGGGAAATCTATAATGGAAAAGGATTTGGGAGTGCTCGTAGACAGTAGACTTAGCAATAGTGCTCAATGTCAAGCAGCAGCTGCAAGGGCAAACAAAGTATTGGCATGCATAAAAAGGGGCATAGATGCAAAGGAAGACAGTGTAATTTTGTCACTGTATAAATTGTTGGTAAAACCTCATCTTGAATATGGAGTACAGTTCTGGGCACCACTCTATAAAAAAGATATTTTGGAACTAGAAAGGGTTCAGAGAAGGGAGGCGAATTTGATAAAGGGTATGGAATCATTGGGGGAAATTCAATTCCCCCCGAGGTACCGCAGCGTTAAATCTATTACCGTTATTGCGGTAAGTTTAACCCGGCTTTCTGCTCGCAGCTCAGACAAAAGCCAGCCTAAAACTAGCGTAATAACGGTATTTAAGCAGACTATTACCGTAATAACGGTATTTACGTGCACTATTACCGTAAGAGATAGTATTCAGGATTACTTGATACGCAATAAGATTATTACTGGGAATCAGTGCCTCACAGTATCCAGTACCCAGTGCCTCACAGCACTGGGGTCATGAGTTTGATTCCCGACCTTGGCCTTAGCTGTATGGAGTTTGCATGTTCTCCCCGTGTTTGCGTGGGTTTCCTCCGGGTGCTCCGGTTTCCTCCTACACTCCAAAAACATACTAGTAGATTAATTGGCTGCTAACAAATTGACCCTAGTCTCTCTATCTCTGCGTGTGTGTATGTTAGGGAATTTAGACTGTAATCTCCAATGGGGCAGGGACTGATGTGTGTGTGTGGTCTCTGTACAGCGCTGCAGAATTAGTGGCGCTATATAAATAGCTGATGATGAAGGGGTGCCGAGGTTGGGCGCATGCACATTCGTCCGAGCTCTGGGCATCTCTTAAATACGTAAAAAACGTTTTTTTAAAAAAGTACTTTTATTAATGATAATAGTATTAATAGTTATTAATTTATTTACTAGATTGGTTTCTTTTGGCATGCGTTCTCATGGTACTTATAGTGCGTATCCTGCAGTCTGCTTTGTCTGTCTGTATACGGCAAGTTAAGTATAGGCAGAGCGTACGTATACCCATATTCAAATGCAAAGGTTTTTGGGATCCGCTTGTACTTGAATACGGGTGGACGTTTGTGCAAGTTACAAAGGATTTTTTTATCTGCAAGTTGTGTTCACATTGTGTTCCAAGATGAATGATGCCCGATGTAGGCAATGGGTGCACTTGAATGATCAAGCACACCTATTGCAATTTATTTCATTTTGGAACAATACAAAGGTTTAAATTATGCATATGTGTTGTAGGGAGGCCACCTGGCTGGTGAAAGTGGGACTCTGTTCCAATATTATTAATAATGCAGAAACATAATAGAGATAGGAAGGCCGCGGAAGGCCACTTGCAAAATGTTTTCCTATGATGCCTTCTATGATCCCTTTATAAGAGCCTATTGAGAAGTCTAAAATAATATATTTTTTCGGAGCACAAATTTACACAAAGATATGTGGTTGATTGTTTTGGGTTATGAGAGGTAAATGAAATACTTCAATACTTAAAACATGCTGCTGGAGCATATACATGTTGGCCACAAACGTTGCAGTATCAGTCAATTAGGTTTACAGAGTGTGTTATAGCTTTTAAATGAAACATCTGACAATAATGGTTGTATTTTGTAAGTAACAAAAAGCATACAATAGCAAAACTGGTTGGTAAAGAATTGTAATTCCAATTCAGATCCTATACACAGAGGAGGTCATTTTAATAGCATATGGCTATGGGGCAGTACAGTGGGCCTAGTATTGCAGAGCAGCGCAAAAATGCAATTTAGTTTTTGCACAAGCTTTTAGCTGGTGGAGATTGGTTGTAGTCTCTATACTTCTAGGCAGTTCCGCCTTCAGAAAAAATCGGGCCCAGTACGGGCCCCCCGTGCCCCCCCCTCATGAGCGCCCCCCCCCCATGAGCAACACATACTTTCATACTTACCTAGGGGCCCGCCGCTGGTCTCCGCTATTCTGTCTTCAGCCTGACTGTCACCGTGACAGCCAGGCACCAGGATCCGATCACAGGGGTGGAGGAATCATTCCCCCTGCGATCACGTGATCTGTCACAGGCAGAGCACATGATCGCAGGGGGAATGAATCCTCCACCCCTGCGATCGGATCCTGGTGCCTGGCTGTCACGTTGACAGCCAGGCTGAAGACAGAATAGCGGAGACCAGCGGCGGGCCCCAGGTAAGTCTGTGCTGAGCTGTTGTACCGGGCCCCCTGGTGAGCCCGGGCCCGGTACAACAGTACCCCCCGTACCCCCCTGATGGCGGCCCTGCTTCTAGGCATACTTCAATCACACAAAGTGCCACGCAGGGGTGGATTTATACCATAGTTGCCTACTCTCCTGCAATGTTCGGGAAACTCCGGAATTTTTGGGGGTTCTCCCCAACTCCCGGAAGAGCCGGGCAACCTCCTGCATCCTGCCCTTTTCGTTGGTGAAGTGGGTGGGGGCTTGGCTAAATGTGTCATCCTTCATCATCATCATCATCATCATCAACATTTATTTATATAGCGCCAGCAAATTCCGTAGCGCTTTACAATTGGGAACAAACATATATAAAACAATACTGGGTAATACATACAGACAGAGAGGTAAGAGAACCCTGCTCACAAGCTTACAATCTATAGGACAATGGGAGTTAGAAACACAAGGGCATGTGCTACATCATATTGCACAATGGACCAGCTAGAACATAAAGGTAAAAGTATTGAGTGGGCTGTGTGTGTGGCAATGTTGGTCAGAGGGTTGTTGTCTTGCGTTAGCAGTGTAGAGGATGGTAATAGGGTAATCTAGGGAAATTAAGATGGTGGTTGAGGAATATCATAAGTTTGTCTGATGAGGTGGGTTTTCAGTGAACGCTTGAAGGTTTGAAGACTAGAGGAAAGTCTTATTGTGCGTGGGAAGGAATTCCACAAAGTGGGTGCAGCCCGGAAAAAATCCTGTAACCGAGAATGGGAGGATGTGATGAGAGTGGAGAAGAGACGTAGATCTTGTGCAGAATGGAGGTGTCGGGTGGGGAGATATTTCGAGACCAGTGAGGAAATGTATGTCGGTGCAATTTTGTTGATGGCCTTGTATGTTAGTAAAAGAATTTTATATTGGATTCGTTGAAATACAGGCAGCCAATGTAGAGACTGACAGAGTGGCTCAGCAGAGGAAAAACGGTTAGTAAGGAAAATCAGTCTAGCCGCTGCATGCAAAATAGATTGTAGGGGTTCAAGTTTGACTTTGGGAGGACCAGTAAGGAGGGAATTGCAATAGTCGATGCGGGAGATGATGAGTGCATGAATTAATGTTTTTGCTGTGTTTTGTGTCAGATATGTGCGTATCCCTGGAAATGTTCTTTAGGTGTATGTAACATGATTTAGATATAGAGTTGATGTGGGGAATAAATGACAGTTGTGAATCAAGGATTACACCTAGGCAACGAGCTTGCGGGGTGGGATTTATGGTCATGTTATTAACAGAAATTGAAATGTCAGGCAGGAAGCTTCTGTTTCCTGGCCCTGCCCTCTGTTGTGATAGGCTGGTATTGGTAAAGTTTGACATGGGGCGGGTCCTAACAAAGCTATTTGTGTGGCCACGCCCCCATAACGGAGCCTCCTCCTGGAGATCATGCTGATAAAGTTGGCCAGTATGCTTTATACTTTGGCATTAGGGAGTTAGTTTAGCAGGGTCCCTACTCTCAGAATGTGAACTGTGAAAGTTATCCAAAACTATTCAACTCCTTTATTGTTAAATAATGTGTATTTTGTATTTCAAACAATAGATAAAAGCTTTTTCTTTTACATGCAACAGATAATACAAGTTGACTTATTCGGAATGTGAGCTGTTTACTCTGCGCATAATAAAAAAATAAAACTACTCATAATTTGCAATTTTGTTTTCAGGCTCTATGGATCACACTGCACATGAGCAATATTGTCAATGAGATTCTCAGACAGATCTAAGCTTCCGCCAAACTAAACCTCTCATATTACTGCTTCTTTATTTCAGCTGTATTTAGTCAGCCATAAAACATCTATGTTAGGTTTGCTTGCACTACGATAAAGCTTTGGGTTTTCTACACATATCATATATCTGTTATTGTAGCGTCCAGGGAGTGGCCTTGTGTATTGTGGCAAAGGTGAAAAGCTGTCATTGAAATCTGTACAGGAAAAAGTGGGATGGGTGACTGTGTGAAAAGCAGGCGCTGCTATATCCCCAGTTTCCTCAGCCTGCAGCTTACCCAATAAGGCCAAAATACAATCGCATCATTATTTGCAGACACATATTTTTCGTGCTTGTTTTTATCTGTGAGAACACAAGACAGTTTGCAGATTTTCAGACCTTTTACAGGAACAGTATAAATGTATTTATAGTTGTTACGCATGAGATGTTGGCTAGATCTGCAGGTTTCTGGGACGTTGGGAGCTGTGCAGCAAAACATCTTTAGAGAGCTTTTATGTTAGTCCAAAATAAGATATAACTCACTATAGGACAACTTCTTCAGCTTTAGTTTTATGGTCTCAAAACATCATTATTCACTGTCAAGCTTCCTCTCACTGAGGTCAGAGTTGAGCCCCCAATGACACAGACTCTTTCGTAGCTGCCAACTCTCCCTAACTTCCAGTCCCAAGTTATAGAAACCCGACTCTCAACAACAGGGGTGTAGGAACCCGGGGACTGCTTTGCCCCTCCATGAACTTCTACACAAAAGCCTTCATGCTACTTTCTGAAGTCATGGTATCTATTCTAAACGTTTTTGAATGATAGATTGTCTTTGTATAACTACCAATTTTTTTTAATACAGATTGATTGATTGGTTTACTTACTAAACTCTAAGGGGTATATTTAATAAACTGCGGGTTTGAAAAAGTGGAGATGTTCCCTATAGCAACCAATCAGATTCTAACGGTCATTTTGTAGAATGGACAAAATAAATGACAGCTAGAATCTGATTGGTTGCTATAGGAACATCTCCACTTTTTCAAACCCACAGTTCAGTGAATATACCCCCTAGTGTTCCGTTCCTAAACATTTATTAAATAATCTGTATTGATGATGAACAACTATTCACTTTACTATTACCCGGAATTTCGTGCGGTGCGTCCAGTAACAAACATGAGATATAGCGATTTAAATTTATTGCACATACCATAACCAGTGTGACAGTGACTATAGATTTAAAAATACTCCCAATCAAATGAGATTAGGCTGTCAAAGATATCTGAATAAAAACTCGGTTAAGGACTCTAAAAAATATAATATTTTAAGATGAACAATTGAATGTATCTGTCTTTCTTAACAGCTATTGTACTAATTGGTAGTTAATAGAAATAATAATATTTATTTAGTAATGTATAAATACATTTTTATAGTAAAATAAACAATGAAACTGGGGTTGGCCAACCTCTGAAACACTGACAACAATTAAAATAGGTTTGGGAGCCTGGAGTCTTTGTATATCTACAGTCACTGTTACAACTGTCATAAAACAAAATACCAAACGTGAGAAAAAGGGCCTCCAAGCCCTATAGTAGTCCTTGGCCTTTTGCCCTCCCCATGAAAATATTCGTTCCTATGCCCCTGCTCAACACGTATATTTGTCATTACTGGCAAACTACACAATAACATTCCTTGGTTTATTTTATTTTTTTGCTAGTTAGAAGCTATTCTGACTTTATATTTTTATTGTCTGCACTTTAGAAGTTACTATGTATTGAGTAGGTGTATTTCAAAAAGCAAAACAGTATGTTATATAATTAAATTCAGCAAATAATGATGGGTATTAAAGTACTCTGGTATCCGCTGAGATAGTATCACTCTTGATGTGCTTCAATGCATCGGCTCAATAGCTAAATGTCTTGAAACTATTTTAAAATGCTGCCTAGTAAACTATTTCCTGTAGTTTAATTGACAGGAACCAAAGCGAAACAGAACTATATATTTGTCAAACTAATATTTTTTAATTTTCAAGTGGGCGTATACTTATAATACACCGTCCGAAACGTGTTTCATTTTGTTTGTTGTTCTGTAAACCTTTATAACCCTGTTTTCACTCAGATTTGTGCTAGAAATTTCTAATCAAGAAAAAACCCTCATGTGTGGCTCCATTTATATACCAAACAACACCACCTTCAATCTTAAGAGTTATGTATGGTGGCTAAGTGGTTAGCACTTCTGCCTTACAGCACTGGGGTCATGAGTTCAATTCCCGACCATGGCCTTATCTGTGAGGAGTTTGTATGTTCTCCCCGTGTTTGTGTGGGCTTCCTCCCGGTGTCCTCCCACACTCCAAAAACATACTGGTAGGTTAATTGACTACTATAAAATTGATTTGACAAAGGGTTAAGACTGCACCAAGCTCTCCATTCATCTTCCTCTGATTATGATACCAATTAGGCTTATAAATATATTATATCTAACGAGGAAGGGTGCACCCAATCATTTTACAAGTACTGATCCAAAATATCAAAATCTGTAATCTGTCTACTCCCACTAGCCTCTATTCTATCGCTACACTATTATGCCTCCACACTTCATGTTATTTGAATGATAGCAGGATAGCGGTTAGACAAGGAATTATTGTCTATTTTATCAGCATTTTTGTTAATCTCAGTGTGTCAATCCATTGCATCTTTTAATATTTCGCTACTAGACCAATTTTAAATCAATTTAATTAATAAAGAATAATTTTAATGATTTCAGTACACAGCAATACAAGATATACGTTTATGCTGTTTTCATTCTGAGTGCCCCAGATGATCATTCTCTTTTCTCTTTTGATATTTTGGATCAGTACTATCAAATTGACCCTAGTCTGTGTGTCTGTCTGTGTGTGTGTGTGTGTGTGTGTGTTAGGGAATTTAGACTGTAAGCCCCAATGGGGCAGGGACTGATGTGAGTGAGTTCTCTGTACAGCGCTACGGAATTAGTGGCGTTATATAAATAAATGGTGATGATGATGATGATGATGTTATGTAATCCAGCACATGAAAACAAATGCAACCTTTCTAGTTTGGGAATTCTTTAATCTGGAGCTATCAGCTCTAGCTGTGCTTTGCCCAGCACTGAACTATACATTTAATAATGGAGACACACTAGTCAAGAAGCATAGAGATGATAGTGTGGAGATACATCATAGGTTCTAATGGATGGATGCCAGACACAGATGGATGCCAGACACAGTCATTAATAAAATACTGATGCATTCATCAAGGACTTTCACCTATGCTGGTTGTCTCTGTACCATCCTTGATGGGGGTCTCAGTGTCGAACTGAAACAATGGGTTATCTTTAATCACAGCAGGTATTATTTTATTTAATTGAGTTTACCAAGCTTAGACATATATGAACATATGTTAACCAGGATTGCAAGAGGGAAAGTGGTCAAACTCAACTTAAAAAGAAGAGCAAAGAAGATGTATAATGAAAAGACATTTATATAAAAATTTTCTTTTCTACAATAGATGTTTCAGTCCTCCGTGTATCACATTGCTCTATGGTATTGTTTACCATGAATAGGAAGCCGTTGACCAGGAAACTGTAAGAAGTATTGCAACCAAAGAACTATGTTTGACTATAAGAAATAAACTGTAATACCAAATATCGAGCACTACGTTGAGCAGTAATTTGAATACATTCTATAATCTATATGTAGGTCAGTCATGTAATGAAAGTTGTAACATTTCTGTGTATCTTTATCTCAGTCTGAATATGTTCCATTTATATTCCATTACCTTTGTTTTCCATCGTTCAACCAGGTCTCATAGGTGAATGGAATTGGACAAAATCATGCAGAAACCAACTTTAGCGGCAGACCAGGCTGTTTCACAGTGGCGGCGATAAAATATTCGGTAAAAGCACCTGTTTTGCACCTCAATGCTGCCATTTGGCAGAGAACCACATTCCTAGGTGCCCGCCAAGCAAGTTTCACAGGCACACAACTGTCACGTGTGATGTAGGCAGTCTTGATGTCTGCTGAATATCATGATTAATTAAGCTAAACCGAGCAGTATTGTAGGAGAAAAATGGAAAAGTTTACTTTATTTAAAGGGCTAATAGTGGTCGGAAACTGACCATTAATGTAACTTTTACACAATAAAGCTGTAAGCCTCTTCAGAATGTTCTGCCTCTCCACACACCTAAGTCATACTTACCAACTTTTGAAAGTTGGCTTCCGGGAGCCTGCCGGGGAGGTGGGCGTGATGGGGGCGGGGTTGCAAAAATTGCGGCATTTTGGACCTAATTCTGCCCACTTCACTAGGAAGTGGGCAGAATTCTGCCAGATGCGGGAGATTCCCACACTCTCCCAGGAGTCCGTGAGACTCTCGCAAAATGCGGGAGTCTCCCGGACATTCCGGGAGAGTTGGCAAGTATGACCTAAGTGCAGATACCCAAGAGCCAATAGCAGGCTTTCACAATAAAGTGTGCCATATTTAAATTTCACTGCTTGCACAGAAAACCATTAAAAATACTATACAATGTAGCCATTTAAGCTCAAAGATACATAAACCAGGCTTGAACATGATTGGACTGTTTTGCTTTGCTTGAATTTAGCTCTTTTTTTTTTTATTCCATCTAAAGTCCAAGAATGTATAGCAAATTTTCAAACTTTAGAGCTGATTTGAGAAAGCGGTTCAAAAAACACTTTGAGCACCTCTATAAATTACCCTTATTCTTAGGTGCACCCATGCTGTCATTTTTTATTTTATCTTATGTATTGCATTTTACATCAATTACTTAGCGAACAATAATTTGGAAACGGATAACAAAGAATAACATATACAGTTGGGTGAAAAGCGAGGGAGAGGGGATCGGTTGTCACCCGGCATATGTCAAATAAGTTTACATTTATATACTTTAATGTGAATTGATTATTACCCCTTATTAGATTAGAAACAAGTATAAAACCTTTAGACTTTGATATTAGGGGGGAATTCAATAGGCCACGCTACTTGAAAAAGCAACGCGGCGCTAAAGGTATTACCGTTATTACGGTAATATTAACCCGGATTTCTGCTCAGGGAGCTGCGAGCAAAAAGCCGCATTAAAACGACTGAAATAATGGTAGTTATGCGCACTATTACCGTAATAATGGTAATAGTGCGCAGGCCGCGTTACTTTGTCAAGTAATACGACCAGTTGAATTCCCCCCTAGGAATCCTCCGGACTCGGGTACATGGACCTAGTTCTGGTCTTAATTACAATGGGTCAATTGTAATTAAGACCAGAACTAGGTCCATGTACCCGAGTCCGGAGGATGTAAAGAGGAGATCTGAGGATTCCATATAACACAGATCTCAAGACATTTCTTAGTGGGTTCTGCACTGATTGTGACCATATTAGTGCAGATACTGAATAAGTGCAGTAAATTTGTCTTAGGAGAAAGGTTAGCTCCACATGAGTTCTGTTTGGGACATTTGTTATCTGTTGTTGATATTTATTGGTATTAAGTATTAATAGCTAGGTGGGTCCTATGGACTGAATCATAATATTCTTCTCTTCATGTCACTGATGTTATAATTATTCTTAATATTTTCCAAATGTCTGATAAATCCTGATGTGTAAACAGCTCCCCGTCTCAGTGGACCTTATGTGGTCTGTGAAACTATTTATAAAAGGATGTTTGTGGACATGCCTGGAATGTACAGAGATAGTATTCCTAACCATATTCTATTCAGATTAAAAAGAATGGGAACAAATGGGGAGCGTGGGAAAACTTGTAACTTTGAAGTGATCTAATGTGATGTAAAAGTTTAGCATGTTTTAGGAAATCTATGTCAGTCATGGTATGTAAGGTTTGCAAAGAAATAAAGTCCAAGGGCCTGATTCATTATGGAAAGTAAAGCACAAAAATTAATAACTTTGAACCTTGGCAAAACCATATTACAATGCAAGGGGTGCAAATGAGTTTATTATTTTGTACTTAAGGAAAATAATGGCTGGTTTTTCATGTAGGATGCAAATACTTGATGGCTTTATTTTTACACTGATGTTAAAAGTTGATCTAGTACATGCACTTCCCCAACTATAAATCTGTCATCACATTTTAAATTTACCTCCCCCTCCAATACAACATGGTTTTGCCAAGGTTCAAAGTTACTCTTTTTTTTTTGCTTTACTTTCCTTAATGAATCAGGCCCACAGTTTCAGAGAGTCAAAAGACAGTCAGTCTAAACATGTAAAAAGACCTCTGGATTCCCCTATTGAGAGGACCATCCCTGAAGTAAAATCAGTGTTACCTTTGATTGGAAAAATAGGGGTTCTGTTATGACTTCGTTTGTTTTGTCTGACTATTGACATCCAAGTGTCCCATGTGTCTCTGAAGAGGTTGTGTGATTTAGACTAAAGTTTTAGAGTGACTATGTCTTATTTTATGCAAAGAAGAAATAGGGGCTCCTTCCATTAACATTCCTCCTCCGCCACTAAAGAGTTTCTCTAAATGTTGGTATTATGGTTTGAAAGAAAGATATTTGTTTCTCTGGAGTGCAACTGGTAGCATTGTAAAGTGTTTCATAATATGTTTTGACAATGTCAGCAATTTTCAAAGGTTTGTGGTGGAAATTGCCTTGAGCATCGTTTAGTATTGAAATAGAAATGGATATATGTTGTGAGGACCTTTGGATAACTTAGTTATTAATTTGATTGTATTATTATATTTTTGAAAGTATGAAATTTTGTGTTGAAAAGAGTTGTATAGTCTCCTATTCTCTCAATTCATTTAGTATTATGTATATTGTTATAGACAAACACAAATTCATCAAATAGCATAATTGTAATGTATTTAGTTAGTGCTTTCTGTGCCATACATTCTTGGTTTATATTTTCTTTGGGTTCCTAGTGACAACCTCCTAACCTAACACCAGCCTTTGTTTGCATTATTTCCAAAGTCATGTTTTCTTTAATACAGATAAATAACAATTATTAGTATCCTCCAATTTGACCTAACCTGGAAGGCCAGGTTAGTCAGTTCATTCGGATGTTGGAACAAATGACCAGTTCTCAGGAGCCCCCATGCAGTCTGGCTGGGTGATGACATCACAGAGATACCTATGTGGGCATTATTATTATTATTATCCTTTATTTATTAGGCGCCACAAGAGTTCCGTTATTACGGTAATATTAACCCGGATTTCTGCTCAGGGAGCTGCGAGCAAAAAGCCGGCATTAAAACTACCTTAATAACGGTAGTTATGCGCACTATTACCGTAATAACGGTAATAGTGCGCAGGCCCCATTACTTTTTCAAGTAACGCGGCCAATTGAATTTCCCCCTAGGAATCCAACTGACCCATTGTAATTAAGAACAGAATGGTCCATGTACCCGAGTCCAGAGGATGTAAAGAGGAGATCTGAGGAGTCCATATAACACAGATCTCAAGACATTTCTTAGTGGGTTCTACACTGATTGTGACCATATTAGTGCAGATACTGAATAAGTGCAGTAAATTTGTCTTAGGAGAAAGGTTAGCTCCACATGAGTTCTGTTTGGGACATCTGTTATCTGTTGTTGATATTTATTGGTATTAAGTATTAATAGCTAGGTGGGTCCTATGGACTGAATCATAATATTGTTCTCTTCATGTCACTGATGTTATAATTATTCTTAATATTTTCCAAGTAAAATTCTGGCCTAAAAGCTCTCCTTCCCAACAACTGTTTGTTTCAGTATATGTCTCTGTATTGTTTTCATTGTATTGTCACTGGGTCTCTCTTTTGTACAGCTGTGCAAGGTACATTGGTGCTATACAAATACATACAAATAAACAAGCATAATATTTTTCACCGTAAGATCATAATAGCTTGATATAAATAAAAGCTCCACTTTTGAACAACTTCCTATCATGCATCAATTTCTGACTGAGTTCCTGGCGGAATAGCTTAAGTTAAATATTATCCGGCATGAAGAAAATCTTTTTGTGATTATAATTACTGAGCAAGCTATTCCTGGGACTTGTTCACATTATACATTTTGGAGGCTCTATCTTTCTCTATTTGGCCCAGAGTTTCCCAACACTACAGAGAAAAGGGAGTGATCCTGATAAATGGAGACAGGGAGAGACAGAGAACAGAGGGCAAATGTCAGACACAGGAGGGGGAGTGTGCAGTAGGACAGAGATTGTACAACACAGTACAAGACAGGATAAAGTGATCAAACGGGATAGACAGGAGGGGCAATAACTAACACTTCATCATGGAAAAGACAATTATTATTATTTCTAATTTATTTGTAGGCACCACGGTGCTCCGCAGAGCAGGATAAAGGGGAAAACAAAGCACACACACAAAACAAGACCACGTGAACACATATTAATTCATTCTTAAAATATTGTTACATGAGCTTCAAATGTGGTTTTATAAGAACCAATAGGAATGAATATGAGTATCTGTTTGTTTTTTGGTTTTTTTTCTGTTTGTATTTCCATTTGGCATCTCTAGCATATATGCTTGGCTGTCTGCTTTTCTTTCTTGCATTTGCTCAATAAAACAGTTTGTTAAAAAAAAAAAAAAAGAAATTTAATGTAGAAGAATTGTAGCTGCAATTTATAACTATAAAAATGAAGGATTCTTCAATATACCCAGCTGGCTTGTTTAAGTGTTTTAGTAATAATTGCTCCGCATACAGATAGACAAATAACTAGTACACAAGCATAAGTCAGCAAAGCTGTGATAGGCTGGATACACACTACAGAAAATTTCTCCTGATGCGATATTGTTAACAATTTTACCCACGACTGAAAGTCCCAATCAGCATGCTGATTCATGTGTACACAATATAGGCGATTTACATACCTCTCAACATTCTTCTGAAAGAGGATCAAAAGCCACGCCCCCCCCCCCCCCCCCCCCCCCCTGTCGCTACTCTCGAACTTCCGGTCGCGCATGCGCAGAACCGGCTTTTGGACACGTCCTGCTCCAATTCCTCCTAGACCAACAGGGCAAACTGGCTGCTATGTCCCGGTATCGGAGTGCGTGCTCCGATACCGGGACAAATTGTAAGTCGGACGGGACAGCGGGACAGTCCACTGAAATTTTGGGAGGTATGGATTTACAAGATTTACCATCATATCTGTGCTCTTCATCTGTCATAACCATCGTCTGAAAAGATTGTGACTGTGCACACTCCATAGAGATCTATGGACGCTGCTGGTCGTGAGTGCATCCATTGTTGAACGAGATTTTTAGTCCATTTATAAAATCAAATCAAATGATACAATGTGTTTGGAACGATAATCTGTCATTGTTGGAGCATACACATTAAAGCAATATTGGGCCAAACAGCCATACCCCTGGAGCCCACAGACACTGCCTCTTCCTGATCTCAGACACCACATTAACATTAGCAAAGTGATGAATGTGATATTCACAACTGTTTCTCTGTTTCAGATCTAATTATTGAGTAAAGTTCTGTTTCATAACGATTAGCCAGGACATTATGCCATTAATGTAATCATCTTCTTAGACACACGAAAGGATATGGTGGGGAGTCTATTCTGAACAGTTCACAACTCCCCGCCTTGGGTGACATGGTGCACCATGGTGGTAACTCATTTATCTGTCAGGTTGGTCAAGGGTGAGGCCCAATGTAGGATTTCAACTTAAAACCCTATTCTAGAAAGCAAATCCACCAAGACCTATACCACCTCTTCTTTCACTAGAGGTCAACACAAAACAATGGCACTTCTCTTCTTCCAATGCAGAAACAGAACAGGAGCAGGTGATTGGAACTACATACAGCTTTGCTCAATGGACTTACAATAGAAGGGAACATCCAATCAGGCCATGCCTTCTTAGCCACACATTTCCATCACCTTTGTAATACACCATACTTGGAAAATAAGTCAGTTGCACCTCTGTAATCAATAAAGCTTAATTTAAGGTGCCAGCCAAAGAACTGCCACTATATACAGTGAGAAAAAGTTAAATAATATAAGACAGCATCCCAAATTTTATTCAATATAAAAATGCTTTAATCTTGCTTTATTGTACAAAATAAGCAGAACGGTGAATGAGTGTGATAGTGTTGTCATTTTCTATAAGAATTGCACTATGGTGCCCCCCTAGCAATCCACAATGATCACACATACTGGGTGCGCAGATGGACCATGACCACACTCAGCGCGTGCATACACATATGTCATACTTACCTACTTTCTTCAGCTCCCTTCCGGGAGCCAGCCAGTGGAGGGGGGCGTGAAGGGGCGGGGTGGCCGAAATCGCGTCATTTCGGCCCCGCCCCCTGTGACGTCATGACGCAAATTGCGTCATTTGACAGCGGGGGCGGGGCCAAACGCCGCGATTCACCGGGAATCGCGGCGTTTGGGATCTAATTCTGCCCACTTCACTAGGAAGTGGGGCACTTCCTAGTGAAGTGGGCAGAATTCGGGAGATTGCCACACTCGCCCGGGAGTCCGGGAGACTCTCACAAAATGCGGGAGTCTCCCGGACATTCCGGGAGAGTTGGCAAGTATGACATATGTATGTAGTTAGAGAAGAAAAACATTGGTGCAACTGTGCATATGTGGATGCACTGGGGCGTGTGAGCTTTACTTTTCATTTATCTTTTGAGCCAGTGTTATTCATATGCAGCGGCAGACACACACACACACACACACACACACACACACGCACACACACACACGCACACACACACACACAGGGTATAAAGAATGCTAAGCTTGCAGTAATTAAGCCAAGATACCTTGTGCTACCAGACCTCTGTCAAAGGTAAATAACAGACTTTTGTTATTTCCCAGTGACAGCTCCTGTCCATCCTCACCTGTAAATATCAGGACATCCCACCCACAAATTCCATAGTGTTTCATAGTAATCGCAGACTAATCACATCCACGTTTTTCCAGTCTGAGTCATCATGTGGGAGGGGGAGGAGGGGACACTGTACACTGCAGGTAATCATTACCCAACTGTGCCCAGCGACTGAGGACAACTTCCCTGATACCAGTTACATGTGAAATATAAAAAACAACTTCACTGTCATGTCAAATATTTCCCTGAAAGCCTCAGATGTGGCTTAGATTAATTATGAGTGAGGTGACATGAATTCTGTATTTATTACATGTGGTCATTTTGTGTGTGTGTGTAAACTTTTATTACATAGCTTAAAGTTTGTGTTTTCCACCAAAGTTCAGCAGGAAGCTGTGAAATAGGTCCCATTAAAAGTATGGGCGGGACCCAAGCAGCTCCGGCTCTGAGCTAGTACAACATTAAAATCTTTTTTTGCGGAGTGGAAAATGGCTGTATGCATTATAGGACCCTGGGCAAAGTAGTGCACTGGGAGCCTACCTACACAACCACTCACAGGAATAAAAATTTAAATTATTGATAAACTTAAGGTTATATTTATTGGTACCTCCAATAAAATAAGTGTTCTGTGCAGCAGAGATTAATCCACACAACTATTTGGACAATACAACATGAGCCTTGAAGATGAAATACAAGAAATTCAACATAAAAATGGTACTCAGTTGGTAAATCATACAGACGGAGATGGCACAGTATGCAATTATTACAAATAATGTATCATTAATTAAGCGTTCAACATAAACATTTGCAAAATTTCTGAGGTGATTAGTCCACCTAAACATTTAAATAAAGAGGGTTTGAAGGTTCTGAATACATCTCCTGGAATAATATACTGAAAAGTTTGCAAGCCTATGGGGCTTATGCATTAAGACGGCTCTGGCTGTATGCCCCTGTGCACAGCAAAGAGTGCCCATTAAACTGCACCATCTCTACCCCTTTATCTCATTTCAGTAATCTCACTCCTCAAAGTCTTGCTCCATTTAGTGTATGCTGTGCAAAGAATGTCTTCACTTCAGCCAACGTCTGCCATCTGTCTTATCAAACTTGTGCTCCTCCGCAAATGTCACCCTCTTGCTCCTCAAACTCATGCAAAAATGCACATAGCAGTTCCAGTGCTGATATTGCAGTGTGCAGCCGATGTTTTGAGCTTTGTACGTTACCTCCAATGTTTTTATACACTATGCATTTACATCAGCGGTGGCACTGCATTGGTCACAATGAAATCTGCACACAGGTGGTTCAGTTTAGTTCTATTTAGTAGTAGAAGAATTACCGCCACTGTTGGGTGTGCGGTGGCTATGGACCCCTCCTCAATCTCGGTACAGTAGCTGCTGCATCCCCTGTAACTGTAATAGGGGCATATTTAACAAATCACGGTAGTGCACTATTGTGCATTTACCGTGGAATTAAAGTCCCGATGTGCCCTCCGCAAATTTATTGAAGGTGCATCGCAGCAGATATCATGGATATCTGCTGCTTTGCATTCCTGATCGTTTTTGCGAGCAGTCACCATTCAACAGAATGGTGACTGCTCATGGCCGCAATCTAACAAGTCCCGAAATTTTTTTTTTTTTTTCGGGAACTTGTCTTGATAATGTACGCCAGCTGAAGCTGGCATACATCATCCGAATTGAAGACATCCACTGCTGTCAGCTCTGCTACGATAGTTGCAGAGACAGAGTGGGGACTTTGTGCGCATGTGCACTGCACATGCGCAATTGAAGGAAGAAGAGGAACGAAGAGGAGATCCCGAGACAGCGCATCCGAAGAGGGGGGTAAGTGTGATTTTTTCTATCACAGAAACAGCAGTTTTTCGGAACTGCTGTTTCTGTGTTACCTTTTTAATAAATGTGAGAAATAGTTCAATCCTTATCCTTGCGATAAGGATTGATAACTATTTCTCACTTTTGCCGATTAATGATAAATGTGCCCCATAGTTCTTCCACTGGATGCAGTAAAAGTCTCTTGCAAATTCAGAGCTGAATTTATTGCTCTACAGAATTCAATATCATTAGCAAAACAAAATCCTGTTTTAAAGGTAAGGTATGAAGGACATGTGCGACTGTCATCACCATTATCATTTATTTATATAGAGCCACCAATTCCACAGCACTGTACAGAGAACTCACTCATATCAGTCCCTGCCCGATCCGGGCTTATAGTCTAAGTTCCCTGACATACACAGACAGACACACACAAAGACTGGGTTAATTTTGTCTGCTGCCAATTAACCTACTAGTATGTCTTTGGAGTGTGGGAGGAAATCAGAGCACCCAGAGGAAACCCAGGCAAACACGAGAGAACATACAAACTCCACACAGATAAGGCCATGGTCGGGAATCGAACTCATGACCCCAGAAAGCAGATAGTCTTAAGGTCGGCTGATCTTATTTTCTATTGATATGCAAAAGCAGTCACAGATTGCAAACTTTTCTAAAGTTCTTAGGTTAATGGACCAGTCAGACTGATATCACTGTCTGATCAGATCAGATTAAATCAGTTCAGATTTTAATTGGGAAGCACAATTGTTTTGTGGGTCATACTTGTTTCTAGGCTATACATGTCTTCTGACAAACAACAAGACTGACCAGATCTGATATTAAATTTAATAAATAGCGCCATGTGTTCAGTATGACTATTGTATATTTTAAAAATGTACAGAATTTAATCTAAAACACTGAAACCAAACACTGTCCACGTAGAACACAGCTTTTCTCTTAGTATTCCTGCACTGATTTCCTCTAAAACTGTAAAATGACTCCTTGAGTTGACAGCGAATGTTAATCCAGAATGCAAATTTAATCTAGGATTTAGACTGCATAATGTTATAATCCACACAGATAATATATATTAAATATACTCAATGCAGTGGGAATTATATTCTGTAACTGACAATGGAAAGCTTATATTAACATAACTGGAATCTCTTCTATTCTTTTTAAAAAAATGAATATTATTTATTGAAATTTTCAAAGTGAGTAAATACAAAAAAACAAAAAAACTTTTTACACAGGTCAGTATAATACGTAGGCAGAAGGAGATAACAAAGAAATAGGCATACACAGCTAGGTGCACATTAAATTAAGATACATACAATAGAACATCATATACATCATTGTATCCAAATGGACACAGAGCCATATCATCATCATCATCATCATCATATAGCGCCACGAATTCCGCAGCACTGTACAGGGAACTCACTCACATCAGTCCTTGCACCATTGGAGCTTACAGTCTAAATTCCCTAAGATACACACAGACCGAGAGAGACTAGGGTCAATTTGATAGCAGACCATTAACCTACTAGTATGTTTTTGGAGTGTGGGGGGAACCTGGAACATTCTGAGAAAACCCACGCAAACACGGAAAGAAGATACAAACTCCACACAGATAAGGCCATGGTCGGGAATCAAATTCATGGTCCCAGTGCTGTGAGGCAGAAGTGCTAGCCACAAAGCCACCGTGCTGCCCATACATAGGAGTGAGTATGTACATAAATAGGTAGCAGGACAAAGGAAAGAAAACATAAAGACTGAGCGCTTAGAAGAAATCACCATCAGATTCTCAGACAGAGATGGCAAAGCATACCTGAACTGAATCCATCGAGATCTTCAGTGCCCATTGTGTGCTAGGCAGGAGCTTTGGATGCCTAACAGATAATCCGGCTCTGGGGTACACTGTTTATTGCAATGATACTTGGACTAGAGATGCTCGGACTCGGTTCTCCGAGAATTGAGCCCACCTGAACCAAATTCGAGTACCGAGTCGACTCGGTACTTTCGCACGCCCTCAGAATTAAAAACGAGGCAAATCGTCATTGTTACATCATTGGTTCTCGCGAGTTTTGGATTCTTTAAGTACCACCCTCCTCGGCAATCCACCGCCATTTCACAGAGAGACACAGAAGGGGTAGCACAGTTCTTGGCAGTCTCTAGTGCAGTTGGGCAACGTCATAGCTAGAAAAGAAAGAGGAGGGGTAGCAGTGTTCTTCAGTGACATTCTACTGAGTCATAGTTCACACAGAAACAGGAGAGCTCCATTGCTAATTGTCATTGCTGAAATAGAAATAATAGGGCTGGCAGTCTTGTTTAAATCTGCAGTCACATTGTACTGTGTTATATAGCTAACACGCAAACAGGAGAGCTCCATTGCTAATTGTCATTGCTGAAATAGAAATAATAGGGCTGGCAGTCTTGTTCTAAATCTGCAGTCACAGTGCAGTGTTATATAACTCACACACAAACAGGAGAGCTCCATTGCTAATTGTCATTGCTCAAAAGAAATAATAGGGCTGGCAGTCTTATTCTACATCTGTGGTCACATTGTACTGTGTTATATAGCTAACACACAAACAGCAGAGCTCCATTGCTCCATTGCTAATTGTCATTGCTGAAATAGAAATAATAGGGCTGGCTGTCTTGTTCTAAATCTGCGGTCACAGTGCAGTGTTATATAGCGCACACACAAACAGGAAAGGTCCATTGATAATTGTCATTGCTGTAATAGAAATAATAGGGCTGGCAGTATTCTTCAAAATCTGTAGTCACATTGTACTGTGCCATAGCATCATCCAGAAATAGGAGAGGTAGTAGTGATTAGTGCTGAAACAGAAATTGTAATAATACTGCTGTCAGTGTTCTTAAAAGTCTCCAGTGACATTCTACTGTGCCATAGCTCATACAGAAACAGGAGGGGTGGCAGTGTCCTTGTCACTCTCCAGTCACATTGTTCTTGTCACTCTTCAGTCTCGTAATGATGATAATAATCCCTCTACCTCATGTGCTAAAGTCTATGTTTAACTGCATAGTGGTTTTAAGTCAGGGAAACAAAAATGTAAATAAACAGCTTGTACCTTTTTAAAGAAAAAAGCACCTGTCTAAAAAAGGTGAAAGTTTACTGTATCCAAAATATTACCAAGATTACCAGCATCAGCTAGCTCCCTTCTCTCAGCTAGATCTCAGCACCTGCAATCTACTTTGTCATCATATTCACCCTCATCATTGTGTACCTCAAACAATACTTATTAATCCACGCTGGAATCCACCATCACAAAAGTCTGTGTACTTTGATGTAATTTCTGGTAATGGCCTTCCTCATGGAATTTGTAGCTCATTTCACTGCAGAGTTGTCACGATTTTTGGGCAATTCTTTTAGAGCAGACCAAATGTCAAAATGTTGTGCTGACTCATCTGCATCACCACTGGGTGTCTTGGGAAAGCTAAGTTTTTTCCTGGAAGCAGCTTCCAGAGAAACTGAAGGAGGAGACGTTGTTGTGTCATGTACCACTTGAGCTGTCAGCTTGCTGACCAAGAGCTCATTGCATCTCTTGAGATCTGGGTCAGTTGGAAAGAAAGAGAATACATAGCTCTTAAACCTAGGTTCAAGCATAGTTGCCAAAATGTAGTGATCTGATTTCAAGATGTTGATAACTCTTGGATCCTGGCGAAGCGAATAAAGTACTTCATCTACAAGTCCAACATAGTTAGTGGAATTGCTTGTTTCATTTCCGCCTTCAATTTCTCTAGCTACTTTTCAAAAAGTCTACCACAGTAGAGTTCATTACCAGCACTGTTTGTTTAGGTGCCTTAGGCCCATTGTTAGGTTGTTTTGTGGGGGCTCTAACAAACCAAGCACTTCAGCCATAAAAGTCGCACTCCTTGTCGCTGGAGCACTTGCTTTGTTAAACTGTACATGTCCTTTTCAATATCTTACATAAAGGTGGGTGGTGGGGCCCAAGGACAATTCCATCTTGCACCACTTTTCTTTTCTGCCACTGCTGTGTGGCGATGTTTCCTAGATGTGCTATGAATTGCCATGTGTTTGTGTCGTTGCTCTGTCGCTTAGCATCCAGCCAGCTCGCTGCAGTCTTTGTCCGTAAGTGGATGAAAATAATATTGTGACATGTGAGGTGGTCAAAATTGACTGGAAATGACTGGAAATTAGTGTTACTGAGGTCAATAATAATGTAGGAACAAAAAAAAGAGCAAAGTTATGTTATTTTAGCATATTTTAGTTATTTTTTCTTAAAAATACAGATCCAAAACCAAAACCCGCAAGGGCGGTTTTGCCAAAACCAAAACACAAACTTAACCCCGAACCAAACCAAAACACGGGGGTCAGTGAACATCTCTAACTTGGACACAGGTGCAGATCACTGTGTGACAGGGGATATAGCAAACATTCACAGGTCAGTGGCATATTCGTAACACGTTTATCTGTTGATTGCATTGTCCTGTCAGAAGTCATGTTATATGGTAAATCTCTTATTCTGGCATAAAGAGAAAACAGCAAATATGAATCACTGGAATTCAGGATATTATAATAGACAGTGTGTCATGTACTCCTCCTCATGCCATGTCTCAATACTCCTGAATGTGTTACATAGCAGCAATGTGTCAGGGAGACTATCCCTTACATGCCAGAATGGTATGACCCAGACATCTTCTGAAAATCATGTATTACAGTTATTTTGGAAGAGCAAAATATAGCTCTGGCCAGTGGCGGATCCAGAGGGGGGGGGGGGTGATCGCCCCCCCCCCCTAGCAGGGGCTTGCTGCCAACAGCTGCACACTGTGCAGGTCCGTTCGGCAGTGACAGTGTGCTGCCCGACTGCTCTGATTGTGTTTTAAACACAATCAGAGCAGCCGGGCAGCACACTGTCACTGCCGAGCGGAACTGCACATACTGTGTAGCCGCCGGCAGCCGTAGAAATCAGAAAGGGGCGGGGCCTAAATCGCCCCCCCTAAAATCGCCCCGGGTAGGACAAATGTCTAGATCCGCCCCTGCCTGTGGCAGGCCTGGATTTGTGCAAAGGCCACTTAGGCCCAAGACTAGGACGCAGAGGCAGTGATTTCCACTTCATTGTTTTTGCTTTTTCATTTCATAAGAATTTATTAAATCACATATTAAAACATTTAACCATGGGCTCATAAATATCCTTCCAGTGTATTTTTATGTTGTATACATTGGGATTCATTTACAAAGCATTAAATCTGGGAGGCGTAGAGCAAAATCCTTTTTGAAAATTCAAACAATGGGTATAAATAGTGGCACTCCCACTAAAAGACAATACCTGCTAACCATATCAATTAAAGTGTAAATTGGTGTCTGTGGTGATATTCATATAAGGAGCTATATCTCTAATACTCATAGTTTAACACCTTTATGTGCCACCATACCTATATAAACAATACAAATCTAAACAATGAGTAAAAACAATGGCGTTCTAACTAAGAAATAATTATCTTATTTCAATCAAAGTCTAAATAAGTGTCTTTAGTGAATAATTATATAAAGAACATATGTCCATTATTCCTAAAAAACATTGATTGATGAATGGTCGTGTGACTGATCTTCAATTGCTTGTGCTTTTATTACATTCAAAGTGGCGTTTATATTTATTTTATGATTATCTTGAAAATTAATTTTCCAAGTATGCACCAGGATCATCTGACAAATGACTGATATTTGTCTCATAGAAAGAAGCAAAGGAGGACGAAACTGGACTCTGGTTTTATAGTACAGAATCATAAAGACTTTGATGGAATGTCAGAATGAGGAACTTTTATTTTACTGTATTGCGCCAGCAGATCCGTCGGCAGCACTAACGTTTATCTACTAAGGGGAAACACTGTAGTTTTATTTTTAATGTATCAACTATTTTGTGCCGGCGTTCCCGCTGGTATTGCCGTTTGAATGTCGAAGTTGTGACTGTTGAGTTTACTACCTGTCGACAGTCACAATGTCTCTATGCTAATCATGTCAACACACCGCATTTGTTGACAGACTGTCACCATTTTGGTTTCAACAGTCTGACTACCGACAGAGTCTGTATCGCCAGATCGTACCCAACCAAATGCAATATGGTAGTTGGTAGTATGGTATTTTTTAATGGATTTTCAACATTCAGCTGAAAGCACCAAATGTGCAATTGTAAACGGCCCTTAACCCTTCCAGGACCACGTGTGTTTTGCTCCATATTACCATACTTATTTTGACGTTATTTTCCTTAAGTCGCTTCCAACAGGAATAACATTTGGATTTTTTAGTCTACTCAAGTAAGTTTGTTTTCTGAGATCAACTGTTCTCTATCTTGGTAGTCTATTGGGAAACATATTCTGTTTATTTCACTTGGATATGAAAGGGAAAAATAGCAAAACTAGTAAAAAATGCACTTAGCCCTGGTTTCACTCTTTGGTTTTGTTTGTATTTATAGAAGCCCCCACCTTCTACAATATGTGAACTATTGTATAGAGAGATTATGCTCACTAATAAGTGGCATAATAAATGTATATCAACGATGTGTGTTTTTTAACTTTTTATTTGTAAACATTTTGGGCCTGGTGCAGAGTGGAATTTAATGTGCTGATCCCCAGTGCGGCCGGACAGCCCCATTATATTGGGACTATCCCACTGAAATCAGTACAGTTGGGAGGTATGCTAACCTCTCAAATATTTTCGAGAGAGAGAGAGGCACAGGAGGATGCAATCATTTGCCTGTATATCTATCATACGCCATCCCCGCGCCTCGCTTGCCGGGGACGGTCGTCTTCTTCTCTCGGAGCGCCCCATTGCTAGGCAACGGGGATGCTCCTTCCGGCCGGTTCCCGCGCATGCACGCCCATTGCCTAGCAACGGGACGCGCTTCTCAGCTTCCTGTCGGCGGTCAGCGCGTCTGACCGCCGACCCACTGCCCACCAATGAGGGCTGACTCCTGTGTATATATTTCATGCTCTGACACCACTAGGGTGCCAGAGCAACTAGTTTACTTGTATCCTAGCCTCCAGCGTTTCTTCTTATTATATATTATATACATATATATTCTGATTGTATTCCTGTGTACCGACCCGGCTCTTCCTAACTCTGCTTTGGATTCTCCCTTGGTCCTGCATATTACTCTCCGGATTGACCCTCGGCTTGTTGATCATTCTCTGCCTCCTGATTTTGTACCTTATCTGCCCGCACGGTTCCAGACTTCAGCTTGTATGACCACGATTACCTACGCCATCTCGCAGGTAGCTCCCTGGGAGGGCCGCGACCTGCGCGTCGTTCGCCGCAAAGTCCAAACTTCCTTGCTTGGGTCCCTGGTGAAGACTGGCGGCGTGTTAGACTCCGCGCCTCCTAGTGTAGCAGTGCCAATACCCGCAGGTGCTGCAATCTTCTTCGTGACAATAGCATTCTATATCAAATACAGTAAAGGACGGATCGCTTTATTATCGATTATTATTATAATTATTTGCTATGGTTTACAGCCATTACACATGTACCAGCGGCTGTCAGTAACTGCCCAGTTTCTTTTGGCTGGTTCTCGAAGGCACAGGACCTCAGGGCATAAATGCCAAATACCAATATTAAAAATTTGGACCAGATTGGACAAGCCCCTGATCTACTGAGGACACCCTCTGATCCACCATGCCTGATCTACTGAGGACACCCTCTGATCCACCATGCCTGATCTACTGAGGACACCCTCTGATCCACCATGCCTGATCTACTGAGGACACCCTCTGATCCACCATGCCTGATCTACTGAGGACACCCTCTGATCCACCATGCCTGATCTACTGAGGACACCCTCTGATCCACCATGCCTGATCTACTGAGGACACCCTCTGATCCACCATGCCTGATCTACTGAGGACACCCTCTGATCCACCATGCCTGATCTACTGAGGACACCCTCTGATCCACCATGCCGCACCGCAATCCATAGTAACATCCCAACCCTTTTAGTTGTCAGGGAATCAGATCAGTTAAAAAAAGTTATTAAGGACGCAGTGGATATAGTATTTTGTGGACCCGACCATTATGAGAATGCACACCTTACAAAGGAGGGAATTCCTTGTACTGTGCAAAATGACTGGACCTGTGTAGCCCTTTACCTATTCACTCAAGTTAACACATTTGCATTATAGAAGGACAGATCAGCTGATTGCAACTGATTGCCAGCAGGATATACGGCCTTCTTGGGTTTTTCATTTCTAGTGTTGTTGCTTTAAATTTACAAAATTGCACCCCATGTCACCCTCACCTCTATTGTTCTGTTACATAATACTAGTTGTAAATCACTATATCCACCTGGGCGGTAACACTTAATTAATATCTGTTGTCCTGATCTTATCATTGAGAAATAAAACAGACCTTCCACTATCAAAGCTCTTTCACTGTAACGTCTAAGCATATTGTCTCTCTTTTCTGTGTCTGCTGGAAAGACCAGTGTCAATATTTGTCTCAATTTCATGAGTTATCACAGGCATTATATACAGATAATGTCAGATTGTGACATCACAGGTCTAATGTCTGTATATCAGCAGACAATACTTATTATATGGCACTACAAGATATAGCATGCACCAATCATAATAAATGTTGTCCCCATCATAAATAATGATTGCCCCTCTTAGCAATAATATAATGAACAATAAAAAAATAGCTCACATAAGTTTATTATAAATTCATTTTGTCCCCATAAACTTTAAATAATGATTGCCACAATAATTCATAACTCAATAGTGCCTCCTCTTATGTTATGAATGGTAAGATATTGCACACAGCAAGCTGTTTGAGTAATGTCACCTCTCACAACCACCTCTATTGTTTTGGCTGTTTCACTGGTGGTTGGTTGGTGAAACTACTGCTTCATACATTCGACAGTTTGTATGCAGTCAAGGTTAAAGATCAGGATGGCGATTTTGAGCGCTTTGCTGAATGAAACACCAGTTTTGGGCAGTGGTCTTGCCTTTAATACATCCGGCGGCTTAAAACCTGAGAGTTTAATAAATGGTTCTTTGATACAGTTTTCCTAGTGAAGTGGGCAGAATTAGGTTCAAAACGCCGCGATTCACCTAGAATCGCGGCGTTTGGGGTCAAAATTACGCAAATTTTGGAGCCCCACCCACCATCACACCCACCTCCCCCAGCAGGCTCCCGGAAGCCAAGTTTCAAAAGTTGGTAAGTATGATTTATAATGCCAGGGCTTATTGGCGAGCCCCCTTCCCCAACTAATGAAGTACTCCTTCACCGACAGCCTAACACTGTCAGTAAATGGAGATCTGACCCCTGTGTGGCTATTGCACAGTCCACTGAAAAGGGGAGCTAATGCCATCTTGAGACAGTGTTAGTTCTTTAAGGCTGTTAGTGAGAAGCAAAACTTTTTTCTGCCTTCCTGGTAGTATAATGCCCTAGATCGGCGGTTCCCAAAGTGTGCGCCCTCCCAGGGGTGCCGCGGCGCTGTCACTGGGGTGCCGCGAGCCAGACATAAAAAAAAGAGAAGACAGAAACTTACCAATCAGCGCGGCGCCGGGACCCAGCAGCCTCCTCTCTCCCGCAACAGCTTGTCACTGACGTCTATATTCAGTGACAGCTGCGGGAGAGAGGAGGCTGCTGGGTCCCGGCGCCGCGCTGATTGGTAAGTTTCTGTCTTCTCTTTTTTTTATGTCTGGCGTGGGGCAGAGTGAAAAGGATGGTGGCACCGGAGGGGGACAGTGTGGAAGCGGAGGGGGACGATGTGGCAGCGGAGGGGGACAGGGTGACAGTGGAGGGGGACAGGTGGCAACGGAGGGGGACAGTGTGGCAGCGGAGGGGGACAGTGTGACAGCGGAGGGCGACAGGGTGACAGCGGAGGGGGACAGGTGGCAGCAGAGGGGGACAGGTGGCAGCGGAGGGGGACAGTGTGGCAGCGGAGGGGGACTGTGTGACAGCGGAGGGGGACAGGGTGACAGCGGAGGGGGACAGGTGGCAGCAGAGGGGGACAGGTGGCAGCGGAGGGGGACAGTGTGGCAGCGGAGCGGGACAGGTGGCAGCAGAGGGGGACAGTGTGACAGCGGGGGGACAGCAGGCAGCAGATGGGGACAGTGTGACAGCAGAGAAGGACAGCGGGCAGCGGAGGGGGACAGTGGGCACAGTGGGGGACAGTGTGACAGCGGAGGGGGACAGCGGGCAGCAGAGGGGGGCAGCGTGACAGAGGGCTGCAGAGGGGGGAGCGTGCCTGGGGGTAGAGGAGGGGGACAGCGTGGCAGAGGGCAGGGGAGGTGACAGAGGGCAGAGGAGGGGACAGCGTGACAGAGGGCAGAGGAGGGGGACAGCGTGACAGAGGGCAAAGGGGGCAGCGTGAGAGAGGGCAGAGGAGGGGGGACATCGTGACAGAGGGCAGAGGAGGGGACATCGTGACAGAGGGGGCAGAGTGCCTGGATGCAGAGGGGGCAGTGTGCCTGGTTGCAGAGGGGGCAGTGTGCCTGGTTGCAGAGGGGGCAGAGTGTCTGGATGCAGAGAGGGCAGTGTCTCTGGATGGAGAGGGGCATTTTTGCATACAACTAAATAAGTATTTTTGTCGTGACCTAAATACTTATTACAATTTTTTGACCCAACTACTTCTAAAACAGGACTGCTCAGTAATTATTTTGGAGGGATGCCTTGAAAAAATTTGGAGACTCTAAGGGTGCTGTGAACTGCAAAAGTTTGGGAACCACTGACCTAGATACTTTTTGTTGGTGTTTATTTAAGCAGTTTCCTGTATGTCCAGTGGCCCACACTATGATAAAATTGCACAGTTGATTGCACCCTGGTGGTATCTTTAGAGTGGTGATGCCAGGCTGCTAGCCAAGTCACAGGCGCTGAATTAGGTGACAATTACAAGCATATATGACACAGTGAGAAGCGTAGTCACAGCTGTAACAGCAAAAAGGGATCTCCTGAAAATCTCACTGCAGCGAGAACAAATGTACATGTGGAAAGAAAGTTACAATAAATCCAGTGTTCATTTGCCTATAGCAGGAATAATTCATATAAATGCTAGAATGATGGGTAATCTATGAAAGTGCACTAAAGCTCCCATATTTAATGGAAGCACATACATCTTGAAGACAAAGTTTTTCATTTTCTGGGCAGAACAGAGTCTAGGTAGATGCATCCATACCTAAATGTAAAAAGAGATTTGATTTTACGGGATGAAATATAAGACTCAAGGGGTGGAGAGAGCACATTCAACAAACCGTTCCCCTTTTGTACCAATGGGCTGCACTTGATGTAGGTCAGCAAATTTATTTGTGCACGAATACACATGTAATACAAACATTCAGTTTTACAAATGCGGAACATGTAAATAGTTCCAATGTCCCTCCAATGTACCTGTTATGATTAAAGTGCACGGATAGATTAGAGATCTATAGATTTAGTTCTACAAACTGTACACAGTATATAAAGCTGTAAAAAAACAAGATAAGTGAGAAATGATACAGCTGATATACCTGTTTCAAAGAACTTACATATATGCTTAATAAATATTGTAAAATAGATTTATTTTATTTTTTTTACACAAAAATACATATTGTGACAACTACAAAAAGCTGTTTAATAGCCCTAAATGAAAAAAAAAAATGTTGTCCCTTTCCTTGACTATATACTAGAAATTCTTGCCCTCACCTGTATCAGGACCTCTGCCTTCAATAGTCCAGATAGAAGCACTGTACTATTGTATCAGACATTTCTTTAGAGGGGAGGATGGTTGGCGAGTGCAAGAGACACGGAGGAAGACTTATGGCTGTCTGCTGTTTGTAAACAAATTACGTGGGTATTTTTATGAAAAGTGATAGGACATTTTTTCGTTTTGCCCTGGCTAACAAGGAGTTAATGCCATCGATAGTACCGCTGTCATTGGAGGTAACCCTCACCAGTGATTCACCGGGCTTCTCCAGTGAAAGCTTCCCTATGCAAAGCTTAGGAAAGCCTATTTAAGGATTGTGGCAGTACACCATAGCAGAAGAAATGCAATTCACTGAGATAAGCAAGAAAAAAAACCAACATATCTTAGTAAATAGTGTCATTAACCAACCAAATAAAAAGCGGACCCACAATGATTCTTTGATAGTTGTGAAACAGTCCCTAAATATCTGATGGAATTTCCATCATCAGGCCCCATATGTCGATGCACCATTGTGTGAATCAGGTCTATGCACAGTGGAGGCGGGGCCTGGTAATGCAAATTACATTATCAAGACCCAGCCCACTTCACAAATAAGTCAAGCGGGACCCTGGAGGGTGGTAGGTATGTTTTTATTACATTGGTTGAAGTGAGCCCAGAGCTGCGCTTTACTGCAGAATTGCACCAGGAAGGTGCATAATTTGAAGTATAGGTATGAAATACGGGGGGGGGGGGGGTTTGTGGGGAGGAAAACAGGGACCACCTTACTACCTACACTTTAAGCCATATTTTAACACCAAGTAACATGTCGAATAACTCCAGACTTGAGCTTGAAAGACTCAAGATTCAAACGTCAAAGTTAGGCTCGGTACAGCCGATTATCGGGTCAATCACCTGATAAACTACAACTTGGCCACATATCACATTAGTGTGTATAATCACACGATGAACAACAATCGTTTCAAAGTGCCAATTGTGGTTTCATTTGGTAGGTTGTACTGTTTAATAATCTCGTTCCAATCACCTTCCGATCATGCAGTGTGTATACACTCACAATCATGATCTCCGATACAGTTTACAGAGTCATGGTCTTTTCAGCCGATGCCGGCATTGAACATGTCCTGGTGATTAAATGTAGAGAGTGCTGTAGATGGAATAGTTTGTTCGTTCTGAGACTGAAAATTTTGTTTCAGAGTCACAGAAGCTAACACAATTTGTAAGGACATGTAAATAGCAATAACAAGGCGGTTAATCAGTGTCACAGGGAAGAATGAGTGACTTTTGTGCTGTCATTCTCTAAACGACAGATGAAGAGCACCGATCTGAAGGTAAATCATGTCAGTGTGTATGCATGAATCACCTGACCGGTCGGACCTTCAGTCGTAGGTATTATCGTTGTAGATAATATATTGGTCGAAAAATTCTCCAGTGTGTACCTAGTCTCACACACATTTGCGATTGTGATATGCCCAAGTTTTGCCTCCATTCAGCATTCACACCTACAGTAACCTTATCCTCAACACTGCTAGATATTGATTCTAATGTTGCTTGTTTTATTTTTTATTCATAATCTATTAGAATAAGTGGCAGTGTGTATTCAGGATAAACATACTGTAGGGATCAATGATACCTATATTTACAACCGTTCATGCTGTCTCCACTATGTATTCAACTCAGCAAAACCTCCAGCTGAACACAGATCACAATGGTATGTAGACTTGAAAGTCAAGTTACAATTAAAATAACACAGAGAGACAGGTTAACAAAAGACTGAGGCAGCACCATATTATGTAGGTATAATCCCGTAAATTTTATTGTTCTGTCTCAGAAGTTTACTTAATTGATTTAAAATATGTGGGTCTATTATGCTGCTATAGTATGTTCAGTTACTTTTAGATTTTCAGTGTACTGGAACAGCCCAGCCTTTGTCCAATCCCATGTTACTGCATACCTGACGTGCTTTACCATTGAGGACAAGAAAAGGACTCAAGTAGAGCAAGTCAGCAATTTGTAGTGTTGTATTGTCTACATACAACCTTAGGTTGCATTCTACAGAGGAACATTAGTAACGTTTAGCCAACAACATGCTGCAGGGTTTTCTGAAAGGGATACAAATAATTTTGAATCACTCATCGCAATCGTATAAATACAGTGTAATTTCATACTTTCCAACTCTCCCAGAATGTCCAGGAGACTCCCGAAATTCGGGTCAGTCCCACAGACTCCCGGGAGAGCTGGCAAATCTCCCCCATCCCGCAATAGCGGGGCTAAAATGACACGATTTGAGCTGAATGGCGTCATTTTGGCCAAGCCAGGTGACGCGATTCACTGCGCCCCACCCCTCCCGCTTTCTAAACACGCCCCTCTCCCGGATACAACTTGCCAAAAGTAGGCAAGTATGTGTAACAGAACTAGTATGCATGTGAACAGCTAAATGCTTGTACACACCGCATTTCAAATAACACGACAATAAAAAATGTTTTTACATGGTTGTGCGTTGTATGCTTTTTAAATAACTGGTATGGCCTGCGATTGATTTAATTAAAAATAACATGCCAATTTATGTTTTTTTCTCTTTCTTATTACTTTTGACTCAAGATATGTGTGTAGGCCCAATGTGTCTTAGAGTGGATGCTTCCTGTGTTCCTATTTTAGATGGACTGTCACTCTCCTTGTTCCTCTTTCTTACCAAATCAAATCTCTCTATGATTTTTAGTATAGAAAATGTGTTTCACCTCCTAAAAAAACCGTCCTTTGCATCAAAATCTATAACATTACCACTGCTGGAATATTATTATTATATTATAGTGTATTTTATTTTAGTCAGTTGTGCTATTTCTAGCTGTATAAATAGAACTATGTTCATTGATATTTGTATCTTAAATTAGATGGCCAAAATGGATGGAAACCAGCCACTAACATATTGGTTAAGCAGCTGGATCTCAGGCTTCCCTGAAAAATAACAACATACACAGGCTGATGGTAATAACAACATACCCAATAATATTCTGATTTATTTTGATTGGGTTACCATCAGTCATCTAGTTTGTTTTAGAGCGACACACTGTGATATTGAAATTCACTGCTCACATTACAGCGTGCGCGGCCAGCTTAGGTCTTATCTATGGCCCTTCGAAACGTAGATTATTATGTAGGAGTATTATATAGTGGTTAGCAGGGCCGCCATCAGGTGGGTACAGGGATTACAGCAGAGTGGGGCCCCACCATTCCTGGGCCCAAACAAATTTATTATGAGAGGGGGTCTGCGCAGTGAATTAAGGGATGAACTGGGTGCCATTTCTAGGCAGCAGCTGCTCCTGAGGTGTGAGAGGTGGTGTGGGAAGACCTCTGCGGGTAATTAAGGATGCGGCAGCAGCCCCCTTGTAAGCAGCATGTCTGCCTCCACTCCCAATAGCTGGCAAGAAGACACAGAGAGGTAGATAAACTATTTCAGAGGTTCGATGTAACCAAGGATGGGGGGTGACTGTAGAGAATGGAGGGGGGCAATTGTTTGGTTCAGAATAGTTTAAAAATGAGGGTAGGGTGAGAGAAGGAAGGAGGGAGGGCCTGCCTCTTACATTTGTACTGAGCCCCTCAATTTCAGGTGGTAGCCCTGATGGTCAGTAATATAAGCTAAATTCATGATGCAGTGAAAAGTGACCAGTGATAGAGACTGAGGGAAAAAAGATACAAAGATATGACTGCAGCTCTATGGTATAGCTGTCATCTGTCTCTAATTTCAAGGGCAGTGCCAGGTTTTTAAAGTTTGTGGCTGCTCATTTTTGTTCCAGCAAATGTCATGACCATCACATTATATTACTTTATTGTATACTACATTATTGGCCAAATGTACAATACATTTTCTCTTTTTCTGCATATACAATGCAACTCTTATTATCCATTCTAATTCTATGGCCTTCATTATTTAAAATGTGACATGTTACTAAATATTCAATGCACGTGTCATGACTGCACAGTGTGTAACACACTTCTTGCATGTAGCGTACCAGCAAAAAAGTGACCCTGGATTTTATATATATATATATATATATATATATATATATAACCATGGGCTCAAGTAGGGCTGAATGATTTCCATGTATTTTTGTTACATAGATGGAATGTAGTAGTGATTGACATTGGGGGTGGAGTGGCACACTAAAAAATTGGCATAGGGCGGACATGTGTTAGGCTGGGTACACACTACAGTGCTCTCAGCCAATTATCGAGCCAATCAAACGATAAATTACCGTTTGGCCCAATATTAGTATGTACGCTGCAATGATAAACAATTATCGTTCCAAAGCACAACGTATAGTTTAGTATAGTATAGTTTGATCTGATTATTACACCGGACTAAAAATGTTGTTCAACGATGGAAGGATGTTGTTCCAATCCTGCAGTGTGGCCATGGCCGGCAGTTTTCATAGATCTCTATGGAGTGTGCAGAGCCACGATCTTTTCAGCCGATGGTTATGACAGATACAGGTGAATCGTGTAAAACATGTATAGTGTGTACACATGAATCCGCATTCTGATTGTGACTCTTTTCTTTTCTGTCATTGGTAAAATCGTTAAAGATGATGCATCAGGAGAAATCTTCTGTAGTCTGTACCCAGGATTATTCTAAGTATATCCTGGTTACAGCAATTACGTTTTATCGGGATTAGGAGCCGAAATATAAAAGCTAATCTGATTAGTGCATTACTCAAATGTGAAAGATGAAAACTTTCAATTACCTAATTGTTTGCCACAAAGATAATCCCTAACAATTATCTACAGTGCAGTACAATTAGGGATAAACAAAATACAATAGTGAAATACAATTCTAAACATAAGAAAATATAAAGAATAACTGATGATAGTTTATATAAGGGTTAATGCACTACAAATCAGTACTCTTGCTTCCAAGACTTCTCCTGAGCTGCTACCACCAATGAAATTCCCTATCAGACATGATCAGACTTTCTCTCATTCATTAAATCATTAAACTCTATAAAAAAAACACTTTTGTACTAATGTCCAAATCTCTACTCTGCCCACACTATCTCTGCTTGTCTCAACACTACCCTTTATCCACAATATTGTAAGTTCTCTCATGTGGAGGCCCTTCCATACCCTGTGTATTTATTTATACATTTATTTTGTCCCTATGCTCTGTTTGCTAACTGTCCAGCGCTGTGGAGCACTGTTGCGTTTTACAAACTATTCAACAATAACAATACTACTGCTAATAATGATAATAATAAGTCTCTAAAGAGTTCTGTGGTCATACAAGAGCACAAGGCTGTAGACCTATATCTATAATAATTTACAGTAGCGGGTGGGGGCTTTATGCCTTATAATGCACTCTTTTCCTAATGAACATCAAGGAAATTACATTAGAATGTACTGATTCTAAGCATCAGATCTCACGGTTTGTACAGACATTACTTACAACTATTTATACATATAATAACATCACTTACAGCACTGGGGTCATGAGTTCAATTCCTGACCATGGCCTTATCTGTGTGGAGTTTGTATGTTCTAACCGTGTTCGCGTGGGTTTCCTCCAGGTGCTCCTGTTTCCTCCCACACTCCAAAAAAACATACTGGTAGGTTAATTGGCTGCTATCAAATTGACCCTAGTCTATCTCTGTGTGTGTTAGGAAATTTAGACTGTAAGCTCCAATGGGGGCAGGGACTGATGTGAATGAGTTCTCCGTACAGCGCTGCGGAATCAGTGGCGATATATAAATAAATGGTGATGATGATCACTTATGTATAACAAGTCTGCATGGGTGCTAGAGAATTCAGCATTTCTTTGTTTACATAGGGTTGGCCATGTATTAGTCACATCTACATGCTGGTAGATATCAGATTTTGAAGGCTTCTGACGATTTTCACATTCTTCCAGTAATGTGTCAGGTTTGCAATGAGCTGAACATCCCCACCTCAGTTTACCTAACATGAATGTTTTGCAGATTGAAATCATACTAAGTTTCCTCATACACTCTAAAATCATACTGATGAGTTAATTGGCTGCTGACAATATTAACACTAATGTGTGTGTGTCAGGGAATTTAGACTGTAAGCTCCAATGGGGCAGGGACTGATGTGAGTGACAAATATCCTCTGTACAGCGCTGCGGAACTGGCGGTGCTATAAAAAAATGAATGGTGATGATGATAATACAGTACATATGTAACTGGAAACTGGGGCTGACTTTTAGAGCCCAGCCGCTCAGGTACTTCTCAGTGCTCATGGCAAAAAGCTCCATGCACAAGTGGTATTTTAATGCACCAGTTATCCACTGCGATGGAGGGCATTCAGGTGAATGGGAACACTTCTAAGACCCAAAATTAAAGATCATTGAGGTCTATGAAGAAGGGTTACACGACTCAAACAGACATTTGCACTGTGAAGCACATGGTGGGCAGCATGGTGGCTTAGTGGTTAGCACTTCTGCCTCTCAGCACGGGGTCATGAGTTCAATTTCCGACCATGTCCTTATTTGTGTTGTGTTTGTATGGGTGCTCCAGTTTCCTCCCACACTACAAAAATATACTGAGAGGTTAATTGGCTGCTATTAAATTGACCCTAATCTGTGTGTTAGAGAATTTAGACTGTAAGCTCTATTGAAGCAGGGTCTGATGTGAGTCCTTTGTACAGCGCTGTGGAATTTGTGGTGCTATATAAATGATGACGATGATGGCAACCAAGGGCAGAAATACTAAATTATATATTTATTTCGGAGCATTCTGCATATTAATGAAGCAAAATTCAAACTCAAAGACGGTATCGCCTGCACTTCAGATCTCTGCAGAAGGGCCGGTTTGTCAAATATGATTTGTGAGATCTTTTGCCACAACTTTGCTCATCTCAAAGTAATAGGCCTATTAGTAAAACTATGCTATTTATATGCCAGTAAAATACCAATTAAATGCACTTTCAAATCATATGCATACGTTGTACAGTGTCTTGCTGAGTAAGGCAATTATTTTATGCAATCGATCCACAAAAGAACTACAGAACATTGAGAAACAACTATTTTACTTCATTTTGATAATAAACAAGAAGGCAAAGTACAGACCAGGCTTCTTACTATCACTCTGTGTTGCCCTGAATGGCCATGTGAACAGCCCTTTATCACCATAGGGATCCCTGTTATTAGCTTTACTTGAGCTGAACTTTGTACTGTTCAATGGAGTTTGAATAGAACACTGTTGAAGAGGAAGGGCAAAGCAAACTGAACCCCCATATGCATTCTAAGCAAGCTGAAGAAACAGATCATCAGCAGTTAGTTATATAGTGCCACTAATTCAGCATCGCAATACATGGCCCCATTGGAGCTTACAGACTCAATTCCCTACACAGAGCGAGAGATACTATGGTCAATTTAATAGCAGCCAGTTAACCTACTAGTATGTTTTTGGAGTGTGGGAAGAAACCAGAGCACATAAAGGAAATCTACACAAACACAGAGAGAACATACAAACTCCACAAAGAAAAGGCCATGATGAGGAATTGAACTCATGACCCAAGTTCTGTGAGGTAGAAGTGCTAACCACTAAGCCACCGTGCTGCCCTATCACCATACATGCTTGTATGCTCCAGCAGCAGTGTCCCTGCAAATTATTTTCAAATGTTGGAATCCATATCTACCCAAGTCTTGTTACTAACATAAATAAGTCTTGTGTAATGTTCAAATAAGGAGAATAATACTTTGGAAGTGGGAGTTACATAGCTAGTGAGCCCTTTTTAATTAGTGCAGATAAAAGCAAGTTTAGCAAAGACCATTAACTGTAATTTGTGGAATTTCTCTACTGTGGAACTGTCATGAATAAAGGCAGGTTTGTTAGGAATAGGACTGCATGGTCTGTCACAGGGATGAGCAAACCACTGTGACATTTCACACAAATCCAGTTTTGTAGAGCTGCCAAATTACCATTTTTGTTTTTTGCTCCACCAAAAATGGAACTGAGATTGCTATGCCATTCTACACTGTATTTGTTTTTAAACTGCTAATCTGGCAATACACATAGGGCTAGATTTACTAAACTGCGGGTTTGAAAAAGTGGGGATGTTGTCTATAGCAACTAATCAGATTCTAGCTGTCATTTTGTAGAAAGTACTAAATAAATGAAAGCTAGAATCTGATTGGTTGCTATAGGCAACATCCCCACTTTTTCAAACCCGCAGCTTAGTAAATCTAGCCCAAAGTGTTGGCCTGAATTGAAATCAGTTCAGGTGCAAGCTGACTGGGTTCATTCAATTAAGTGAATTGTAACACAATGAGGCAGCACAAGTCTTTCACAGAAAAATGACTTTCTTGACAATCAGTTCTGCAGCAAGTGGAAAACCATTTTTGTCGGACACCCAATGAATACTTTGTACAGCCCTAATGGAAGTCAGTTAAAAAAAATATTTGGTAACTATGTAATGATGTAAAGATACAGTATTCTTGCACTATTTCTCAGGGGAATCCGTTACATTTGCTAAAATCTGGAATAGTTCCAGCTAAGGCCAAAAGAAAAAGGTCCAAAGCCAGATCCCAGATTCCCACTGCTCATTGCAAAACAAACCAAGTTAATTACGGAACTTCTTTCTTAAACGCAGTGATGGCCTACTGTGTCCTGACCCCCACACCACTCCTCTAAGGAAGAATGCATGTCAGAGACTAATAATGTGAAATCAGATTTCAAGCTAAACATCTATATAGTTTGCATTTCTCCTGAACATTTATATTGTTAAACTGAGCAGTGAAGCAAATGGAACATTAATGCTATGTACTGAGCTTGAGCAAGCTCGGACAAATGGATTCTGCGGTACAAATGTCTTCATTACAATGTGTAAAGAGTTTGAGTCATTGCTGTGGGGATTTTCAGCAATTTTTAAGAAAAGGTAATTCTAAAAAGAAGTAAAAAATTTGGAGAGCAACAACAAAGCCCACATGTCGCCCACAGACATTGTGGGCAGTTATTTTATAGGCTGAACCAAACTTCATGAGAATATAACCTACCACTTCACTAGGAAATAGGGACATTGCAGAGGTAAGTACAATGCAATTTGGACATGAAAATGGCCACCTGAAATGTGAATCAGAAATCTTGTAAAAGGTGTCAAATAATATATATAAGTATATAGAGACAACTAGACTTAAAATGCAAGTTCGGTCTCCAGTATCACCTTTATGCTGATGACATTCAACTGTACATTTCTTCTTCTGACCTTTCCCCCTCTCCTCTTTCGTGTATCTGACTGCCTCTCCACCATCTCCTCCTGGATGTCCTCACGCTTCCTTAAAATTAACATTGCTAAAACTGAACTTATTTTTTTCCCTTCTTCTAAATCTTCATCCCACCATGATCTCTCTATCACTGTTGATAATACCATCATCTCTTCTGTTCTCCAACTCCGCTGCCTGGTCATCATCCTCAACTCCTCCCTCTCTTTTGCCCCTCACATTCAATCTCTTGCCCAATCCTGTCGCTTCCAACTACGCAACATCGCCCGCATCCGACCCTTCTTATCTCAAGATGCCACCAAAACCATTATCCATGCACTCATCATTTCCCGTCTTGATTGCTGTAACCTTCCCTTCACCGGCCTCCCCTCTCCCACCTCACCCCCCTTCGTTTTATATGCTATGCGGCTGCGAAACTTATCTTTATTTCAGGCAAGCTCCTCCTCTGCCTCTCCACTCTGCCTTGCATGATAAGTAGGGACATACTTCCCTAGTTCCTTGGAGTGTGATCAAATAGCAGAGCCGTGGGACTGCAGGACAGTCCCCTCAAATCAGGACTGTACCGCTGAAAATCAGGACAGTTATGTTGTATATAAACAGCTATTTTTATTACGTTTTTCTGCACACACTGCAAATATATATGCGATAGTTCTCATAACTTCACCTTCACAAAACTTGAAATGTTACACATTCTATTTGCACTTGCTAAGTAGCTGAGTACAAGCTATTGTTTTCTGTCACCAGAAAGGTGACAGAAAACATAAAAAAAGGTGTTTGCACTGTCTTTTAACTCAAATATCTTTGCATTTCATAAGCTAAAACTTATCTACTATATAAATGCCTAGTGGCGTGTGTGAAAAAAAAACAAAAAACCAAGCTGCAGCGCCACCTGCTGGGCAGAGTTATACACTGACCTATATATTTCTTGAAGGAGAAGTGACAGTTGGGAGTGGTTGGTGGTTGCCGGGGGTGACAGTGGGGAGTTTTTAAAACCTTAAGTAGCTTGATGAAGGATGTGGCGATGAAGATGAAGGATGAGGTGATGGAGAAAAATGATGAAGTGGTGACATGTGGACAAAACCACGTTAAAAAAGGGCGCTTGCGTCGGGAAGTAACGCTCTTCCCCTGAGGAGGCCTGGGCTAGGCCCAAATGCATGACAAGAACCTTTTTAACACCTTAAGTAGCTTGATTTGACTAGAATGCATGAGTATCATGCACGGGTTAACTTGTAATATATATATATATATATATATATATTATTCCTGGCAGCTGTTATATATAAACTGACTTAGGTTTTTATTATACCCCACCATTATGCAAGCCCAGACGGCCCGGGTCGAGGTGCAGTATGAATGGTCCCAGATCTAATTCTCGGGCCTTTTGGTGTGGTAATTCCCAGGTCTGCCCAGGGAAGCCTGCACCTCTTGTGATGTTGCCATGGAGACCCCGGGCAGACCCGTGATCAGTATGATCCCCCGGCAATATCCCAGGTTCATATACCCGGGATATTGCGTGGGCGGCAGTATGAAGGCGGTATTAGTGGTCCTTTATAGTTGAACATACAGAATAGGCAATGCTAACCTTTGCAGCTTCCAGCATTGGGTGGGGGGAGGGGTTCTGGATGTTTTGCACACCTTCTTTTAATGGGATATAAATGGACGACTATTAATAGAAAAATATTATAAAACTATAGATTACTAAGAATTATAAGATTGGAAGAAGAATGAATTTCCGTTTTAAACTATAGAAACAACAAGGGCTTGTGTAGAAATGCATAGTAAGCAGGTGTTTTACTATCTACTCTGTTACAGGTGTAATACTGCTTAAGGGCAGGTATGCCGTACGTGTGCTTGTCACACCCAGTAACACTCCTATGTCTGCATCTTCCGCTCTCCATATATTACCTTTTACTAATGAATTGCTGCCTACAGGCTCCTTCCCCTCCAGATAACAATTTTTCTTGTCAACCTCCCATATTAACAAGTAATTTGTTCTGTTAATAGACTGAATTACAAGTTTCCAGAATGAATAATATTTAATTGTTCTAAGCACTAATTAGATAACTGTCAAAATAAATTTGTGTTGTTTTCTCATGACTTCATTTTCTGTATAGTCACAACGTGATATTTTTTAATCCCGTCATAAATCAAAAGAATGACTGCTTTACACACATTCCAATTTGATCTAACACGGCAGAGACACATTTACATTTTCAGTGCACATGGAACGTAAGACACTTGTAGGATTGTCAGAATTCATTGCATGTTTACAATAAACATTCTTCAAATACGTTAAATTGATTGATCCTTTTGGATGAATATTTTACACCTAGGGATTTGCTAAAACTTTGAAATGTGGAGGTGTTGATTATTGCACCCAATCAGATTCTAGCTGTCATTTTCTAAAATGTACTAGATAAATGATATCTAGAATGTGATTGGTTGTATGGGCAACACCTCCACTCTTACTTTTTAGAAGTTTTTGTAAATCTATCCCCTAATCCAATCAGATTAAATATATGCTAATCTACATGTGATTATAATGGATATATTTTCACCCGCACACCAGTTTGTTTCAAATTACATATTATTACATATTAATTCAATTAAAAAAAGGTTGGATGGAATGATCTATTATAAATGTGTGTGGCCAACTTTATATTTTTATATTTTTGTGATAGATATATTAAGTCTGTTTATAATAAAGAGCAGGACACATTGTTACTGCACGGCCTGTGGTAAACTACTGTATAAAAATAGAAAAAAAAAATTATTGATATTATAAATGCTGATCAATTAGTCCAAAAAAGCCAATATATTTTTGGAAGTAGAGTTTTTGAAACCCACTGAAAAGTTAAATCATAAAAAGTTACACCACACAAAATATAATATTACATGAAGTTTTTGGGGTCTATTTATTAAAACTGTGCAGTGACATGCAAATTGCAGCGATGCGTAATGAAGTACCGCTGTAATTTATCATGCTGGGGCTGCTCTGGGAGCTCCGACACAGTCCCACCTCCAGCACGAAGATTTTTTTGCTGTTCAGCCTAACAGTGCCGGTGAACGGAGGAAGTGCTGGGCAGATGCAAGTAGCACTTCCATGGTGAGGGATCTAGCACAGTCGGAGAGGCTTCAGCTGGACCCCAATGAAAATGACAGGTAACTCCATCCTGAGATGGCGTTACCTTGAGCTTTTTGCAGCTTAATAAATTGTAGAACTTCGCAGTCCCCATTAAATGGGTTATGGTAGGAGAAATCTTCAATTTCTAATATCATAAACCCTTAATAAATTGTGTAATGCCCATTGTACAAAGAAAATGGCTTTTTTTTTTTATCTGTTTTAATGGCTGGTCGTATTGTAACAATTAGACCCCATAGGTACAAACAGAACTTTGGGAAGTAAGTACACATATACATTGTAGGTGGTGGGAGGAATACATGCACAAAAATAAGACACGGGCACTAGGATTAATAAATAACAAATAATCGTAAAAACAATAATTAAAATGTAATTTCAATCCTTAAACTATAGAGCTCTGTTGTAGTGTTAGCACTTATGCCTTACAGCACTGTGGTCATGAGTTCAATTCCCGACCATGGCCTTATCTGTGAGGAGTTTGTATGTTCTCCCCGTGTTTGCGTGGGTTTCCTCCGGGTGCTCCAGTTTCCTTCCACACTCCAAAAACATACTAGTAGGTTAATTGGCTGCTAACAAAATTGACCCTAGTCGATCTGTGTTAGTCTGTCTGTCTCTGTCTGTGTTTGTGTGTGTCTGTGTGTGTATGTTAGGGAATTTAGACTGTAAGCCCTAATGTGGCAGGGACTGATGTGAGTGAGTTCTCTGTACAGCGCTGCGGAATTAGTGGCGCTATATAAATAAATTATGATGATGATGATGATAACCACTACTCCCGTAAAATAGTATCCAGATATGCTAAAAAAATATTTTATGATGCATAAAGGTCGTTTTAGCCCAATAAAATGAAAGTTATGATATAGCATGCTCTAAACGGAATTGTTATTGTTCATTGTAATTTGCAATAAAGAACTGCTGAGAATGTGTTTCACAATTCCCATTCCCACCTCTCCCTTTTTTTTGTCTCATATTCTTGATCAGAAAGCACAGTCTCGTCCAACACTGGATGAAGTTTTTTTATTTGGGGATGGGCAGGGGGCGCATTCCTTGGAGGAGCACCCCCCTCTCGTTCACACACCCATGCACTGATTATTAACCTTCAAGATTGAGAAATGTATTGTAATTCAGCAACTCCCAGCAGGCGCCCCCTCTGGTGTTGGATAGGGGAGGTTGGATTGTGCCCAACAGTCTGCTGGCAGGTGGTGGTCCCGCCTTCATTGCCCAGCCACTCAGGTGCGTGGTGACTCTGCCCCCCCTGCCACTTCACTTAGCATATAAAGACAGCCGCTCCCAGTCCTTCCAGTCTGTCCTGTACTCGCATAGTTCTGCTATATCGCCTGTACTGCGCTACACCGCAAGTATCCACCATGTCCATCAGAGTCAGCAAAGTCAACTACCGCACCTCCAGCAGCGCTGCCCCGCGCTCAGGCGGCTTTAGCAGCTTCTCTTACAGCGGAGCTCCAGCCAGTAGCAGAGCCAGCACAGCATCGTTCAGCCTGGGCTCCAGCTATGGAGGTGGCTCCAGGTTTGGCAGCGGCTACAGGACGGCCTATGGTGGTCTGGGGGCAGGTGCGGGCTCCGCCGGGATCACTGCCGTCAGCGTCAACCAAAGTCTGCTGTCCCCCCTTAATCTGGAGATCGACCCCAACATCCAGCAAGTCAGGACCCACGAGAAAGAACAAATCAAGACCCTTAACAACAAGTTCGCCTCCTTCATTGACAAGGTGAGCCTCAAGCCACTCTTACTTGGCTACCCTCTTCCCCCCAGGTATACACCCTATCACCCGCTGGAAGATCATGGCACGCAATCCTACGCCCACACAACAATCCCCTTCCAATATTTCACCTGAACCCAGTTTCAGAAGTATCCTACATCTCTCACGTAGTGGTCCTTTCTTACTTCAGTACCTAAATACAAGATCAGTAGTCTGCACAATAATAACATGTTACCATATGCTTGACAATTTTTAATTGCCTACCTTCATAATGAACCTATTCTGAATAACAGCGCCACCATTGCCAGACCCGCTGACACACCCACTCCACTCCAGTGCCAGACACCAGATACCAGACTTCGTGGTGGCCATTGACCTCCCCAGTAGACAGCATTAAATGAATGTCCCGTACATCTGTAAAGAATTTTTTTTTTTAATCTTTCGGCTGCCGGAGAGTTTTGCATGTTCTCCAGGACAATGTCCTTGGTTTCAGCACCTCCTGGCAGTGAATGGGTTAAAGTTACTGTAAAGTGAAACGTTCCTCTCATTCACTTGCTATTATTAATAATGCTCTTTTGTGTTGTTAGCAGTTGTTCATGTTGTTGATGACATGTTTTTACTTAGATCTTATTTCTTCGTTGCCATTGTATTATTGTTATAACATGGATCTAAAAAGAGCCTAGGTTGGATTATTGCACAGGAGATATAACAGTTTCAGCTCAGTATTTTATCTTCGTGTACAATGAAAATAAGCTGTATATGTAATTATTATAATGCAGTCATTGCAAAATTTAAATTAAGTTTATGAAATATATGAAATAAACTAAATATATAAATTCCTTACTTAAAACAAGGCTACAGGGTAACAAACAACATACCATGACTATAGCACACACATGCTATAACCTTATAACATTCCCTTTTATCATACCAGCCAATTGTCCCGGTACAGGCAGGATCTGACAATTTAACCATTCTTTGTCTGAGCTCCTCGGTTTGTCAGGATCTCCTTGCAATGCTGACTATTCTTACATGGCATTTGCAGATTAATTTCTTTCTTTTCACCATTATCTACTATGTTATACATGATTTTAGATCTCCTGTGGTACCAGTTGTTGATCAAAGGATTTGTGCAACTGCAAAACTAATACTAAATTGATTCTAGCAGCTGCCACATAATCCTTTTCTACTACACCCAACTATTAGTTCTTATCTGGATCCTCCTGGATTAGTTTCCTATCTGTTGTAGAAGGGAGGGGCGCGTGAGGAGAATACTTACCTGTACACATTACCTTATAGGGCAATGATAGCAGCCTGCACCTTGCTTTGCCCTGCTCATTATCATGTGCACACAGAATAGTCCGCCACAAAGTACACAAACCCATTCCAGAGTGAAATGTCACTAGTCAAACAAATTTGGCACCATGCCGAGTTTCTCATATTTGAATATGATTTTCCATTTCATTTATAAAATACAGTCACAAGTGAACAAAATGCAGAGAAAATAGTGAACACTCAAAGTAATTTGACTTACTGTACGTAAAGGGCTATTAAACTGACAACACAAGTTGCCTTATACAAGAAGCAATAAAGTACACTCATCCACATATGTGTAAATGTTTCCATACCTTGCCAGAATGTGAGATATTTCACATTGTATTTGCATTTCCTGAGTAGCTGAATGAAAGCTATTGTTCGTATACATCAGGCTAGGAAAAGGCTGTCTTCAGTGCCCTTTAATCTTGTTCAAGACTAGAAGTCTCTGTTGTATGTTGAGAACATTTCACAACTTTACCTTAGATATCGTCAGCTCCAATAATCTCCTGGAAATTTTAAATATATATTTGTGAATCTTAATAGCAGCTCTTTTAACTAAGAACCTTAGTTAAAAGAGGTTTGGGGTTTAGGGGTCTTTAAGACCTGAATTAAATTTCTGTGAATACATTTGTCTCTCATATAACAGTCCACTGTTTGTTATGATTCTGCCAGAAAAGTCAGTGACACCTCATAATTACACCCTGGGCAGTAATAGTTTAATTCCTTGCCAGTGCTACCACTGGATATAAACAGCTTCTTACTGAGTATAATATATATAAACATGAACTAACTTTAATAAGAAAGATTAATATAAATTTATGTGCCAGTACAGTAACCGGTCTCCAAACAGTTCTGAGATCTAGCAACACAGAGCATTATGTTACAGTCTTATAAAATTAATTTCAATCTAAAACTAGCTTTGTTATAGCCCATGAATGGGCCTCTGCATAATATTCTCTCTATATAAAACTATATCCTTTGTCTATTAATGTCTTTTTTCATTAGATGAACCTTATTCATTTAAATAGAGGTCCTGGGTGACTCCCATGGATGTTAATAGTTTGGAATATGTGGGAGGCTTGAGTAAATCCTCCCCTATGGTAGAAACATTGACTCTTAATTTACAAAATAAACAGATAATATATGATACATTTTATTCATTAGCATTTATATAGGGCCTACATATTATACAGTGCTTTTACAGGGGATATTCAATCATTCACATCAGCCCCTGCCACAGTGGAGCTTACAATCTATATTCCCTACCACACACACACACACAGTAGGGCTATTGTTGTCAGCATCCAATTAGCCTACCAACATGTCTTTGGGTGTGGAAGGAAACCAGAGCACATGGAGGAAACCCAAGCAAATATGGGAAGAACATAGAATCTCCACACTGAAGGTCCTTGGTTGGAAGTGAACCCATGACCCCAGTGCTGTGAGGCAGCAATGCTAACCACCACGCCCCATTAAATTTCCTGAAGATGAGGCCAGCTAGGTCGTTTTATGTCAACTCTGATTGGAATCTACCATATCAATGGGGATAAACAGTAAATGTGGTCAGACAATGACTGCATCTGACTCTATATATAGCCATTGTTTGAATGTAACAATAAGGTGGCATCCATTAATGTAAATATTTGATATCACCTGTTGTAGGTCCGCTTCTTGGAACAACAGAACAAGATGTTGGAAACCAAGTGGGGTCTCCTCCAGAACCAGAAGACAACTCGCAGCAACATGGACGGCATGTTTGAGGCGTACATCAACAACTTGCGCAGACAGCTTGACACTCTGGGTCAGGAGAAACTGCGCCTGGAATCTGAGTTTGGAAACATGCAAGGTCTGGTGGAGGACTTCAAGAACAAGTGAGTAACTTCTAGTTATGCCTCATATTCACTGGACCATCAGCAGGCGCGGGCTGGGAGAGGGAAGCCCGGGGGGCACACAGGCGGCCGCATCACATGACACGGGATGCGGCCGCGTCATGATGACACGGCTGCATCGCCTGTCATGTGATGCGGCCGCCTGTGCGCTGACGCGGCCGCATCTCATGTCATCAGATGCCTACCCCCCGGCCCTAATAGTGGTCTGACTGAGCGGTCCCCCCGGGCCAGCCCGCCCCTGACCATCAGTCACCTACACAAAGTGGAGGGCGGCCATGTTGTAGGCTGAAACAATATTCATGAGAGTGCCGCCTATTGCTCAGTGATCACACTAGGTCAGCGTTGGCTAACCTGTGACACTCCAGGTGTTGTGAAACTACAAGTCCCAGCATGCTTTGGCAATATATAGCAGCTTATTGCTGGAGGGGTATGCTGGGACTTGTAGTTTCTCAACACCTGAAGTGTCACAGGTTAGCCAACGCTGCACTAGGTTGTAATTATTTTTGTAGCTACTACAATGATGGCCACCGATTTTTTTTTTTTTCCATTTCTGAGGTATATGTAGTGAACAACCTCTTTGAAATGGATATGTAGTACAGGACAAAGGGGGTCACATTATTTACTGGTGGATAGCGAGAGTGATCCACTTCTTTGTATAGATAAAAACAACTTCCATTTCAACCTATTTAATGGATTGCTATATTTCTGATATTATAATGCACTACATTTTTGATCACAGCCTCTGTTCCCTTTAAGCAGGGCCTATATGATGGTGAAATAAAGTCATTGTTATAAAACAAATCAGCATAATTCAGGGTTGCCCTAAACAGCATATTTTTAAGACAGCCCTTCAAGGGTAGACTCCTCAGGAGATGATGCTGGTAACTCTTTTTTTCTCGTGGTCTCACAGATCATTGATTTATGACATGGACTGGGTCCAACTATGAATTTGAAATGGCTATTACAGCATTTTAATCAGTAGCAGGACTTTTCTCTTTATGGGCATGTTCTCTAAGAGCCTGGAAGTGACATCGGACTTCTTTGTCTCCACATATGGTGATATTCAGAGACAGAGTTTAGGCAGAGGAAAGAGAGCAATTGCCCATGGCCCCAGCCTTGTTATAAATATATCCACAGTGGTGGGTATATTGCAGCATTGGTAGTTTAAAATCACCACCAGTCCTTGTCTGCATTATAAGGCATTGGAGACACGATCTGGCTATTAGTTATGCACTGAACAGGGATCCGTGGTGTGGGATCCAACAGAGCTATTATACAGCAACCTGTACTACATTGTAGATTAATGTTCTAGTATTATTATTATCTTTTATTTATTTATTTTGTTTATAAAGACTAATATTTGTAGGTTTAAAAGGGTGGATGTTTTTATTTCCACATGAAATGGTGTGACACCAGCCAAGCAATCATCACACCACCTTGATTTTTGCCCTGCAGCCCATGTTTAAAACCGGTCCTGGTGATATAATTCCTTAAGATTACCAATTCTTCCTGTCTGCATTTGTGAGCATTCTTGAAAGTTATATAAATAAGACCACGCAACCCCTTTTGAAAGTTTGACGAAATTAGAGAAGTTTTATAACCATAAATGGCAAGTGAGCAGTTGGTGCAGTGAACAGCATATCTGGAATCATCATATTAGAGAAAGTTCTGCCAACTTTTAGGCAGCAGAACAGATTCATCTTAAAGTGAGAGTTTCTCTTTCCCTATTTCGTCTATATTTAGACTGTGCTTCACACAACAGATTCTAAAGCTTTTTATATTTTCTGCAGATATGAAGAAGAAATCAACAGACGTACCGAAATGGAGAATGAGTTTGTCCTGCTGAAGAAGGTGGGAAATTCCTCAACTTGAGAAATGTTTTTCTTGATTTAAAAAGTGTCGTTATACTAACACTGGGAAATTTGTCTGTAGGATGTGGATGAGGCTTACATGAACAAGGTACAGCTGGAGGCAAAATTGGAGGCACTGACAGATGAAATTAACTTCTTGCGCCATCTTTATGAGGAGGTAAGAAATGGTTATATCAATGCTGAAAAATGATGCACATTTTAAAGAGAAATCCAAATCGACGCTTTTGAATGTTTTCCTGTAGATTTTCCCATTTAGATTGTAAGCTCTCTGGGACAGAAAACACAAACTTCCTCATTTTATTGTCGTTGCCCTATTTCCTTTGCCTATAATTTGTAAAGCACAGCATACACTGGAGGTGCTATGCAGCGTACACTGGAGGTGCTATGCAGCGTACACTGGAGGTGCTATGCAGCGTACACTGGATGTGCTATGCAGCGTACACTGGAGGTGCTATGCAGCGTACACTGGAGGTGCTATGCAGCGTACACTGGAGGTGCTATGCAGCGTACACTGGATGTGCTATGCAGCGTACACTGGAGGTGCTATGCAGCGTACACTGGAGGTGCTATGCAGCGTACACTGGATGTGCTATGCAGCATACACTGGAGGTGCTGTGAATAACATACATATGTACAACTGAAAACTTGCAATAACAGAACAGAATGAGGCGTTAGAGAGTTTTAAGCTATCCCCTAACGACAATATAGCGTTTACAGTTACTGTAAATGGCATTTCCCTGAAGTCACTTCTCAGGAGTTGCTGACCTGTAATCAAACACCAGGAAATATTTTTTGCTTTTTAATGAAGTCTACCAGCTGTTTTATTATAGGTATGTAAAGTAAGTGTTCAGCAGATCAGCTCTTCTGTTCTCACTCGCTATGTCTCGGTCTATACAGGAGCTCCGTGAATTGCAGTCTCAGATCTCCGACACTTCAGTTGTGTTATCTATGGACAACAACAGAAACCTTGATCTGGATGGCATCATTGCTGAAGTGAAGGCTCAGTATGAAGATATTGCCAACAAGAGCCGTTCAGAGGTGGAGAGCATGTACCAATTGAAGGTGAGTCTGAGAGACACATGATGTGTTAAAATATAACTAATGACATAAATAGGTATGGTAAGTTACTGATTAGCCAACATATTCCATAGGATTACACAGGCAGAGTCAGAACAATACCAATGGTAGAAAGAGTGCAGAGAATCTGTTGGTATCAGTGGTAGAATGTTGTTATGAAGCAGAGTACATTCTACAGTGAGTTCTCACAGCACTGTTAATGTTGAACATCAAGCAAATATGCTTTACATGCATAATAATTCTAGTGGGACGCTTTAAAACCACAACAATCACAGTGTGTCAGTGTTGACACTAGTTACTAGTGAATTGATAGTTTCCATATTGGTCCAGCAATCAAGATGGCTGCCTCCATGGACTGTGCAAAGTTGATGAGTTTACTTTTTCGCAAGAACTATTTTAACTGATTTCACGGTCAGCAATTTGACCTAGTCTTTGCACAATTGTGTTTTGCGATATAATTTTTGCATGTTAATAAAACCTTCAACTAAGGTCACATCAAACCTATCACAAGGGTGTCCCTGTTTTATGTATGTCCTGTTTTACCCACTGTCCCGCGCTGCAGAGCACTGTCACGACTTTACATTTCAACCATAATTACAATAATAGATCTCCCTGGAGCCAATCCGATAATTTGAATGTTCACCACAGCACATAGTGTTACAGGAGAAGAGTGTGCTTATCTTGTTAGAGGCAGTGACCTGTTCACTCAAGTGACTGAATGAGGGCAGGGCTATATGTAATGGGGCAGTGTCATGATATGAGGAGGGGAATGGAGGAAAGACTGAGCGTTTGAGTCATGAGGGCAGTGATGTGAGGCTTCTGTTAGTGATGCAGGACGAGTCTGATGTCAAATGCACCACTGTATAAAATCTAGCTTATACATTAACCAGGTTTGGTTTGTTTTGTATCTAACAGTACCAGGAACTTCAGGCTTCAGCTGGCCGCCATGGTGATGACCTGAAAAACACCAAAACCGAGATTAGCGAGCTTAACCGTTACATCACACGGCTGCAGTCTGAGATTGATGCTCTTAAAGCACAGGTAAGTTCTAGAACACTGTGATTTCCTTAGTTCACAAATAATTTGCATTATTAACCTATATCCATAGGCTGAATAGTTTGTGCATTACTAATGTATCACTAATAGCTACAAATATTGTAACAGCCAAGAAGTTCAATTTGTACTAAAAGAAACTTGTACTAATTGTACGATATGAAAGAAACACTTTTATCTTGACTGATATATTTCAAAAAAGTTTTACTCATTAAAATGTAAACTACTGATAGTTGTAATTGTTAGGGTATTGTGTGCCATAGCAAGAGGAAGCTTTTGCAAACAGTGCCACTGAATTCAGTTTTATTTCTTAAAGAGAATTTTGAAAGACCTTGATTTGGCTACATATTGTGTATATAACGTTATCAATCAATGCTTGCAGCGTGCTAACCTTGAAGCACAGATCGCAGAAGCTGAAGAACGTGGGGAATTAGCAGTGAAAGATGCCAGATCAAAACTGGCTGAGCTGGAGGCCGCTCTACAGAAGGCCAAGCAGGACATGGCTCGCCAACTGAGAGAATACCAAGAACTGATGAACGTCAAACTGGCTCTGGACATTGAGATCGCCACCTACAGGAAACTGCTGGAAGGAGAGGAGAGCAGGTGAGGCATGATGCTATTATCGTTTATAGTTCTGCTACTTTGTACGAAAATTGTATTTCAATCTGGCAGCATCTTTACCATCTGTTCAAAAGAACAATACTTCATGGCATAGTGGCCTTGGTTTAACATAGGATGTGTAAGTTATGGGGTGGCGTGTACCTTATAACAATCTTGTGTATAATTTTTCAGGCTGGAGTCAGGCGTTCAGAACCTTAGCATTCAGACCAAGACAACTGGTTACTCAGGTAAATATTTTTTCTTGATTTTTAAATTAGAAAAAATAACATTGAGTTTGGAGACTGGTGCAGGATTTTCATAGTTAGGTTACACTTTTGCTTTTCCTGAAACTGTTAAAGGGGCTTCCAATTAATTGTACTACCTTTCATTCCTGCAGGCGTTAGCAGTAGCTACAGTGGTGGACTGTCAAGCGGATATGGCGGCGGATATGGCAGCGGATATGGCAGCGGATACGGTAGCGGATACGGTGGCGGTTACAACGCGTACTCCAGTAGCGTAAGCTCCTCCCCCCTGGAAACATCCAGAACCAAACGCAGCGTTGTAGTGAAGACAGTTGAGACCAAAGACGGAAGAGTGCTGTCCGAGTCCTCAGACATCTTCACCAAGCCATGAGCGACCTATTTCTCTGCTGCAGCACAATGCTGTCCCACAGCCAGGATTCTTTTACAGATGAGCCTTCAAGGCAGAAATCAGGACTCATTGGGGTAGATGTTAAAGTCTTTCCACAATTAACCTTGGACATTTTTATAAACCTGGAACGTGCTGTGCCATCAACATGGCATCTGCGCTAGTGACAGTAAATGGTGCTCTCCCAAATAAAAGAATAATATTGTTTACCTATTTCTAACAGTGGGTTGATGGAAGGAACCAAACATGTAAAATGAGTGTCTTATTTACTGCGGTACCCAAATCCCCAGCACTCTGTACTGATTCCCTCCCAGCAGGCTCAACGTAAGGCCTTTCTGTGGGCTCAGCTGTGCTGTCTCCACGTCCATTCTTTCTTCTTATGCTTTCTGTGCAATTCTCACAACAAAACATTCAGAATCTATGCTAAGTAAAACCTCTTGCAATGTGCCTTATCACCCGTCCTTGCTGGGTGGATACTGGAAGTGCTCTTCTTGTCTTTCAGCTTCCTAAAAAAAAATCTGTTAATAAACAGTTATTTGTTTTAAAAAAAGAAACCTGTCTGTTCATCAATGCATTGCTGGCATATTGGGTCACATTTCATTTTTTTTTTTTTTTAACATTTAGGCTGTACAATAAATTTTGGTTTCCAAAGAAATATCACATTTTCCACAAGTTTATTGTCGGTCAAATTTCATCTTGATGTAGCTAAAACAGAAAAATGCCTTGAGTCACAAGAAACTTTAGAGTCATGGCCCATCAAATCCGTTTCTCCATTCACTCCACTCTTCCCTCCTAGCTCTGTGAATACCTACGTTGAGTTCAGACCTTCTTGTCTGACAGCTCTCTCCTCTGCATGGCATTCCAATTGCTTTCCAGTATTCTGCTACATTGGGGGAGGTGATGGGGGCAGTTAACTAAAAGGGGAGTTGATGGAAAGTTGTAAAACCCTTTGACCCTTGAATACCCCAACCGAAGAATTTTTTTAACATTGGATGTACTATGTGTGGCAGTTTCTGTAAAAACCCCCAAAATATATTTATAGTGTTTGCTATTCTGACTTACTGGGGGAAGTTATATTAAAAGCAAAAATAAAATAAAGAAAAACCCCTAAAACTTTTTTGTTCTGTCCCAAAATTTGAGAGTACTAAGCACTTCTGGAGCCGAAATCTTCAAAGGGAAACATTGTATATTCTATTTCAATATTCAGTATGTCGAAGAATGGAGCATTTATTTACATTGTAGTACTGGTATCAATACTGTCTACAGTAAAAATCTAATTTCCATATGTTATACATGGAAACCTACCTCTGTAATACAATGTTGTTTTAAAGCTGCAACACTACATAGTAAAATATTTGACGTACATTCTTCCACCTTTTTCCTGGAGCTCCTCTGTTCCTCTTACAGCCTCGCCCAAAAACTGGGTGGGGGAATGTGGTAAGGGGGACCAGTCACAGGCCCCAATCATGAAATTACAGCTTGTTATTGGTGCTACCACTCACACATGCACTCTGACACTATTTAAATTTGGTTAACTTAATGGATTTGTATTGCACAACTGAGGAGTTTTGAACGTTGGCATGTATGGCTTTCTACAAATCCGAACCTGCGTGCATTGTCACCAGGAAATCGCATTTAAATAAATCAGCAGCTGACATACATACATACATAAGATAAGAATATACAACAGCAATTTGCCTTTTTTAAAGATTAGTTCTTCACTTCCTCTAATAATTAACTTGTTTTTTGCCATTTGGCAATTCAGCACTATAATATGAAAGAGATCATTCACCTTTGCCTCCTGTATCTTGATTCGGCTTCCTTTAATGTTAGCTATCATCCCTGAGATTAACTGATCAATCGATTAGAATGCGCAGTTAAATCCTGTGACAAAAGCTGGTACACAGTCAGGGCACATGTACAATTGGATGTACGTCCAACTAACAAGGGTAAAATTCCGCTACGTTTAAACTGCATAATGTTGATGCTTCTTTCCACTGCACAATAAACTTTTACCCGATAAACTTGAATACTCTAGTATGAAATAAAGGCACCGAATAAATTTTGGTAAATAAGGTCACAGTTTTAATTATAATTAAAATTAGGTGGCGGAAAGTAAAATGCGAGTTCAGCGAAACAGGCTGACTTGAAACCAAACCAGGGGATGGTCAACTGGCCCGGAATCCACTACACCCTAGATATGATCCTGAATGGCCAGCGCTTTGTCTGACGTCAAAGAAACAAACGCCCCTTCTGAACTCGCAATGACGTAGCCACATGAAAAAAGGTTAAGGGGTTCCCCACACAAAAGGACCAAGAGCCAATAAGTACAATAAATGGGGAAGTAACCTGCGGCCAATTAGCAAAAGCGCCTTCTATTAGCTGCTGACCGCAATGCTTTCCTGCCAACTATGCCTTGTCTGTAAAGAAGGGAGAAAAAATTATTAGTCATGATCATAGAACCAATCACACAATGACATTGCATAGGGTTGGAAGGAGGGATTTTGTACAGCAAAAGGATACCCATTGGTAAGCTGGCATGGCCACTAAGCTTCAAACAGTGTTGGTTGTAGGTATGCCAAACAAAAGCTTCACAATTGATAAACATGTCGTTTATCAAGTGAAGGTAGTGTGGCAAACACACAAAACCCTGTTAGCCAGTTGAGGAAGGATTTATAGGTTTCCTCACCTACTGTATACCGCCCTTTTCCCACGCTGCCATGAGTCCCTTTTTAGCCATAAGTGATGGTGAATAAGATCCACATACAGCTCTATCCTAATCTTCTCCCTAGTGCTGGCTCTATTGGACCACAAGGAAGTGTTAGCGCATTTAACCATATCTCCTCTCTGCGCCCCAGGCTAAATGTCTGCACGTTTAGGCAAGTGTGAAAATTTACTAGAAAAACAAAACAAATGGGGGCGCCTTAGGGCAGGAAAAAAAATAAAAAATTGGTGGCTATTCCAATAAATATATACGGTGGAATTTTATCTAAAACAAGCTCTGATATTTATTGGTAACATAAAATGATAACACAGATAAGACAATCAAATGCCAAAAAATATGAACAGGAGTAAACCCAAAACAAAATGCTAATAAATATATAAAAACATGTACAGTATTGCACTCATGTGGATTCAGCAGTATCTTTTGTCATACATCTAGTGTAGATCAAGGGAAGATATCTCAAAATGGTGTTTATGGAAGTCTCATGTATGCAGCATACTCAATAAAAACAGTAATAGTAATAAGGGAGTGTCTGCTCAGGGTGAGTGGCCAGCTCACCTGTATGTCCTTAGGGATTACCTCTGATTGTCTTACAATCTCTTTACTTCTTTACAAATGATAGCAAGCTTGGTTGTGTAATAAATGTCTGTAGTATGTCAAATTCAAATGCTCTCACAAGAATAATTATACTAGATCTCACCCAATCACGATGTGGATGCTGCTTAGGGCGTATATATCCAGGGCTGGCGGAACCAATAAGCCGCTTTAGGCAGCTGCCAGGGCGCCGGGCTCTGTGAGGCGGCATGGAGACCAGGCACCCATAGAACAATGAGACATTGTTAGCTGGGCAGTTCGGGCGGTGCGATTGCTTCGATCGCCTGCCCACCATTTTCCCTGTGCTGATATGTGAAGAGAGGCGGGGGGAAGGGGAGCTGGGGTGGCAGTAAGAGAGAGGAGGCACCAGAAAAAACGGAAAAAGAGGGGGGCAGCAGAAAATATGTAGACAGAGAGAGAGAGGGGGGCTCCAGAAAAACGGTGACGGAGAGAGGGGGCAGCAGGTAATATGGAGAGAGAGAGAGAGAGAAAGGGGGAAGTAGAAAATATGGAGAGAGAGAGGGGGGCAGCAGATAATATGGAAAAAGAGAAGGGGCAGCAGAAAATATGGCAAGAGAGGGGGGCAGCAGACAGAGAGAGAGAGAGAGGGGGGCAGCAGAAAAAATGGAGAGAGAGAGAGGGCAGCAGAAAATATGGCGAGAGGGGGGGCAGCAGAAAATATGGAGAGAGGGGGCAGCAGAAAATATGGAGATAGAGAGAGTGGGCAGCAGGGGTCTCCATTCCCTTAATCCGGCCCTGCATACCAGTGACAGTTGAGCGGGACACCCTCCACCACTGGAGTCATATCGGCCAACATTTCAACAGTTGAGACAAATGTGACAACAATTGAGATGGCGAGACAAAGGTACTAACTCTCTGGACTGACCCATCTAAAAAGGGACAGTTGGATGTATGAAAATGACTGATTTTTGTAAACAAATTTAGCAAATTTATTATCACCATCTAGGCCTGGACATCCATGCTCTGGTTGCATCCATTGCAAAAATAGAAGAAAGAGCAATTTTGTCTTTTAATGTATCTTTAATAGAGGATCCACTGATTTGTTTAGAAGATCATTTCAAATATTGTTAATAATTTTGTGTTTTAACTATGGTTATGGCTCTTTAAAAGAGATTGTCATTTATTTTGTTCATATCACACAAATAGGTGGGTGGTTGTAAAAGAACAAGTACGTGTGTCGAGCAGAAGAATGTAAATAATACAGAAAATGCAAATGTTCTTAATGCAAAATAGTTGTTCTATCTTGCCAGTGGCTCTAATAATGATTAAACTGACAATAATTGCCTTTTACAGGGAACACAGTACACTACTACACGTTTATAGTGAGAGGTCTCGTGTGAATAAGATCCGTTACTGGACCTGGCTTCCTGGGGACCTTTTGACACATGCCAGAGAGTGAGTGAGTGAGTAAGGGACGCACACAAGCATACAACCCACCTTAATGCCCATTCTCATTTATCTCATTTATATGGAGGCACCACTGTGATTCAAACTATACACCAAGGTCCTTTTAGAGAGGTGCCGTTGAGGCAAAAACAGACAGATCTGAAATGGAGTCTGAAGCGAGATCGCCGGTGGAAGACCCAAGTCATCTTTCATTGGAAGTTCAAAGAGAAGGAGTTCTCCTGAAAGTCCCAGAACCAGAAGCCATAAGTGAGCTTCATTTGGCTGCTTTGGAAAGGATAGTAATGATAGCTGGGTAGAAACCAGTCTGAAGGGGGTATAGAAGACTGAGACCTTTCTCCAGAATTTTGACCCATTCCTAGGAGAAAAGAAACTTGTGAAGTGTGGAAGATATTGTGTCATTGTACATTAATGTGTGTCAATGTCCAGAGAAAGTAAAATGTTAAACAAATATTGGAAAGTTTAGGGAGCCCAGCTCTGCAGGTCATTAGGGCCACAAGAAGAAGTGAACCTCAAGCAACTGCCTGGGGTTATTTGTCCGCTTTGGAGTTAGAGTTTGCTGTGGCTGAAAACATGACTGATCTCTACTGATTATGAACACATTTCAAAATCCGGGGGAGAAACTGACAGCCCACTTATACCGGCTAGATGACCTGAGACAGCTAATTCAGTGAGTGCTATCCAGGACTCAATAGCACAGAATTTTTTTTTACTTTTCAGGCAAGAAAGAAGGTGGTGGGAACAGTGAAATATTTCAATCCCCATGGTAGACTTTTGGTCAGGGGCATACATTCAGCGATTGCAGCTGTGACAGCTTCTCAGTGAACCCTACTAACATGTTGGTTAGTCTAGATTCTCGCAAAGCATTTGACACTGTCTTGTGGCCTTTTATGTACGCAATGTTGGAGAAGCGTGGTTTTGTATGGGACTTCATAGACATGATACAATATTTATATGATAAACCAGTGACTTCCTTACTGATTAATATGCTGTTGGGGAATCCCATAGAAGTGCCGAGGGGGACCAAACAGGGCTGCCCACTGCCCCCTTTGCTATTTAACGTGTCATAGACCCAATGTTGAAGGTTGTTCAAAATTGGCCTATCATGCAAGGTATCGAAAGAGGAACAGAAAGCATTCAAGTCACCATCTTTGCAGATGATATTTTATATATATATATTAAACCTTGGGACATTGGGACATATCGGATTCCCCTGATGAAGAAAATAGAGGAATTCAGATCGTTCTCGGACTTTGGGATAAACTTTGATAAATCAATGTTATTACCTCTGGGGTGTGAAAGGTGAAGACTGAGGTAGGCAGCTGCTATCCCTTTGCAATGGGAACCGAAGTTCGTATCTTATTTAGGCATTCTACTTCCTCGCAACCTAACCATGTTATACAAACTCAACATAGGTCAGATCATCAAGGCTATACGGACAGAGATAAAGGGATGGGAGCAACTTAATGTTTCTTATTTAAGTAGAGCGAACCTCCCGAAGATGGTGTTCTTCCCAAAATTGTTATGTCCTTCACAGACACTATCCCTACTTCTCACAAAACCTTGTGAACTTCCTCTTTTGCACATTCATTTGATAGAAAAAATCCCCCCTTATTAAACTTCAGCAACCCACGTCCCGCAATCTCGGCTGTTGCAAGAAAATACATTCTCCACATGTGGATCCAGGGCTCCCCCTCACGCTTGAAAAGTTCCAAGATGAGTATCTGAGTTCGGGTGTACAATTATAATCACCCATAGAAATTATTATATTGGTTGTGGATAATTTTCATTCATTCTCCTATATGATACGACCCTATTAGTGTTTGGTGTAATTCTTTATAAACAGAATTAAACAGGGAACTATTTAATTAAGAATATTTCTACAACCTTACGCAACACTGCCTTATCCATGCAGAATTTGTACAGTACTATATTTATGTTTTGAGGTTTATCCTACAGCGTTTAGAAGGCTGTTTATTCATTTTATATTGTTTTTAATATGTCGCTAGCACATTTGCAGTATGATTGGGATCTTTGACTGGCTCAAGGTGTAGAATTCATACATGACTGAATGATGACACTCCGTTCAAGGAGTGATCTAGGAGATTAGCCTGCTGATTTGGAAGACATTTGTCAACATTTAAAAAAATGTAAGAATTTGTGTTATCTCAAGATGAACCGAAGGATGGTTCCCCATCAGTACACAGTCCCTAGAGTAGATGGGACCCTGGGTACTATGAAATACCCATGAGCACTGAAGATGCAGAAAAGACTGCCTTCATCTGTCCACTAGAGTACAATCAATTTCAGCTAATGCCCCAGGTAATCTCTGGCACTCCACTCACTTTCAATAGAAACATGGATCGAGTTGCTGGCTATATGAATTTTTGAGAAGTATTGATTGTGTTTGGATGCACATTGAAGGAACACTATGAGAGATTGCTTAGTGCTGGTCTGATTGTTGCAACATGGCAGACTCTGGCAAACTGTTGGGAAGCATGGGTGTCATAAATTCAGTAGAAAAGGCATAACCACTGACCCCTCCAAGGCAGAAGTAGTCACAACGTGGCCTAGACCCACGAGATTGGGGGATCTTTGATGCTTCATTGGGTTCATTGGGTTTTGTGGCTACTACAGGAGGATGATATCTCAGATCACCAAACAATTGACCGGTTTGACAAGAGTATTTTCCCCATGAGAGGGGTACAGCCCTCCAAGTGGAAAGACAAATGACCCTAGGTTAATAAAGAGTTTGGAGATTATTGGACAAGGCTTATGAACGACTGAGACTAAAGAACAGCCTGATACAATCTCCTGTACTTACCTATGGTGATCCCACTTGACCCTCTACTATTCATGTGGACGCCTTTTTCAATGGTCTTATGGGAGTAATGTACCAAGAGCATCAGAAAATACTGAGACTGGTGTCATACATTAGCAGAGGACTGACACCCACTGAAAGAAATTATCCTGTACAGAAGTTGAAGTTCTTGGAACCGAAGTGAGCTGCTATGGATAAATTTCATGATTATATCTACATCGTTAAGTTTGAAGCGCACACTGATAATAACCCCCTCACGTATGTACAGAGCATAGCCAAGCTCTATGCTACAGGACAGAATTACTCTTTTCAATCCATAGCCTTACCAGTTTAATTCTATCTTCCTTGACATGTCGGACACTCTGGTATCCAAACAGAGTAGGCACATCAAACAATTGGTCCATGCCTACAACTGTACCTGAAATGAGCCTACTGAGCTTCATGGAGGATAAGTGGCAGAGTCCACCAAAATTGTCAAAGGTCGTCCCATTCTGAGTGGTCTACATCAGAGTCATATTAAGAATGGATATACAATACTGAGCACTTCCCAAGTGAAAACATTTCTCATTCCTATGAGAAGAGGAGAGACTGGAGATTGTCTGAGTGAGAGATAACAGTAGAGGAAGTAAACTATGATAGGTCCCATGCCTCTACATCAGGAATAGATGAAGATGATGAGTTGAAAGAATATCCTGGCTAGAGAGAGGCTGTATCAGGAGTTGATGAGGGAGATTCCCAAAAGCACACATGCCTTAAGAGGAAGACCAGGCTACCCATAATGCTCACTTATGGGGAGCCAGGGAGACCTTCTAACATACTCAAGCGGGTACACTCTTGTATAGTGTGTTTGAGATCCTACTATGGCCCTTAAGTGCAATATAATAGATGGAGAGAGTATGATAGCCTCTGTAGCAATTGGACAGAAAAAGGGCAGTGATCAGGACATAGTTGGTGTATGACAGCAGTTTGAGAATCTTCCTCTATGAGGGAATTTCAGCACCCACTTCCAGTAGGGGTCCCTATAAAAGAGGAAAGTGAGCCTCACTATAGAGAGAGTATTGGGCAGAAATGTCACACCCTGACACCGGAAGTAGCTAAAAGTTCTGAGAAATGAGCAGAACACTTAGATAAGTGCCCTGTATGTATATCCAAGTGTGAGCAGCTTTTTACTAACTATTTGCCTCAGGAAGAGGCATGGTCTGGTATGGAAACTAATATAAAAGCCCCTTTTAGCAAGTTGTCAGAAATGGCATTTCAGTCTTAGATTATTCCAGATGCCCTGAGAGACATTTGAGCTGTTTATATCAATCTTGTTGGACAGCTAAGTATGGCATTCGTTATTTTTTTCTTGTATTATGAAGCAACGACTGAGCCTTACATTTAAAGTGTCTAAACAGAGTTATTTAACTACCCCTCTTGAAAGAAGTACATAAAGCGTTATTAATTTATTATTGGTCATCCCTAAAGTGTTCACTATATTTCACCTAAGCTTCATAAAAATTTATGTATTGAGACTTCCAAGTTCAAGTTATACTTAATATTCAAAGATTACCCGGGGTGACCATCCAATCCGCAAGTGCACCAACCTATGGTAGGGATAATTGTGCAGTACTGCTTATTATAGAGAAATACTTTAATTTATCTAGCTAGTGTGAGGATTATATGTGACTGGATTGTGTCATTTGAATGATACTATACTCCTAGTTATATCTATGCCTTACTAATTTATTAATCTACTAACTGTTACATTAAGTATACTTCATGTTTTTCACCACTCTTATTATCTACAGTCATGGGCAAAAGTTTTGAGAATGACACAAGTAATGGTTTTCACAAAGTTTGCTGCTTCAGTGTTTTTAGACCTTTTTGTCAGATATTGCTATGGTATATTGAAGCAAAATTACAAGCATTTCATAAGTGTCAAAGGCTTTTATTGACAATTACATTAACTTTATGCAAACAGTCAATATTTGCAGTGTTGACCCTTCTTTTTGAAGACCTCTGCAATTCACCCTGGCATACTGTCAATCAACTTCTGGGCTACATACTCATTCATGGCCACCCATTCTTGCCTTATCAATACTTGGGGTTTGTCAGAATTTGTGGGTTTTTGTTTGTCCACCCACCCCAAATTTTGATGTTTTGATTCCTGAGTTACTTAGTTATCACTTTTGCCTTATGGCAAGATGATCCATCATTCTGGAAAAGGCATTTTTCATCACCAAACTGTTCTTGGATGGTTGGGAGAAGTTGCTCTTGGAGGATGTTTTGGTTCCATTCTTTAATCATGGCTGTGAGTGAGCCCACTCCATTGGCTGAGAAGCAACCCCACACATGAATGGTCTCAGGATGTTTTATTATTGGCATGACACAGGGCGGATGGTAGCGCTGACCTTTCCTTCTCCGGACAAGCATTTTTCCAGATGCCCCAAACAATCTCAAAGGGGATTCATCAGAGAAAATGACTTTTCCCCAGTCCTCAGAAGTCCAATCCCTGTACCTTTTGCAGAATATCAGTCTGTCCCTGATGTTTTTCCTGGAGAGATGTGGCTACTTTGCTGACCTTCATGAAACCAGGCCATCCTCCAAAAGTCTTCGTCTCACTATGCGTGCAGATGCACTCACACCTGTCTGCTGCCATTCCTGAGCAAGCTCCGCACTGGTGGTGCCCCGATCCCGCAGTTGAATCAACTTTTGGAGACAGTCCTGCCGTATGCTGGACATTCTTGGGCTCCCTGAATCCTTCTTCACAACTATTGAACCTCTCTCCTTGAAGTTCTTGATGATCCAATAAATGGTTGATTTAGGTGCAATCTTTCTAGCAGCAATATCCTTGCTTGTGAAGCCCTTTTTGTGCAAAGCAAAGATGACTGCACGTGTTTCCTTGCTGGTAACCATGGTTAATAGAGGAAGAACAATGATTTCAAGCACCACCCTCCCTTTAAAGCTTCCAGTCTGTTATTCTAACTCAATCAGCATGACACAATGATCTACAGTCTCTGTCTTCGTCAACATTCTCACCTGTGTTAGTGAATCACTAACCTGATGTCAGCTGGTCCTTTTGTGGCAGGGCTAAAATGCAGTGGAAATGTTGTTTTTGGGATAAAATTTATTGTCATGGCAATGAAGAACTTTGAATGCACATGCAAATTGCCATCATAAAACTGAGGCAGCAGACTTTGTAAAAAAAATATTTGTGTCATTCTCAAAACTTTTGGCCATGCCTGTATGTGCAAATTTCTGTACAGGTAGCTGTAATAGTGATTACTCTACCACTGTTGTTTTTTTATCCTAAATTATTTATTTATTTATTGCTAATTATTGGTTGTTTGCATCCAATTGTTATATTATATCAACTTACAGCTTCTATCACTGTTGATTATTTTAACTGCCAATTAATAAATACCCAGTTTTGGTTTCTGCAGCAAGTTTGTGTGTGCTCACTGTTTGTTATAAGGTCTGTGTTGATACAACAGGTCTCCCAATATCCACATTCCCACAGAACAGCTGAAGAAGACTTGTGGAGAACCGTGAGTGAGAGACTCACACACAAGCATACAACACACCTTAACACCCATCCTCGGGGTGTTACAAGCAGGGCCGCCGAGAGGGGGGGGAGTGGGTACTAATTACCCGGGCCCGGGCATGTCAGGAGGCCCGGGCCCTTGTGCCGACGTTTTTTTTTATTTTTTATTATTATTCTTTTTTCAAAACTAATCTTTTTCTTTTTTTCTTTTTTTTGGCGGCGGGGGGGGGGGGGGCTCGGTCGTTGGTGGGGGGAGCAGGGTAGTAAAAAAAACCAAAACCATACTCACGTGATTGCGGCGCCGGCGTCCCTCCTCTATGCTGCTCTATGCTCTATTGCTCCAGGCTGACTGAATGCCGGGTGTGACATCATCATGTCACGCCCAGCATTCAGTCAGTCTGGAGCAATGGAACACAGAGCAGCAGAGAAGACAAGAAGGAAGAGAGAAGTAAAGGTAAGTGAAGGGAGGAAACGGGGGGGGGGGGGGGGGGTTAAAAAACGGGGGGGGGGCAGCATGACACAAAGGGGTTAAAGAAAGGAGGGACAATAGCAGTATGACACAGGGGTTAAAAAAAGAGGGACAATAGCAGCATGACACAAAGGGGTTAAAGAAAGGAGGGACAATAGTAGTATGACACAGAGGGGTTAAAAAAAGAGGGACAATAGCAGCATGACACAAAGGGGTTAAAGAAAGGAGGGACAATAGCAGTATGACACAGAGGGGTTAAAAAAAGAGGGACAATAGCAGCATGACACAAAGGGGTTAAAGAAAGGAGGGACAATAGCAGTATGACACAGAGGGGTTAAAAAAAGAGGGACAATAGCAGCATGACACAAAGGGGTTAAAGAAAGGAGGGACAATAGCAGTATGACACAGGGGTTAAAAAAAGAGGGACAATAGCAGCATGACACAAAGGGGTTAAAGAAAGGAGGGACAATAGTAGTATGACACAGAGGGGTTAAAAAAAGAGGGACAATAGCAGCATGACACAAAGGGGTTAAAGAAAGGAGGGACAATAGCAGTATGACACAGAGGGGTTAAAAAAAGAGGGACAATAGCAGCATGACACAAAGGGGTTAAAGAAAGGAGGGACAATAGCAGTATGACACAGAGGGGTTAAAAAAAGAGGGACAATAGCAGCATGACACAAAGGGGTTAAAGAAAGGAGGGACAATAGCAGTATGACACAGGGGTTAAAAAAAGAGGGACAATAGCAGCATGACACAAAGGGGTTAAAGAAAGGAGGGACAATAGCAGTATGACACAGAGGGGTTAAAAAAAGAGGGACAATAGCAGCATGACACAAAGGGGTTAAAGAAAGGAGGGACAATAGCAGTATGACACAGGGGTTAAAAAAAGAGGGACAATAGCAGCATGACACAAAGGGGTTAAAGAAACAGGGACAAAAGCAGCATGGCACAGGGGGTTAAAGAAAAGAGGGACAAGCAGCATGGCACAGGGGGTTAAAGAAAAGGACAAGCAGCATGGCACAGGGGGTTAAAGAAAGGGTCAAAGGCAGCATGGAGGGCGCAGTGTGATCATAAGGCATAGCATGGTGATGATAACGGGGCACAATAATGTGTGTGTGATGGCACAGAGCTTTTGGCAATGTAGTGTGTGTGAGGTAGATGGTGGCTAATTAATGGCTGCTATTTTGTTTGCGGGTAATGGGAATACTATTTTAATGTTGGGGCTGGAGGAAGGCCTAATTATTAATAATGGATGTTATTGATTTAACGGTGGGGCTGGCTGTAATTTTCTAAATGTAGCCATTTTTTTCCAAATAGGTCCTCTAACATTCCATGATCCAGACAAGCCGCAACTAAAGAAACATGCAGCCACATGTGGTAAAAGTGAGAAGAACAGGTAGGACAGAGCAGCATAGTGTATGAAATGTTGTGATTCTAGTAGGGACAATGTCAATGTTTGGTGAGTCCAGTGGGCGCAGGCCAAGATTGAACTCTTTCTGTACACACTGCATTCTTCCTATACTACACAAGGGTGCTAGATGTCCTGAAAGTCAGGAATGCTTGGACAAATGTCACGCTCCGTGGAATTCAGGACCTATTGATTTTATTGTGCTAGCCACGCCCCAACGGCGTATTGCCACGCCCCCAATCACGGCGGCGCAATTTTTTTTTGCTTACTCAACTATAAGGGGGGCCCCATGAATTTGTTGTACCGGGGCCCTGAATTCCTCTTGGCAGCACTGGTTACAAGTAATTTGTACAAGAGGGCAAGAAGGATGCCATTGTGTTTACTACCTCACAGACCAACAATTGACTAGGCACACATTTGCCTACATGTTACAATATGACTTGCACATCATTGTTAATCATTTTTGCTCCAGAATTTAAACCCACCAACTGTTTAGCAGCATCAAGTGCCAGGGCCGGATTTACCGCTAGGCAACCTAGGCACCTGCCTAGGGCCTAGCGGTTCTCGGGGGGCCCAGCTGGGGGGGACAAGAGAAAAAAAAAGAAAAAAAAAAAGAAAAAAAATTCGGCCCCTCCCCCGACTCGCGGCACCCCGCCCCCCCACAACTCGTGCGGGGGAGCGGGGGTCAGGTTCCACCAGACTGGGGAGGGGCTACTGTGGAGGCTGGTCTCCACCCTCCCTCCTCTGTGCGGCCTGATGTGTGTCCCATGGGACGTGCACCACATGACTGGTGTCCCATGTGTGAAGGGGATGCACAGAAGACTGCACAGAAGACTGCACAGCTCCTAGATGTAAAAAGGTAAGTTGGGGGAGGGGTAGGGTAGTATATTAATAGTGTGTGTGTGTGTGTGTGTGTATGTGTGTATTATGTGTGTGTATTATGTGTGTGTGAGGGGCCATTGTCTGTGTGTATTATGTGTGTGTGAGGGGCCATTGTTTGTTTGTGTTATGTGTGTGTGAGGGGCCATTGTCTGTTTGTATTATGTGTGTGTGAGGGGCCATTGTCTGTTTGTATTATGTGTGTGTGAGGGGCCACTGTGTGTGTGTGTGTGGGGGGGGCATTGTCTGTTTGTATTATGTGTGTGTGAGGGGCCACTGTGTGTTTGTATTATGTGTGTGTGAGGGGCCACTGTGTGTGTGTATTATGTGTGTGTGAGGGGCCACTGTGTGTGTGTATTATGTGTGTGTGAGGGGGGGGGCAGTGTATTTATATTATGTGTGTGTGTGAGGGGCTGTTTGTGGGAGGGAAATAGGTTTATTTTTTAAATGGTAACACTATTAATTTAATGTTCTGGTTGGAGGGAGGCCTACTTAAAAAATGTGGGTGCTATATTGATTTAACACTGGGGCTGGTTGGAGTTCACTAAATTTCATGTACCCATTTTTTTTTCCAAATAGGGTCTCCAACATTCCAGGATCCAGACAAGCAGCAACTAATCTAAAGACACAGCAGCCACAAGTGATGAAAGTGAGAAGAACAGGTAGGAGAGAGCAGCACAGTCTGCCAACTATCCTGAATCTGGTGGGATTTATATTATGAGGAGGTCTGACTTGTTTAAATGTTGCACTATGGGGTTCATGCAGAAGACTGACATATTAACATGATTATTACATTCCAGCACTTTTTCATGTTTCTGTACTTAGAGGGCTGCAGTCAGTAACTGTAGTAGCGGACGGTCTATGATGTGGTAGTGATAGGAGACTGCTGTTTTTTCATTGCTGGGCTTACTAACCCTGAACTACAGTTTCTTGACATGTTAATTATCTTTAACTAAACTTAGGTGTTAATCATAAAGTACAATTTGTGTGAATTGAAAGGTAAGCAGTGGTGGAAGTGGGATGTATATTCCCTTCACTTGTTTACATTCCCATTACATTTTTCCATTCTAAACTTCCACTTCGACCACTGAGCTTAATATTCATCGTATGGAGCATATGACCAGCATAATTCCAAATTCTGGTAGATCCTTTGACAAAATATAGGGTCCATGGACATTATTCTTTAACTGCTGGGACCACAGTGTGATGCAGTGTAATGATAAAGGAGGGCACAGTGTGATGAGAGGGACAATAATGAGGGGCCACATGGTGATGCAGGAGGAGCAGCGTGATGTGCGGCGGCACATAGTTTACCCTTCTACTTAACTATAGGAGTATATGCTATGCTAAAAAATATATAATGCTATGGATTGTTTCTGGGAGGCGGGGGTGGTGTGGGGGGGCTGGGGGGGGTAGGCGTGTGGGGGGCCCCAAACCAAGGGCACCATGAGGTCTAAATCCAGCTCTGTCAAGTGCTAGTTCTGCTGGCTGTCTGGCTGTCAAAGTCTTGGTAGTGAATGATTGAAGATGCCTATGTGTGTGGCCAAATTGTAAAACCCACTGGAACAACTATCAGGAACAATTAACCAGAGTTAGAGCACAGGGTATTGTCTGAGTTAAAGGGTCTATACACAGCAGACCTAGCTTAGTTGCTCAATCTATGTCAAGTTTAACCCGGATGATGACTGTAACAATCAGGTTGTAACTATCATTCACCCACATTTTCTGCCAGTATTGATTGACATCTAGCATCTAATAGCTCGCAATCAACATTTGTCACACTTTCACATCCATATATACCAGTCAATTAGGTCTAAAATGACCTAACTGGAACTCAAGTTGAAAAACATCAGTTGGATTTTACTGCATAATAATAAAGTGTGCTAAATCATTAGTATACCATATTCAGCAGAAAAATGTGCAATGATTTGTATCTCATCATATAAATTTTATGGCTTCTTGCTCTTTAGCACAGCAGGAAACTTCTTTTCTAGGATTATTAGATACTCATATCTGAAAACTTTAAACTATCGCACAAACGTTTAGTACCTTTAAACAGATAATTCAATGTCAGAGTGATGAATCACCTGAATATAAAGATTACTTAGATTTCATTTTGCAGGAGATACAGTGTTTGTAGTTGTCACTTCCCAAATATTGTTACACAAAACAGGTATGTTTCTGTTATGTTGTTTCTGGGGCAACAGATGAAGGGCAGGGCTAAACAAGGAACTTATGGAGCCTGACACAACAAATATGACTGTGGGTGTATGTAAGTTGACTTTGCTTAGGAAATAGCAAGAAATTAGTGCTGTGGATTGTGGAAAATGAAAATTGCAGATGGAAAATTCCGCAAGTAAGAATAAACTTTAATATGGCCTAGTGGTACAGGCTCAATGCAGAGCTCATTGTGATGACCATTACACAATACAGACAGTATTCTACTGTTCTCTATACCACAGGTCATTCTATTAACCTCCATACAATACAGAGAACATTCTAAAGCCCATTATAAAATGTACAGCCCTTTGGTAACATCTGTCCATTACAAGAGCATTCTAATGACCTCTGTTTAATACAGTTAGCATTTAGAATAATTTCTTTATTATATAGATGTCACTATGTCCCTCATGTATTGAATAAAGATCACTAAATGTTCTCTGTATTATGTATGTGACTATGACAAGAGAAGCCATAAGTCGAAAGTACTTAAAATCCTCCTCCAGTCAGTCATACCCACCCCTTTTTTTTTTCTTTTTCCTTTTCCTTAATTCTCCACCCCCCCCCCCATCCTCATTCCATGCCAATGGTCAGACATGGCACCACAGATTCCGCACAGCCCATGCAAGACATTTTGTTTGAGGGTCCGGGGATTTGTGAGTATGACTCTATTACTGCACGTATTGCACGGACATATAGCCCACCTATTTCCACCACTAGTGAGAATTCGTCTGAGGCACAGGCTTTTGAAATTATTGCACGCTCATTTAGTCAAGATCCCCAAAGTGATGAGCGCAACGGGCGCACGCCCGGAGGCTCTGGTAGGCGAAATGGCGCGATGGTCCAATATGGCTCTCCTGGCTGGAATTAGAAACAGTGTGAAAGATAAGATCAACAAGAGCATATTTGTAGACATGTTTACAGGTTTTCCCTTACGAACATGGCTATAAAGGACATTCTCTTAGCCTACAGTAAAAGGGGGATAGACGAGAAGGCATACCGGCCATTCCCTAACTGGTTGACCCATGGCCCTCAAAGATGTCTGGCGCTACCTCCACCTGATTAAAAAAAAAATGGTTATTATCTGACGGACATGCGATGAACGTTTTAGAAATAAAGCTAGCGGTCAGATGATTACCCTCTTTAACTTTAAGGACATGGGTGGGGCTGATGCACATGAGCAGGGTGGCCACCGACATAGGCGGGGGCAACAAGTTTCCAGGATCGGGTAGGCATGGCACTCCCCTCACAACTAGGAAACATTGTTTTTCCTACAATTGCTTCTCTGCTCTGCAGGTGTTGCAGAAATGGCTCTGTCTTTTCCCTGATACCTTCCAGGCTAGTTTCCTTGAAAATGGTTTTGCTGTGCCTTCCACCTTTCCATTATTGGAGAGGTGCGGTTGGCCATTGCGCGAAACCTTTGGTCAGCCTCCATATTCCCAGAGGTTTTGGCTGACAAGGTGAGCAAGGAGCAAACACACAGAGATCCCCCAGCACACTGCTATAGCCAGCAACATATCTGCCATTTCTACTGTAGATAAAAATGCAAAAGTTTCATATATTTGCAAATGTATGTTAAAGCCACCCTCCAATCCACGGCGCTTTTGCTAATAGGGTGGTCCTAACTCTAATCAATGAGAGTCCCATATATTTGGGCCATACATATGTGTTTTTAAATTGATAGCTAACTTACCAAAGAGGTACCCCAGAAGCCTCCAAATAGCAATCCAATGTCAGCACTCCCCCTCAGCTATTGACACCAACGTGCCTCTCAGACAAATAAAGAAATGTAAGTTACTCAATCAATTTATAGGCTATACCAGGTGCTTGAAAGGTGAGCAAGGGGGTAAGCATGAGATGCATGGTTGGCCCTCTCCCTTCCCCACCCATTTCAGATTTAGTTAGTCCCAAAATAGACGGCGGGGAAATACCATTTGATACAACATTTTTCCCATACCCCTGTTTTTTTACTGAATGACGCCATTGAGATGAGCCATTACTCATGGTAGTGTATCAGTCTTTCAAACATGCACTGGTGATGGTTAGAACATTTGGGAAAGGAGCCCTTTTGGAGAAACTTGATATAGAATTCACTTTCCGGCTACTCCTGTTACACTCGGTCACTTGGTTTTAGATTGCTGGATGGCTTCTATATCGATTGGTGCCTTACCACTGGCTTCTCAGTATAATGCGCTTATTTTGAATGGTTTAGCTCCTTCCTGCATTGGTGTTTGCAAGTAAAAATGGGCCACCGTAGGATCGTCCACTACCGGTCCCCTCGGTTCACTCGGACACGCTCTTTGCAGCGCAGGCCCTGTTTTCAGTGATGGGAGTTACTGTCTCACACGATAATGCTAATGGGCCATCAGCTTGCTTGTCTTTTCCTGGGCATTGAAATCGACACCATAGCTGGAGTCATCAATTGCAGAGGTGCTTAGCTAACCCACGTGCTCGCTACATCAAGTCCAGTTGCTACAAGGAAAGTTCAACTTTGCATGTCATGTTATACCCATGAGTAGAATATTTTGTAGAAAACTACAGCCGGCCATGTCTGGCTTCCAACGGGTGCAGGTACAGCTCCATATAACTGCAGAGATTCAAGGGGACCTGCGGATTTGGTTACAATTCTTGAAGAATTTTAATGGAGTCTGAATTTGGCCTTGCCCTCAGGTCTCTAGCCAAGCCTTCGTGTTACACATGGACGCCTCCGAGGCCAATAGCTTTGGGGCTTTCTTCCAGGGAGAGTGGTGCACTGCCCCTTGGCCAGCCACATAGCTTGTAAATTGCTTAAGTCCAAAATCGACCAATCTGGTAAAGGGCAATGGATAACCTTATAGTAGGGGTTAGAGATCAGTGCTCCTTAATAATAGTAGGAACATATAAATTGCAGCCATTTGGAGTCAGGTTTTAAAAGGGACAGCTCAACCCTTTATAGGACATAGAACATAAAAATATTGGATATAACTTGCTAGGAGCAAGAGTGATAATATGTTGAGCAGAAGCACAGTAAAGTTGTTTTTAAAAATTATATAAAGACAATCCTCAATGATATGGTAATAAATTTAATAAAGGTAATTCACATAATAAACAGGGTTGCAACCCTAATAACTCAAATACAATATCAGGTGAAGAAGACAAGCAAATTCCATCACAAACATCTGTAGCTTGTCTACACACACATATCTATAATGTCGATGTACTGCTTTTATAGAGGATCCAAAAACATAGCTTGTAAAACAAGTCTGAAAAAAGTCCATAGAATTCCACTATGGGAATGAGGTAGGTGTTTAGAGAGTTCAAATAGATGGAGTCTGTTGTATTGGGACTGATGGTGCAGTCCGCTATACCATACAGAAAACGTTGAATGGCCAGATCTAGTAGAAGTCATAAAGAATTCCACAAAGGAAAAGGTCCATACGTCAAAGGCTATCAGCGGTAAGGTCCACGTTCACTTTACAGATGAAGGGCTATAGATATTTAAAGACCAAATTTATTGGCGGTTAGGGTCATTAGGTTAATAAGACAATGCTACCGCTGATTGGCCGCAGGTCACTGCCCCTATCGAAGTAACCTGAGTATTGGTCCTTTTGTGTAGAGGATACCTTGACCTGATTTGTATGGGCACATCATTGTGAGTCCAGAAGTTCTGAAGTCCTAAATCAGACGTCAATCTGACGTCAGATCAGCACCGGCCAATTGTAAAGGTCTATATCCTGAGACCAGTGGTGTAATGGCAATTTGACCTTCCACTGTTTGGTTTTGCTATTAGTTCTTAGCTGACTCGCATTGCTCTCTCTGCCACCAGTAATAGTAAGTCTGAACATGCGAAGGAGGTTTGGGTGCAATGAAATGTAGATATCAACCTTATGCAGTTTAATTATTTTTGGAATTGAATGGGAGAAAGCAAATGCAAAGATGGCAAAATTCCAAACACCTTCAATAAGACAGCTCGCTGCAGACTTTGGTGAAAATTGGTGAAAACTGGGACAATTGTGAAGGGATCATTAGAAAATAGTCTGGAAATGAATGGAAAAGAATATTTTATTCCTATCCAAAACCAAAAACTTTCACAATTTTGTGGCAGTACCAGTTACAAAACCAAAACACAAACATGTTTTAGAACCAAAAAAACATCCAAAATGAAAACACAGGGGTCAGCGCACATCTCTAGTGTAATATTGTCTAGTATTGTCTATAAGTTTTGTGATCATTATATACCAAATACCTTAAGCTCTAGTTACTATTATACAGACCCCAAATCTCTGATTGCTGCTATACAATGGTGGGCTAAATTGCCTCCTATTCCCCTGTTTTCCAAGCATTTTTTTGCATGCGCAGCCATCATCACTAGTAATTGGCACTTTCACCAGACCTGTAGCTGGTGCAAGTGATACGACTGAAAAACAAATGTGATGATGGTGTGTGCTCTCGAGCTTGTCACACTCTAACTATATATTGTCTACGTGCATACGCGCCCATTCCCCTCCCCGTCCTGCCCCTGTAATCGTTGGCTGTAGTAAGGGGCCTTTGTGTTTGAAAATGAATTGGATGTTGCTGTGTTCTCTGGTATATGGTTAGTTTTTGAGCATGCGCAGAGCAATTTTATGCAAAATATGGCACATATTGGCATTTACGTTCCTTAATGATTCAGACCCACAGGGCACATCTCATTTAGAGAACAAATATTCTGAATCCAATTCTCATGTATATAATATTTAGAGATAAGTCAGCCACCTCCTGTTTGCTGTTGATTTTGACAAAACCAGGCTGATGTTTTGTTTTTGAATTTTTCCATAAAATGTAAATTTGATGATAAAAAAGCTGAAACAGGATTACATGTAATTTGGAGCTCTTTTTCTTCTTGTATCATTATTTTTATAATTTATATGCACTTTACAGTACTTTACAATCTATTTGTAGATCATTTTCTATTATATCAGTGATTTCCTGTTTGTACCAGCTAAATTTCTCGCATTACACTCTTCTGTGTTGACGGAAGCAGTCACCCAGTGTAATATATACATTTGTGACTTTATTTTTGTCTTTTCTCACCATTAGAAATACCCCAATAATTAGAAGACTTTGACGCCAGGAGAGTCTCTGGAAGTCAGTAACAGTTCACCACTTTGTTTACATCAGGACAGATTCTCCTCTGTCCTCTTTATTTTGTAAACTATTGTTCGCTAGGATGCCTATCCTGTGAGAAAAAGATGGATGACTAAACGCTGGCCCAGGCCAATGTCATGATGCTATAATTTAAAAGCTATTGATTCAATGAGTCTTTGTCCCAATTCCTCTTTACAACAATGCAAGTGCCCAGTATATCTGAGACATAGAAAAAGCCTAATACAAATTTTTGCTTTGTTTAGATTTTTTCTCTAAGCAACAACTCCCGAACAGGCCAACTCCACTTTATGAGGGTTGCCCTCTGCTCTTGTGAAATTCTTAATGATCTTCCTATTCTGGTCCTATGTTTTGCACCTTTGTCTAAAAAGCAATAAATCTTCATGGGAAAACTAGTTGTGTAACAAAGTTGGTGATTATGTAAGTTGCTCCCCCTGCCTTCCTTGCGCCTTACTAATCCCATCCCTGCCCCCCCTCTCCAATTTATTCCCAACCCCGCCCCTCCTGTGTCCGTTATGTTATAAAAAAAATATAAACCCTGCGTCTGTTCAGCTGATATACCAGCCACCCACATTATTGCCTGCGTAGCCTGTAGCACCTGATTGTGTAACTATAGGTTTTTAGTATCACTACTATAGCTCTCTTTCTGGAACATCTTGTGCCTACTCTACGCTCTATAAGATACTTGCTTGTTAATTATGCATCTCGGCCACAAATAACTTGGACAACATATTGTTTTTTTCACTGGGTTCTCATGTTGTCATGTATATATGATACGGTTTGAAAATAAAGAGATTATTATTATTATTATTATCGTAGATTAGTAAGGCGCCATAGTGCTCTGCAGCACTTTACCGTAGGGAAAACTGTACATAGATAAAACAGGGATATACAAGGTAGACAAAATAAATGCAGACATGAACTCAAAGGGTTTAAGGACCCTGCTCGTTAGAGAGCTTACAATCTAAGTGGAAGAGGGCACCACTGAAACAAGTGGAGGAAATATGTTTCAGAGTGGAAATTGGCATAGTTAGGTTAGTGAGGGTGCATTAGGATCAATAGTGTTATCGAGGATAAGGTCACCTCTAAAATAAAGATGGGTTTTCAAAGAACATCTAAAGATTTGAAGGCTATGGGAAAGTCTGATTGAGCGTGGTAGGGAATTCCATAAGTGTGGAGCAGCACAGGAGAAGTCTTGAGTCTAGATAGGATTAGATCATGTTCACTACTGAATGAAACGTCACTGCAAAACATTCCACTACAACCTTCTCAGTATTTAAAATGTACACACATATACTAAACAGTCCAGATTTATCATGGTATAGTGCTGAGGTGGAGATGCGTAAGAATTTAGGGGCAGAATTTGTGGATCAGAGTTTGATTAGAAAGACTTGGGCAAATTGCCTAAAATGTCTCAATTTTTATTGTGGTGTGCCAGAGCGGGAATGCTAAGCATTTACTTTTTTGTTGTATTGCTCTTTGTGCTATGCACAGAATACTAGGTGTATCTTTTTGTTGTAAACCTGCAACCTCCAACAAAACAAGGAGTTATTGAAAACCACACACAATGGATGTCCCTTACGGAGGGCAAAACGTCCACACTTAAGTGCAAAAGCAGCTTTGGATCTTCCGTGCATCTTGATTTGCACAAGTGCACCTAGATATCTGAATGTACGGAGCAATATTGCAGCATTTGCGGAGAAGAAGAAGTTTGCACAGGCTAAGGGTAGGAGTTGGTCGGAGTGAGGGCATTCCCAAAGTACAGAGTAGGTGCATATTTGCGCTTAATTTGGCAGAGCAGTGAAGTAACAAAATTTCATTTTGTGGAGCAAATTTATTAAAGTGAGAAAAAGGAGTGGAGAGGGTGCAGTGTTATTGTACCTGTGGAGATGTGCACAGGCTAAGAGATGGTAGCTTTCGGATCTTGTCCTACACTTTTAATTGGACCTGTTCTGTGTTGCACCTTCTGTGAATTTCTAGGTGCAAGTCAAATAATGTAATAGAAAGCTTTACACATGCACTCACCCTCCATATCCCCTTACTTCCATGATTAATTAAAGTCATAAATAAGAGAACAGTATTTTAGATGAAAAATGGAAAAGTTAAATTTATTGAAAGAAGTGTTTCTAAAGTCTTAGAAAGTTTGACTTCGATGTAACGTTTACACTTTGCACAGTGCACCTCTGGATATTTTTCTGCCTCTTTGTATAACTAGGTGCAGTTCTAACTTGCATAAGCATCTTCCATGAGTGGAGGATAAGTCTGCACCTTGCTGTGCCCTTGGTGGACCATACAATTTTACCAGTGGAAGAACAAGTCATTTTGAGATTGTGTGCTCTTGATAACCTTCATTCTGGGCAGATAAAATGATATTAAGGACAGATGGGATTGAGCATATAAGGTTCTGCATCCATCTTTTGGGAGCTCAAGCCTCAATTACTAGGGCAAAGTGTAAGCACCATACACAAACTGGTGTTTGGGCAGCATCCTTTCCATTTCCAGTGTAGATGTTTGGCCTATGTTACTCTTTCAGGAAACTTACAAAGTATACTTCCCACAAAAGACCGGCCAATGATAGCTGGCACATAGATTAGAGGCCCAAATATCAAACCCCTAATAAAGTTGGAGGTAAGGGAGTAGGTCCTGGATTAACAGTTATCCTCTCTTCTATTAGATACAAAAAGCTGAATACAGTGAACCTTTAAAAATATACTGGATGCACAAGAAGGGACTCTCAAATCCATTGCATCAAACATTAAGCATACTTGCCAACCTTTGACAAGTGAATTCCGTGAGATCCCGAGCAGGGGGCGGGCACACTGTCAATCGCGTCATTTTGGCCCTACCCCGCGTTGAAACTGTCGCGGGGGGCGGGGTCAAAATGACGCGATTCACCGCAAATCACGTCATTTTGCCACATAAATTCCAGTATGCGGGATACTTGCCTGCTCTCCCGGGAGTCCGGGAGACCTACCCGGATTTTGGGAGTCTCCCGGACATTCCAGGAGAGTTGGCAAGAATGACATTAAGGAGTCTTCACCTATGGACTCCATCAATGCAAGAAACTTTTAGTTTCTTAACATTTGAAAAGAAATAAAGATTTGCTTTATCAAGACCAGTGTTAAAAGTTTATATAAAAAAAAACATTTCCCCCTTCTACTAGTACACAAGACACAGAAGTGACAAATATGTAACACACTCATTTCAACTGAGTCCTTTTGTTAATTGCTTTACAGTATATTAGATTCCCTGTCATTTAAGGCCTGCATGAGTGGGAGACACCCTGGGGAGAACAATTGCTGGCCATTGATCCCCCCCACAGGTTGGGAAGGAACAAACATGTACAGCTCAATTATTGTGTTTGGGCATTTTGTGTTTGTGATGACAGAGCCAACATTTGTCTCCTTTGATCATTGCAGAATATTAATATATAACAAGAGAAGCTAAGTTTCCATAGTGAATAGAACAGAGTTATATTTTAGACAGGAAAAGGCATTTAGAGGAGCGTACACCGCCTGTACTTCTGTCAGTAAGAACTACTGTTTTTCCTACCGGGATAGTTGAAATGAACAATATGTATACATATTAACCCCATGAGTTAATAAAAGTAGTTTGATAGATATATGTAAAGTGATATTGTCTTCTCACCTCTCTGTCTGTTTTACCCAGTTTGTTTATTAGTTTACTGTGTTTGTCCCCAATTGTAAAGTGCTACGGAATATGTTGGCACTAGATAAATAAATGATGCTGATGATATGGAATTTGATGGCGCTATATAAATAAATAAATGATGATGGTGCTATATGTCATTGATGTACTCTTCTGCAACTAATAAAATATTCTTGACAAATCACTGGATATCAATTTACTTACAAAGAATACTTAATTCTCCTTGTGAGTACTTTATAACACTGGGGCTGATATTGAATTGGCTGTATATGATTCATAAATTAAGCTCTAAGAAGCTGCACATATAGCATGTTTAGGGCCATATACTGAGGCGTACACATTGCAATATACCAGCTCTGCAATAATAGCATATGCACCAGGATTACACTAGGCATATATACACCCAGATACACTTATACACACAACCAGGCCAAAAGCACAAGAACAGTTTTTTAATATTTGTTTTGATAGCAAAAAATGCATTTGTGATTCAGTATGATTTGAAAGAAACCCTGTATAATACAGCAGGTATAATAGCAATTTTTTTTTAATTTAAAATACACCCACAAAGTCCTATAATATATGCACTAGCAATGACAAAGAACCTATTAATTTCAAATGTGAATTCAGTCAATGAGAAGCAGCTAGTTAGTACTGGCAGCCGTCAACATCATCAGCATGTATCTTCACCGGCCCCTTAGCGCCCACAATACGACGTCAACTACTGACATATGTATATACACCTCCGTATGTGTTTGAATCTGCATGCAAATATGCTTAATGTACTCGTCAACCTAAGAATCCTCCTTCCCTCCACCGTCCTGCCTCTTCAGTAATGAGTATATGCAAGTGTTAGTTCATGCTTGGCAACATTTTAAAACTTAATTTCGGGAGATCCCGGGCAGGGGAGCGTGGTTGGAGGGCGGCATTTTGGTCAAAATGTCATTTTTGTCGCAGGGGCGGAGCCAAAATGACGCAATTCACTGCGAATCGCGTCATTTTGACAGCAAGTTGTCGTATGCGGAATACTTGTCTGCTCTCCCGGGAGTCCAGGAGACCTACCCAAATTTTGGGAGTCTCCCGGACATTCTGGGAGAGTTGGCAAGCATGTGTTAGTTGCGAGCAAATATACATATGCGCATGTGCGTGAGGCTTAATTTTTGGGCATGTGCAGTAGCAACGTCGGACTGGCACAGTGTGGGCTCCACTGCCCGATGGCCCCTCCACCTTTCGCTAGAGGGCGAGGCCAGAATGCACTAACTAGGGCCCCAACAGGGGAGGCAGTGTAGGAGCAACCTGTACTACTTGGCAATGCAGAGGAGATTCCTGCTGATGCAGGAACTCCTCACTGTCTCTTCAACATTCTGATTGGCTGACAAAGTCATTCAGCCAATCAGAGCACAGACACCCATACTGCCGTTGAGGAAACTAAAGGCAGCACTGCAGGAAAAGGTAACATTATGGGAGTTTATGTGTATATGACTGTGATTATGAGAGTGAGAATGTATGTCAGTGTGTATGAGAAATGGAAAAAAGGGGTTGGTTAAGGCCACGCTTCCTTCAGGTAAAGAGTGCAGCGACAAAGATGAACCTAAGAGTGTGTGGAAGGGAATCCCCACCCTCCCAAAGAGTAGTATAGAAAATGAAAATAGGTTCTGGGCGCATATAGGTTTATGTAGTTGTTAGGTTTTATTCTTAATAAAGTACAAACATGACATATTCCGGCCGGAACAAATATATGTTTAGCAAAATAATACAACTTAGAATTCCCGATTCTTGCAAGGGTGTATCTAAGGGTTATATAGCAAGTTGTGTGTAACGAATAGAGAGTCTCATAAATGAATACTTAAATTCTGTCTCAATAACTCGTGGCTCCGATTAGAGAATGTCAATGCAGCTAAGTGTAAAAGAGGTCCATATAGTTGTACATGTGAAGAAATGCACAAATGAATGGTTGTGCTAATGAATGAAGATACGTCTCTATCATATCTAAGTCCAGAAAGCCATAAAGTCCAGATGCCGTGTAAGTGTGAAAGATAAAAGTTTCCAATAGACTTACATTCCAATATTTCTTTTCTTTTCTCTTCTCTTCTCTTCTCTTCTCTTCTCTTCTCTTCTCTTTTCTTTTCTTTTCTTTTCTTTTCTTTTCTTTTCTTTTCTTTTCTTCTCTTCTCTTCTCTCCTCTTTTCTTCTCTTCTTGTCTTCTTGCTTGCTGGCTCCTATATGCACTGCTCCTCACCGAATGTCGGGCTTGACGTGATGACATCACACCTGACATTCAGTGCGCACAGAGCAGGGAGGTGGAAGGAGGAGGTGCGCCAGAACTGCGATCAGGTAAGTTTTTTTTTGTGTGTTTTTTTAGTACCTTGCTTCGCCCCACCAACGAAGAGGGCAGAGCCATCAGGCATTGGGGCCCACCAAGGAATACCCTGGCTCCCTTTCGGAACAGTCTGACCCTAGATATGATCACTAGGGACGACTTGGGGACCACGTTTAACTACACAAACCTTGCACAACACTGACACACAAAATGTCGTTCTTCTTTTATAGAAAAATATTTATGTAAGTAGATATACAATTGGTGACTAAATAACAATTAAAATCACTAATTAATGAGTTTGCGTATTACACTCAATAGAGATATGTTATTAATTCTAAATGTAATACTAACTATTACAAATTCTACAAATTTCTCTTTATACACTAAGCCTAACTGTAAGCCACTTACCTATTCCACGCTCCTGCTCCCACCACTGCTGTTCACGCTACCCGACTTCCAGGTGAGAGGCTTTCGGCACTGCATTCATGTGAACACAAGGCGGGGATTTCAAATACTCTTGCTATTTAGTTCAGCTCTCACACAGAATCTGTGTCAGAGCAACAGTTCCTGTCTGGCGTCTGACTCCTCCTCCCTGCTCCCAGTACCCTTTTATTGTTCCCAGAGAATTCTTGTGTCTTGTGCTTTTTTCTGACCTCCTGTGTATGACCTTGCTACCTGACTTTGTTTTTGGATTCCCCTTGGCACCGTGCTCTCTGGTTTGATTCCTGCATTTATTTGACAACTGACTTTTCCTCCTGACTCCGGCTCCTAATATCTCGCCCAGCCATTTAGAAAACAAAGCTAAGTGTGACATTAAAAAAAAAATAATGTGTTTTCCTTTTGGCTTTCTCCTCCTCGCAAAGTAAAATATAGCAGCTGCTGTTAGCTAAGACACTACACTACAGGAAAGTTGGAACAGATTGCATGGTGACCGAACCAAGGTGCTTTGAATGTGGCGAGCCAGGACACTTTAGGAGGTATTGCCCAAGTTGGCCAGAACCGATGGTTTGCTCAGTGGTTCAACTTGGCCCCAGATTTCCTGCTCGTTTTACCATGACCTTGTCCATGGGGAGCCCACTGTTGTTCCGGGTGACCGTCCTGATACAGCAACAGACAGTGTTAGCGTTGCTGGACTCAGTAGTGAAACACTTTGGTATCCAGCACTGTAGTTCCAGAAGGTCTGTCAACCCAGCTACCATCAGTGAAAGTCCTGGGTATCCACGGGGTCACCAAGGAATATGACCGTGTCTGTCTTCCTATAACTGTGTTCCCCTTGTGGGGCAAGACTTTCCCTTGTCCCAGGAAATTATAGTCAACTGGATTGGTCAGGACATGCTGGCAGCTGAGTCACTGGATGGACATCCAACCCTACTGGATTCTTCCTTTCCTATTCTGTAACTGGAGATAGAGACCAAGAAGCAGCAATACCTGGACACTGGATGCCAGACTTTCACTGTAACTAGGCCAACATCGTGTACCAGAAAATGAGAGGGAAAAGTCCTGGCTGGAGAAAGTTAGAAGGAAACGGAAATCAAGCCAGTGGGTGGAGAACATGAGTCCTTAATATTTGAGACTGCATCACTCCAGGATTTTGCAAGGGACCACCTAAATGTTAGTGCATTGGAAAATGCTTAGATATATGTGGTGGAAGTGAATGGAGTATGGGAGGCTGAGAGACCAGCCAGGGGAGAACCCTATTTCATAATTAAAGGGAATCTGGTTTATAGGGTAGCGAGGGTACAGGAGAAAATAGTTAGTCAACTCTTGGTGCCACAGGTACATGTCATTTAGGTGTTAACAACAACCCATACAAACCTTTTGGGGGGCATTTAGGGGAGAAGAGTTATTATTATTATACATTTTTATTTGTAAGGTGCAACAAAGTGTCCGCAGCGCCGTACAGGGACAAACAGTAGGACAGTGCATGGTATAACATTACGGTACAATAAACAAGCATCACAATAACTTAAGTAGCTCAGCACATAGCTAATAAAGAAAGGGTAAGGGAAAGTCAGCACAGCAGGAACGAAAGGGTGAGGAAAAGTCAGCCCAGCCTGCTGTGCCCAAGAGTGTGGGTACAGCTAACAGGTTAAGAACAACTTAAAAGGTGCAGAGAAAAGCAGAAGTGGAGTCAGTGGGCAGAAGGCTCAAGAAGTAGGAAGGCAGAGTAGCTGTAGAGCAGAGTTAAAAGTGGTGGAAACAGGAGGAGAGCAGACCCTGCTCAGAAGAACCTACAATCTAAAGGGAGAACGGACAAACCGAGGACACAATTAAGGTGAAATGGGCACAGGGTCAAACGGAACAAGAAGGGGAAGAAAAGAAGAGAGGGAGAGGTAGCTGACACATGGGTATTTAGGTAGATGATTGGAAGGCTTTTAAGAAGAGGTGGGTTTTTAATGCCCATCACAGGGGAGATCGTTCAAATGGAGGGGGGCAGCGCTGGAGAAGTCTTGAATACGTGAGTGAGAGGAGGTTCTCAGAGGGCAAGAGAGGCGACAATTGCTAGCCTTTCAGTGGGCGGGTGAATAGAGAGGAGGTTAGAGATGTAGGGAGCAGTGGCCAATGCTGGCCCTCGCCAATGAAGAAGAGGAGACTCTAAATCATGTGTTCCTGAGGTTTTACTGGCTGGGAATCTGCATGGCCATCAAGCCTGCCTAGTATGCCAGCAAACAATCCCTAAACCAGGTGATCAACCTCCACTGGTAGTTTTCCCTATAATTCCAGTTTCATTCAAGCAAATTGCCATGGACTTAGTGGGTCCCTTGGAGAAGTCTACCCGAGGGCATCAATATGTATTGGTAGTTCTTGATTATGCTAAACGATATCCTGAGGCAATTATGCAACAGAATATTAAATCAATTACTATTGCAAAAGAGTTTCAATTAATGTACACTCGACTCGGAATCCCAAAAGAAATTTTAACAGATTAATTCCCTCATGTTAGGATTAATGAAAGAGTTGTGCAAATTGCAAGGGATACAAAAACTACAGACCTCAGTTTATCACCCGGAAACCAATGGATTGGGTGAGCGGTTTAATAGGACCCTTAAGCAAATGAATAGACGAGCCGTGGTTTAAGGATAAGAGGGATTGCGATACCCTGTTACTGTATATCATGTTTGCGATAAGGGAAGTGCTCCAGGCATCAATGGGGTTCAATTCTTTTGAGCTTCTGTTTGGGAGACAACCCTGCAGATTTCTGGATATGCTCAAAGAACGGTGGGAACAGTTATTTCTCCTCACATGGACTTTCACATCATATATATGTTCTTACTACAGATCTGTCTCAATAAATTTCATTCTGATCCCATGTATTAGTCTCTCACCACTATGCTATAAACTGCTATCAATAATATCTGTAACTTCTCCAAGGGTTAGGTAAGAGAAACACTCTCTCTCTCTTCTTTTCTCCAGTAACCCTACAAATCACTCTCTGCTGTTCTCTAATATCTATAGTCTCTTTGTTATTCTCTCGCTCTTTCACCTCCATAATCTACAATTTCTGTCTTAATCTCTTCCTCTTGGTTTTCTCTTCCCTCAGGAAAACCGTTGTTTTCTGTGCCTCCTCTGTAACTGTCATCATCTCTCGCCTTCTGTTCTCTGTTATCTCCTCTCTCTCCGTTATTCTCTTTCTCTGTTTGCTCCCTCACCTCCGTCCAACTGTTGCTTTCTCCCCCCTGGGTATAACTGTCATTTCCTCCTTCCTGCCGCCGGGGACTCTGGGAACTGTTGTCCCCACCGGTTCCGGCATCCATATAGGTCCTCAATCTCCGTTCGCTGGTGGAGGTTACATTATGTAGCACTGTAGAGAGTGTATCATGCTCTGACTGTGTTTTCCTTGCCTCGTTCCTGTTTTCACATACAATAACAACTACCAGTGGCCAAGCATGTGGCTCCCTCACAAACAGGGTGGGGCTGGAGGGAAACTGAGTGACAAACATATGTCACACAGTTTCCTTTTCACAAATGAGTGGAGTTGTGGTTTTGCCACTTTGCCAACCTGGGAAGGTGCTTCTGAGCTGGTAGTTTCCACTGGATAAGTGCATTCCAATAGTGATTGAATGTTTTTTTGCCTTGTTACACAATTAATCATTTGGAAAAACCCCTTCAGAAATAATGGGTTTGCCCCTGACACGTAATGTACTTCTGAGGAAATATGGCTATGAACAGGCCTTCTGAAAACTGATAATTAATTAAGGAGGTCTCTTTATCAACCTTATATATTGTTTGTATAATTTCCTTTTTATTTCCTAAGGCTAACAAAAAGCCTCCTTTAGTCAATGAGCGGCAGATTTATACATGGCCCTGCCCAGATTAGATAATAGGCTCTGGATTGTTTGCAAGGCAAACAAGAGTGATTCCCAGCAGGCCAGAGCAAGAAACCTTTAATCAGCGCAAGGTTCACAAGCTTTCCTGTTGGAAGATTTCCAGAAATTCCTAGCAAGAAGCATAGGTCATTTCTAATACCGTGGAGATTGAAAGAGTGAATGCTTTACTTTAGAGCGGGAAATAATCAGTCATGGGACACTAAAGAAAGTTGGTTCTGCTTCAGTTTATAATAATAACTAATTAGAACAAAACTGAAAGCTGAAATGTTGCTATCAACCTGCACTTCAGCCCAAAGCTGTAAAAAGAATAGTCCCATTCTCTATTTGCCTTTCAACAGGCTAGAGCCGAACTTACAGAGCCTGATGAAGAACAAATTTTAGCAAGTATTGCGACTGTACCACTTTTACCATCTCAGGCATTGTCATCCTGGAAGACAACCGTTGGATGGAGGTAACAGAACAACATCATTAAAAAAAATGTTATAGTGATAAAAAGGCCCTTTAGGCCTCATCCACATCAACAGTTTCTTGAGCTACATTCCATACATCTCGAGAAAACAGTGTAGAAATAGAGGGGCATAGACATCCATAGATCTTTATGCTGCACAACCTCTGCTCTCTGCGCAAACAGTAGTAATATCCACAGCTCTGGTGGCTGCTCTGTCTCTGTCCTCCCTGAGCTCGCCTTAGGACACCTGCGTTACGGTTTGACATGTGTACCGCCCCAGTCAAACTCCCCACCTGCCAATGTCCTAGGAGAGGGTCAGCACCATTGTCTTGTGTTTCATCTGTATCACTCTATGTGGACGACCCCTTATTTTGGAGCATATCTGAAGCTTCAGATATACCACTAATACACTCCTATATATGACTCTTAATTCACTTTCACTCAGAAAACACCAGGTACAGGTGAGGAATATCAGCACTTACTCATTTCCTGCGTTCCAGGAACCGGCTTGAGAGAAAATAATGTTAACATTTTCATCTCTACTTTCTTGACTGTATGTCAGAGAGATATTATCCATTAGGCAACCTAGGCTACTGTGTAAAGCCAGTTGGCACTTAGGGGCCTGGGATTATTAAAACCCATTGTAATGTTTTTTTTTTGACAAATGATGTGGTGAAGGGGGGCCAAACCTGTACGTTGCCTAGGGCACCATTGGGTCTTAAACAGGCACTGCTGTATTTTCAAGTGTTTTACACAGCAAATCAGTCTCACTTTATAAAGTTGCTTATTCTTTTCACTTGTTTAGCCAGGTTTTAGGCTATTTAGACTATACACAAGAAAATAATTTAATTATACCAGCAAAACAAGCTGAAAAAACGTAAGCAATATCAGGTAATTGGGCTGATGTCAAGGCCTTAGTGCTCCCCTTCTGAAGAAGCCCAGGGGAAACGTACGTCAGGGAAGAAGTCACAGTGATGTCCGTACCTGGAAGTGGGAGCCCTAGCGGCGGAGATGCCGCGTGTGCCGGCTGCATTCTCTTCACTCTGTTTAGCAAACCTCTGCAATAGCGATTTTCATTAATAATAGCAGTTAAGATCATAAGAGGTTTCACTTCTATCGGTACCTATGTTAATGGATCACTAAGTGATTCTCTAGTCCGGACAGTTTGAATCAAAATCAGTGTGCCGGCTGCATTCTCTCTGCTATGGATAGCCAACCTTTTCAGTAGCGATTTCTAGTATTAGCAGCAGCAAAGATTATGGGGCATATTTAATAAAGCACGATAGTGCTTTTAACGGGTCATTAAGGTCCCACAGTGTCCTCCGCAAATTTATTAAAGGGGCATCGCAGCAGATATCATGGATATCTGCTGCTTTGCATTCCTCTTCGTTTTTGGGAGCAGTCACCATTCAACAGAATGGTGACTGCTCCTGGCCGCAATCTAACAAGTCCCGAAAAAACATTTTTTTCGGGAACTTGTCATGTTAATGTACGCCAGCTGAAGCTGGCGTACATCATCCGAATTGAAGAAATCTAATGCTGTCAGCTCTGCTCCGAAGAGCAGAGCTGTACAGCGCATGTGTGGAGGGATCACATGATCCCTCCCTGTCACTCAGCGCTCTCTCTCTGCAACTATCGTTGCAGAGACAGAGAGGGGATCTGTGTGCGCATGTCCAGTTCCAAGAACTGGACATGCGCAATTGAAGAGTGAAGAGAAGACCCGAAGACAGCGCTTCCGAAGAGGGGGGTAAGTATGATTTTTTTTATCACTGAAACAGCAGTTTTTCGGAACTGCTGTTTCTCTGCACGGCTGTACATAAATGTGAGAAGTAGTTCAATCCTTATCATTGCGATAAGGATTGAAAACTACTTTTCACTTTATGTGAATATTGATAAATGTGCCCCTATAAGAGATATTCTCTTTGATCGGCACTCATGTGATGGATCACAAAGTGATCCTCTAGTCCGCACATTTTCTATTTAAATCCTAGTGAAACAGAGATCTAGGCAGCAGGTAGGGTAATCTGAGCCCCGATCATAGCATCTTTATTATAGGGAAGTTTCCCTTTACAAGGCAGCGCCGCTTTAAATTTAAGCGCTGAAGGCGCTGAACTCGCCGGAGTTGAAGAATCCGGAGGTTCATACATTTACCCCCTAATCGCAGAAGAAATTTTCCTAACAATGTGACGATTTATCAATGTACCACACACCATGTATACATTATGTATGTATATATATATATATATATATATATATACACACACACCATTCATATATGTCCCATAGGCCCCATGTGTAATGTGTAATTTCCCTACTTTTGCCTTGTGAGATTAATATCAGTGGCGAGAATATACCAAGTATGCAATAAATGAGACCTGCAAATACCTCAATGTTTGATCCTTGCTATAAGAATAAATTATGCAAATGAGGGTTGCTCACCTTTATTAATTATCAACTCCCACGGAAGGGTACACTTTTTAAATTCATACCTTTTGTGATTTTTTTACTTTATATGATGTATCTATGTTTTTAAAATTTCACCATTTAAATGTCCTGGTAGAAATTAAATATTTTATTAATTACATCAATTAAAGTTAAGTTTTAATAATCATTTGGATGGACCGGAGTGCTTTGAGTCTCCTCTTTTTGAACCCTTGTTCAGTTTTTCCTCTTGCACCCAAAACAAACAAAAATCTGCCACACTGGACAGTTGGTAAAACAAATAATATAAAAAACAAATCATACATACAAATATAAGAAGGATTGATGGAGAAGGTGAATACATGAGAAAGAGGGTAGAGAGGGCCCTGGTCATGAAAGTTTACAATGTAGAGAAAGAGGACAATGCTGACACAATAGGAGCTAGAGGCACAGGTTTAAGAAATCTTGATAAGATTGATAGGTGGGTGAGAGTCTCACACCAAGGCAGTGGGCATAGAGGACATGGGAGAACATGATAAAGTCAATTGCAGGTAATGATAAAGGGAGGAGGGAAGATGATAAGCTTAGTTTTGGACATGTTGAGCTTTAAGTATGGTTTGGACATCCATGTGGAGGTGGTAAAGGAGGAGAATGGTCAACTGAGGACAGTTAGATTTAGGCGTTATCTTTTTAGAGGTGTTACTAGAGGTTGAGTGAATAAGTTCACCAAGAGAAGAGGTATAAAGAGAGAAAAGCAGAAGGCCAAAAACAGAGACTGGAGGGACTCAGACAGATAATGGGAGTTTGGGGGTGTATGTGCCAGAAATAGAGGCACTAAGGGCTGATTCAATTTTGGACATCTGTCCGGTTGCTTAGCGCACAACACATGTCCAGAAATGAACATTACACCAATGAGCGCAATTGCAGGCAATTCATATCTACATGCAAGTGACACAACTCCCTATCACTTATATAATAATGTAAAAAAGTTATTTTAAAATATATTTGTCTGAAAATAAATATTCATATAAATTATTATGCTGTTAACAGTTGTTATTTTAAATAAATGATAAAATAAAAGTTTTATGTGTTTTATGTGAACGTTTATTGTACACATGCATGTGCTTATACTGCAGTCTGTTATGTGTGTCTACGTACGGCAAGTACTGTTTAGACAGAGCATATTTCCATCTATATTGATATCGTAATGCATCTTCCGATATGCTTGGATTTGAATATGAGCGTAACTACGCACAAATTGCAGGCCCTCTTGAAATTTGGACAGACATGTATGAGTTCAGAAAGTTTGGAGGTATGGTTGTCCAAAACATCGGCTGCTGAATTCATGACCCTTAATAATTGGAGTTCTCTATAAAGTAGTGAACTGGTCAGCTGGACATGCCCTGGAGTGCACGGAAACGCATTAAAGAAAATCTTTTCTTATTTACTGGAATAAGCTTTTTTTTCTTATTTTGGTGCACTTATAAATAACTTATTGTATCAATATATTTTAAATATTAGCGCAATGCACTAATTTATATCATTGCAAATGTACTTATATTTTGCTATTGTGTATTAGAAAGGTACTGATTTTTTTAATATTGTGTATATTTTGGTGTAGGAAATGTATTTATTTCTGAGACCAGGGGAAGAAATTAGTTTTTTTAACCTTTCTAGAGGAAACCCCAATTAGGCTAATTAGATCTTTGTCTTCTGTGAGTGACCAACACTTAAATACACAGCAGGGAGTCGTTACCTGTATCTTGCCTGGTTAAAGTGAAAGGAAACCTCTGATCAATGTGATTAAGGATATGACAGATTAGTGTAATTTTTGCTAAGTATAAATTGCATTTAAAATCCACGTTTAAAGAACATCTCACATCCTAATGTTAATCTTTGAATGAAATATTTCAGTCTTTGTGGAGCCAGTATTTGTGTCAGAATCTATATAAAATGGAGAGCTGTGTGACCATGTAATGTATTATACCATTTGTACTTCTGGAGATCACTAGTCCCTTACACTAGTGTATGAACTGTCCTTATTAGGACACCTGAGCTAATAAACATCATTTGCTTCAAGATCCTGCTTTGACAACTTCTTCCCTGTTGTAATTCCTGTGACCTGCAGATTAGACCCAAATCTAATTTGTTTTTTGCCTGTTCTGAGGTTTGGATCCAGAATAGAGATCTATGGACACTGCCGGTTGCGAGTGCATACACACTGCAGAATTGGAACAACATTGTTTCATCGTTGAACGAGAATTTTAGTTTGGTTTAAAAATCAAATCAAATGATACGATGTGCTTTGGAACGATAGTCGTTCATCATTGGAGTGCACACAATAATGCGATATCGGGCTGAACGGTCATTTGCCGTGTGATGGGCTTGATAATCGGCTGAAAAACCTGTAGTGTGCACTCAGCCTTAGAAGTGGCCCTTAGACCTAGCTGTTAGCAGATCATTGTTTACTCTAGTGAGGGCAATATTGTTTGAGGTTAGAGGATGGAAGCCCGAATGCAGAGGGTCCAGGAGGGAGTAAGAGGAAAGTGGGTTAAGCATTTGTACACAAGACTCTTAAGTAATTTGAAAGCAAATGGAGTCAGGGAAACTGGTTGAGGAGGAAGAGAGTTCGCCTTAATGGGAGAGAACAAACTTACGACAGCTATGGCATTGGAGCAGAAAGTGGGTGAGGGAAGATGGATCTGGTAAGAAATTCTAATATGAAAAGGTGGGTGTGGGGTTTTGTATTTGGACAGAAATGAATGCTTGGATGTCATCCAATGAAGCATTTTATGTTTGTGGCAAAACTACACTCTGATCTCAGGCCAGCTTAAGTGATAATGCTAAGTAGCTATTGTTTTCAGCATAGTGAAGTGACAGGTCATTAAGGCAGTAGAGAAGCAGTGAATAAAAGCAGAAAATGTTAAGAATTTTAGTCAAAATTGTATCCACATAAAGCAAATATCAACTACATACTTATTTATACAGTTGTATTAATAGTGCCCTTAAAAACTTTATGTTTTCCAATTATTTTTTTTTGTGAATCTCCAAGTGACCACAGTAAACTGAACAAGAAAATAACTTGGTAACACAAAGCTCCTGTGCATTCATGAGTGACAAGAAAAGCAAGGCTCTACAGTCCTTAATTCTATTTATTTTACTTCAATTGTATTGTAGTTGAAAAATGTAGCTCTAATGCAAGTATAGGTGAGGGACAAAAAAAATATCTAGGTAAATGAGAGACAACAAGCATTGATTAAGCAAATAATATTCCAGCATGATCAGGGTCATGTATAAAAATTTTGGACAGTCCCAGTTGCCTATCATTTTGCCTAGCATGGCTGCAAGTGGACACCTTAGTGACTTTTACAGAGGGATGATTGTTGGGGTGCATTTGGCAGCAGCTTCAGTGACCAAGACTGCTCAACTTTTTAATGTGTCTAAGGTGATGTTAACATGGAACTCCAAGGGAAAAACATTATCATCAAAGGAAAAGTGGACAGAAGTGCATATTACAGCATTGATGAGAACTCCAGAGAGCAGGATATCATACTTATGCTCTGCATAAACCTGTCATGACACCTGGCAATGCATGTTTGCATGTTCAGTAGTGCAAAGAGCACAGGCAATGCAATACTGAGCAGTGGAACAACCTGATATGGTTAGATGAATCATCTGTTACCATGTTCTTGTAAGAATTCTCCCCAGTACTAGGTACAGATGACTGTTGGCAGTGCACTGTCAACAATGACAACTGCAATGCGAGGATCCACCACAATACCAGCTACAGACAGGTAGCAGTGCACTGTCCACACTGAGAACTGTACATTCTTTATCACTTACTGCAATCAGCACCTTGCTAAAAGTCAATTCAATATGGACTGACATCTCACCTGTATGAAGCCTTTGAAAGGCTCTCATTCTGCTGGTGCTTCAAGAGTCTTGTTTTGTTTGCCTGTTCCTCACAATTCTACATTCTCCAACCCATCGATTCTTGCTTCATCCCTCACATGTCTAGCTTTTCCAAACTATCAACTTCAGCTTTGTCCATAAAGACCCATCATCTCAGGACAATGCAGCTTATCCAGTCATGGTGTGTCTCTGATAGCTATACTAAACAAGTGGTTTTCTTCTCAGAGCAGCCAATGTGACAGTTGTAAATAAATTACAAAGGGTTCTAGGTGGCGATGAGCTAAATATCTCTGTAGCCCTTAACACTTTTTTTCCAACAGTTTACTAGGTTTAGTGGTTACATGTTGTGGGGCCCATTCTCCTGGCATGCCACGTGTTCGCCTGGCATGCCTCCATTTGAACCACTGTGGTCAAATCTCCAGCTGCCTGGCTGAAGTTGGTGTAAGTCTTTAGATCAGCCACACAGCAGAAGTTTAAAAACATCAGTTCAAGTGGAATAACTGGTGTGTCACTAGTGAGCATCAGTGGGCCACCTATGTGGTCATGACCAATACTACCCCGCCGGGTATATGCTGGCCCAAAGGAATTCAATATGGGTCTGATCCAGAGGGCATATAAACTCTTGCCATGCCCACCATCCAGGTATGCACCACCAACTTCTGATAAGGTTCTACTGTCTCTGGATCCTGTATCCTGGATCCTCTTCAGTCTGGCTTTCGTTCTCAACACTCCACAGAGACTGCGCTGACCAAGGTTGTTAATGATCTGATCACTGCTAAGACTGAACGCCATTACTCTCTCCTAATTCTCCTTGATCTCTCGGCTGCATTTGACACCGTTGACCACTCTCTTCTCATACAAACACTGCAATCCCTAGGTCTTCAAGACACAGTTCTATCCTGGTTCTCATCTTACCTCTCTAATCGCTCTTTCACTGTTAATTTCTCTGGAGCCACCTCTGCTCCGCTTCCCCTATCAGTTGGAGTACCACAAGGCTCGGTGCTAGGTCCTCTGCTGTTCTCTATCTATACCGCTTCTCTTGGAAATCTAATAAGTTCCTTTGGCTTTCAGTATCATCTCTATGCGGATGATACCCAAATCTATCTATCCTCTCCTGATATCTCGACATCTGTGTTGTCCCGTGTAACTGACTGTCTTTCTGCCATTTCATCTTGGATGGCCTCTCATCAACTCAAACTTAATCTTTCTAAAACAGAGTTAATAATATTCCCACCCGCCAACAAGAGCATACCTGACATTTCTATCTCTGTTGATAACATGACCATTAATCCCACCCCACAAGCTCGCTGCCTAGGTGTAATCCTTGATTCACGCCTATCCTTTGTTCCCCACATTGACTCTATATCTAAATCATGTTACATACATCTAAAGAACATTTCCAGAATCCGCACATATCTCACACAAGACACTGCTAAAACCTTAATTCATGCACTAATCATCTACCGCATTGACTATTGCAATTCCCTCCTTACTGGTCTTCCCAAAAACAGACTCAAACCCCTAAAATCTATTTTACATGCTTCGGCAAGACTGATTTTCCTTGCAAATAGCTATTCCTCTGTTGAATCACTCTGTATGTCTCTACACTGGCTGCCTGTCTTCTACCGAATCCAATATAAAATACTTTTACTAACCTACAAGGCCATCAACAAAATTGCACCAACATACATCTCCTCTCTTGTCTCAAAATATCTCCCAACTCGGCAACTCCGTTCTGCAAAAGATCTGCGTCTCTCATCCACCCTCATTACATCCTCCCATTCCCGGTTACAGGACTTTTTTCGGGCTGCACCCACTCTATGGAACTCTCTCCCTCGCACAATAAGACTCTCCTCTGTTCTACAAACTTTCAAGCGTTCTCTGAAAACCTACCTATTCAGACAAGCTTATAATATTCCTCAACCACCATCTTAACCTCACTACCTTTAGCCTGTTACACAATTTCACACAAGACAACTACCCCCGGAATAACATTGTTGTGTGACAGGATCATTTAGCTTATGAGTCACCCTACCTTTGCAGTCTGGCTGGGCCAAGATGCAAAATGTATACTTAACCTCATGTGTCAATCTCCCATTGTCCCATAGATTGTAAGCTTGCGAGCAGGGCCTTCTCACCTCTTTGTCTGTTTTACCCAGTTTGTTTATTAGTTTATTACGTTTGTCCCCAATTGTAAAGCGCTACGGAATATGTTGGCGCTATATAAATAAATGATGATGATGATGATGATGATATCTGCTTTTGCTTATTTATGTTAGTTGAATTTATTTAGAATCAACTAAAGCTGTCTACAAATGGTTCATTCCTAGTGTTTAGCATTAACACATTGTCACAGGATCAGTGTACAATTTGGCCACAAAAGTAGTGATTACTTCTGGCATGATTAATGAATGTTATTGTGTCAGAAGATGGTCATAGCATGAATCTGCGTTCATCTACCAAGGAACATGGCAAAAAAAGTCAATGAACCAATGCGGAAGACACTGCACAGAAAAAATTCAAGAAAGCAGTGTCACCATCAAAGATGGTGGTAATATAGTCTTACAGGTGAGTGGAGACTCTTTTGGTAGAACTATTCGGTAGAACAGCTCCAATGTGAAATCAGGCTTTGGACCATCAGGGAGATGGAGCTCCCTGAGTGGGTGAAAGATAGGGGTAAGACGAAGGAGAAAGGTCTAACAGCGCACTCAGATTTCGGAGAATCTTAAGGCCCTTAAAGCCCTTTTCATGTGTTTTGACTTGTTGGATTTTTCTATCTTGGACCACCAGGAGCTGAAATGAAAAGCCCTCAACATTACTAAAGCGCTTTAATAATGTTGATTAGATTCCTTCATTTTTTTCAAAGCGGAAGGTGCTACATTCTGAAATATCTGCAGATTATGTTCTGAATACAATAGAACTGGGGATTTTCTGGCAGATGTAATGAATAGTTCCTTGATTTTATAGTATTGGAACTGTGCAACCACGTTTCTCATGGGCTGACCAGCCGATTGTTTAGAATGGAGTGCTCGATATTCACTGTCAAGTTGAAATTCTGTAGAGGACGAACCAGGGAGACATTGTTGGAAATGCCCATCCAGATACTGTGGCAGAGAGTCTGAGTCCACCAATTCCAAAATGTTTTTGAACTGTACATTATTAAGGTGGGAGCAATTCTCCACGTCCTCCAAATGATCTTTCATAGCGTCCATTTCCTGACAAATGTTAGCTAGTTCTTGCGCTGATGCTTACCTGGTGCATATGCTACCGTTTGAGACCTGGGTCCAACTCTCAATAAAACATCTGAATACAATACAGTGACTGTGGGGTGCTACATACTGCTCCTTCTAATGGGACAAGGTGGGTTAATTTGGGAATTCCAGTAGCGTGTTGGCCCACCCCAGTAAGCTGCCTGAGTATATGTCCAAATGAAAAAATAAGATATTTGTGATAGTTTGTGTCCAGAGTTGGGGGAGGTGTCTGCAAGGACACATTCCCAGTTTAGAAGAACCTTTTAAATTTAAAAAAAATATATATTTTTTTACCCATCCTTAGAGGTTCTGGGAATCAAATGTTGGCCTTTTCCACCATCCAGGTGCACTTCATAAAGCACTTATACTTCACAAAACATAGATAAGGCAAAAACCTGCGCTTGTGCATGGTGGTTTCATTTCATTTACACAAATTATGCTTTGAGCATCCATATTTCTTCAGATTTGTAAATGGTTCTTGTGTGTGCAGGTCCAAAAGACAGCTAGGTCTAACTTTATGACATATAATGAGCAGGGTTCATCTGAGCTACAACGACAGACCTACTACATCTAATTAGTGATAATACTAAGCAACAATAGATTACAAGCCAGTGAAACGTGACATGCCATTGTGAGTAGGGAAGAGAATTAGGACAGTTTTCTGCCCAGGCCATGTTTAAACTTATATTACATTATCACATTTTAATGATAGTGTACTGTTTAAGCTAGTTTTGAACATTCTACAGATAATATCAGGAGAAAAAAAATCTAAACATTAAATACAGCAGAGAGGAATAGTTTGGTCACTAGACAAATAAGGTGGCATATTCATAAATAAAGAAAAGCAATCTGTCCACCAGCTTGGGAAAAAGGACAAGATGTCACAAGTATAATCAATAAATAACCATGGAATGAAAAATATGGATTGAAATAGAGCAGTGACAAACTATGGGAGCTTTGCCTCGTGAATGGAAGAGATGATTGTGGTTCAAAGTGTCAAAGGCTGCAGAGAGGTCAGGAAGAATAAGAGTCAACAGTTCATCATCATCATCATCATCATCATCATCTATTTATATAGGGCTGTACAGAGAACTCAGTCACATCAGTCCCTGACTAACAGCGGTCAACTAAACTACTAGTATGGTTTTTGGAGTGTTGGAGGAAACTGGAACACACGGAAGAAACCCACAAACATAGGGAGAACATATAAACTCCACACAGATACGGCAGGAATTGAACTCATGACCCCAGTGCTGTGAGGTAGAAGTGCTAATTAGTCATTCTAATCCTGAAGTGTGTATGTAGTAGAGATGGTCACTGACCCCCGTGTTTTGGTTTTGTATTCGGTTTTGGATCTGGATTACCTTTGTGTTTTGGTTTTGGTTTTGCAAAACCACCCTTGCGTGTTTTGGTTTTGGTTTTGTTTGGTTTTGTTTTGCTATTTTCGAAAAAAAATAACCAAATTTAGTGCTCCACCAGTTTCTTAGATAAGTGAGGTAATTCTAAAGCTAATAAATTATGAAAAAAAACAGTTTAATCCCTGGTAGGCCGAGCTTAATTCAAACACTTGTCTGCAAATTATACAGACAAACCTGGTTGTCTACCTCCTCCATCTTTGATTATTGGCAATGTAGCCATCGTCTTTGGGTGTATATCACACCCTACACTTGTAGTTGAATATTAAAAAAAGCAGCCTGCACAGACTGTGGAGCTAGAAAGTAAAATTAAATGGACCACGGTAGTTTGGTGGCTATCTATGCCCCCCTGCCCTCCACTTGTAGTTGAATATAAAAAAAGCAGCCTGCACAGACTGTGGAACTAGAAAGTAAAATTAAATGGACCACGGTAATTTGGTGGCTATCTATGCCACCCCCCCCCCCCCCCCCGCCCTGCACTTGTAGTTGAATATAAAAAAAGCAGCCTGCACAGACTGTGGAAGTAGAAATTCAAATATACAAAGAAATGGACAAAGGCATTTTGGTATCTGTCTGCATCAGACCCCCCCTCACCATCCACTTGTAGTAAAATATAAAATAAAGCAGCCTGCATAGATTGTAGAACTAGAAATTCGAATATACAAAGAAATGGACAAAGACAGTTTGGTATCTGTCTGCATCAGATCCCCTCTCCACTAGGAGTAAAATAGAAAGCTATTCAGCCGTTATATAATCTAGAATATAAATAGAAATTGAGAAAGGCAATTTGGTATCTGTCTGCATCATAATCATCAACATCCTCATTAGCGCCCTCGTCACCTCCACAAATCTCCCCCTTATCCTCTTCTATTTCCAAAGTGGCATCCTCAATTTGTGTATCAGCGGCTACACTCGGGCTGTTCAGGTACACATCAGCAGAACTGCTGAAAGGGCCCTTCTTTATGGGTACACTAACAGAATGCTCACGATTAGACATACCACTGTTGGATGGACTCTCCACAGGGATTGGTGTCATTTGTGAATCAGAGCAAACATTATCCTCTAATGTCTTACTGTTATCTTGCAGCTCAGCTTTGACGCGTAACAGTAGTTGTGCACCAATTGTAGGCTCGGTAACTTTTTGGGATCTGCCACTAATAGCCGAAGGTGAAGGCCTCATTCTCTCTTTGCCACTGCGTGTGTAGAATGGCATGTTGGCAATTTTTTTTTTATTGGCACTTAACTTTTGCTCAGTAACACTTCTTTTTCGCTTCAACACAGTAAAATTTTTTTTTGTTTTTGTTTTTTGGACTGATTTCGAAACACTCTGTAGTTTGACATCGCCTTGCCCACATGACGCACTGGGAACACTAACATCAGGACTGGTGACAGAACCTGGGTGCTCATTCTGCTCATATGTGGACTGCTTTGTATCCATTCTCAGCCCAAAGCGCTTGTAGTGCTAAAAATTATTTGGTAAGATACTGCTGACAGATAGTAATTTTGACAGCCAGAAATATTGATGCACAATTATGGGGGACACCCCAAGAGCACTGGGGAGTGCTAAAAATTAGTTGGTAGATACTGCTGACAGATAGTAATTTTGACAGCCAGAAATATTTATGCACAATTAGGGGGGACACCCCAAAAGCACTGGGGAGTGCTAAAAATTAGTTGATAATATACTGCTGACAGATAGTAATTTTGACAGCCAGAAATATTTATGCACAATTATAGGGGACACCCCAAAAGCACTGGGGAGTGCTTAAAATTAGTTGGTAGATACTGCTGACAGATAGTAATTTTGACAGCCAGAAATATTTATGCACAATTAAGGGGGACACCCCAAAAGCACTGGGGAGTGCCAAATATTGAAAAGAAAAAAAACCTCTATCCTCCATTCTTCTTTAGCGTTTTTTGTTACAACAATTGGAAAAAGAATATTGGATTCTCTGTCCCTGCTCTAATCAGCCTGTGACTACACCCTGCTCTCTCCCTCTGTCAAATGGCGATGGATTGCTGTGGAGGCGTGTATTTATAATCTTGAAGTATCGCGAGAACCGTGCCCCGAGATCCGACGACGTCACAATGACGTTCGGCCTCGATTTGGATTCGGAGCGGGCGGGAGAGTACCGAGCTACTCAGCTCGGTACTCGGATACCCAAAGTTCGGGTGGGTTTGGTTCTCGGGGAACCGGAGCCACCCATCTCTAGTATGTAGTCACAACCATCTGTCTGACAATCTGCTGATTGTATACTATTATATAGAAGTACCTGCTGAAAAGACTGCATAAATGCACTCATCTGTTAATTATACAAATGTTTTTGTATGATATGTGTTAGTGAAATTGAAGCAATTGTTATTGAGTTTAATGTATATTGCTAGTGAGGAGTATTGTGGCTAGACTCTAGAGTAATATTGCAAGATAGCAATGAAAAGGGTTAGAGGTACCTCTTAGTGGTATATAACAAGTGAGACACGTTTAAAGTGTTTTTAGTAATAGTTAGTCCTGTTCATTTGATATAATAGAAATGTGTGTATTTAAATTGCTGTGTATTTATTGTAGAGATGTTCACTGTCCCCAGTGTTTTGGTTTTGGATCTGGATTAACTTCGTGTTTTGGTTTTGGCAAAACCGCCATCACGGGTTTTGGTTTTGGATCCAGATTTTTTCTTAAAATTCTTATTTGTTTTTGCTAAAATCACATAACTTGGCTCTTTTTTTATCCCTACATTATTATTAACCTCAATAACATTAATTTCCAATAATTTACAGTCAATTCTTGTCAAGTGACAAGTACACTGCTACCCCATCCTGTTTCTGTATGAGCAATGGAACTGAGCAATGGCACTGGAGACTGGAGAGTGAAAAGAACACTGCTACCCCTGTTTCTGTGTGAGCAATGGCACTGAGCAATGTCACAGGAGACTGGGAAGAGTGACAAGAACACTGCTACCCCTGTTTCTGTGTGAGCAATGGCGCTGGATCTCCTGTGGAGGGACTTATGGAATCCAAAACCCGCGAGATCCGACAATGCAACAATGACGTTTTGCCTCGATTCAGATCTGAGGATGCGCGAAAGTAACAAACCGGCTCGCAACCCTACTCGGATCCCCTAAGTTCGGGTGGGCTTAGTTTTCAGAAAACCGAGCCTGAGCATCTGTAATTTATTAGGTTTGCTGCACCCAAAGTTACCCTTAAACCATTGCTTGATTTAAAGAGATACATATAAAACTTACAAAACCTTGAGTCCACACTTCACTAATAAACATGCTGGTGTGGCTTCTAAAGACCAACCCGGTGTATTGCTGTTTCATTTGTGTGTGTCTGTGATCTTAAGTAGGATGGTGGAGGGTCCCTTAGTCTCTCTCTGGTGTTGCTCACTCCAAGAACATTACCCCACAAAGATCCTACTGAACCCTGACTAAGGTGGAGGCACTGTGCAACGAAGGAAACAAGGTAAAAGTTTATATACAGACAGGACACAAATCTGTACACACACCTGAGCTGGAAAAGGGTGTTAGTTACACTTACATACATAAGAGGAACATTCATTATATCTGTGATTTGCGTAAGTACGTGTTAGGTATTTTGCCTAAGAGCATTTATAGAAGCCATTAGGTCATGCTTACCAACTTATTGTAGTTGGCGTCCGCTTCATTTTAAAGCGAGGGGCGGGCATTTTGGACCTAATTCTGCCCACTTCACTAGGAAGTGGGCAGATGCGGGAAATTGCCACACTCTCCCGGGAGTCTGTGAGACTCACCCGAAATGCAGGAGTCTCCCGGACATTCTGGAAGAGTTGGCAAATATGCATTAGGTCTACTAGGTAACCAGATAAGACTTCTACCTCTAATATTTTTCTTCAACTCCTATTTCCTTTTAAAAGCTGTTTTTGTTTCAGCCTCTCTTTTTTTCGTTACACAATTTAATACATATGCTCCAGTGATGAGGAAGATTATAGAGTTCAACACTATAGAATAGTTCAACACTGTTAGAGCTAGAGGAGCTAATAGGACCATGTATTAATAAGGGGAGAAATACGATATTTAGAAAATCAGGGAGCCTAAAACAAAAATTGGTTCCAATTGTTTTTTTAGTCAAATATTTGGGAGACTTGTTCTCCAGGAAGCCTGTGCTTGCCTCAGTGTATTAGCACCTGACTATGCTATACTTTCTGTTTAAGTTTCAAAGAACTATAGACCTGTAATAAGATTTTAGAAGGGGCCAGGCTGTGAAGAGCTACATAAAGGGCAATGTGAGACCAGTGACTTTTAAAAACCCTGAGGTGATGACAGTAGTATCAGGACAAATATGCTCCTCAAAGCCCGAAATTAAGTTGTTCCAGTAGACTTTGGGCTAGATTTACTAAGCTGCGGGTTTGAGAAAGTGGGGATGTTGCCTATGGCAACCAATCAGATTCTAGCTGTCATTTTGTAGAAGGTACTAAATAAATGAAAGCTAGAATCTGATTGGTTGCTATAGGCAACATCCCCACTTTTTCAAACCCGCAGCTTAGTAAATCTAGCCCTTTTTGTCTCTGTCCTTCTTCAGGCTTTTAGAATAAGGGAGCTGGTATGCAGATCAGCAGCGAGTAATAATGGGCTGCAATGGTGTTATGAGCAGCAGGCAGCAGAAGCTTTACATTTGGTCTTAAGGGTGCACAAGAATGATTTCTTGAGGAGATGCTTGAAGATTTGCCTCTTTGTAGTTCCAGACTGCAGATGTGCCCTTTAGAGTGCTGGAGGGAGTATGAGAGTGTGAGAGGGTCCTCTGCTTCAACAAAAGTGTCCTGTTTATTTTTAGAAAGTGTGAGTCTGATTTAAAGTTGGCTGCAAAATTGTGGCTAAAGTGTGTATTTTGAGTAATACATGTCATAAAATAGGAACTACGGGCCTGATTTATTAAGGATCTTAAATAAAGAGGTATCTTATTTCAGTCTCCTGGACAAAACCATGTTACAATGTAAGGGGTGCAAACTAGTTTTCTGTTTTGCACATAAGTTAAATACTGACTGTTTTTTCATGTAGCACACAAATATCAACTTTAAATTTCAGTGTACAAATAAGCTATCAATTATTTATGTGCTACATGAAAAAACAGTCAGTATTTAACTTATGTGCAAAACAGAAAACTAGTTTGCACCCCTTACATTGTAACATGGTTTTGTCCAGGAGACTGAATAAGATACTTCTTCATTTAAGATCCTTAATGAATCAGGCCCTACATTTTCTACATGACTTGCTGGTGTTTGTAGTTCCACACACTTAAGTGAAATATGTCTTTTATACAATATCCGAACCCCCACCGCGTAGGAGGCTCAGCTAAAGTCTCAGTGATATTGAGCATTCCCTGGGTGGAGAAGGGGACCGTTTTTTGTGTGCCTTATGCCCCTAGGCAATTCAGTCCTGTGCTGAGGCTGGGGCCAATTATGACATAGTAACACTTCTAGAGTGTTACTGGTTGCTGTTTTATGGGTAGGGGCACTTTTTATATGTATTTAGTTATTAATTTAACTTTATTTTACTATAGTACTATAGTAAAGATACATGCTGATGATCATCATCAGCAGTACATATATTTCCACCAGGCTGTATGGAGTCAGACATTTTATGCTTTCCAAGAAGCATATAGTGAGATGCAGCCTCCTATGAATAGCCAACATCACCAGGCGGTTTGCCACACTTATATGTGCACTCCCATAATGTCAACAAATTGTGGTAGCATATTCTGATCTCCAGATGAAGGAGGTCACAAGAGCAAGTTGCGCTTCACTGTTAATGCGCTTCACTGTCACATCACACTGTTCTATCATCACACTATGGCCCTTCATTGCCACTTTGCCCCTTCACAATATCACATGTGCCCCTTCACATCACCTCTGTGCCCCTTCACATCATCATAATCATCATAATCATCATTTATTTATATAGCACCACTAATTCCGCAGCGCTGTACAGAGAACTCACTCACATCAGTCCCTGCCCCATTGGGGCTTGCAGTCTAAATTCCCAAACATAAACACACACACACACACACACACACACACATACAAACACAGACAGACACACACACACACACAGACTAAGGTCAATTTTTGTTAGCAGCCAATTAACCTACCGGTATGTTTTTTTTTGGAGTGTGGGAGGAAACCAACTCAAATATGGGGAGAACATACAAACGCCTCACAGATAAGGCCATGGTCACCTCTGTGCCCCTTCACCATCACCTCTGTGCCCCTTCATCATCACCTCTGTGCCCCTTTATCATCACCTCTGTGCCCCTTTATCATCACCTCTGTGCCCCTTCATTATCACCTCTGTGCCCCTTCACCATCACCTCTGTGCCCCTTCATCATCACCTCTGTGCCCCTTCATCATCACCTCTGTGCCTCCGTTGTTTGACTTACCGTTCTATTGCTTTTTTCTCTTTTGTATTCCTCTTTTCTGGTCTTCTTGTCTTCCTGTCTTCTTTCTTCTCCGGCACGCTGCCTCTCTTTGCTCCTCGGTTAGTACTCACTGTGGCCGGAAATAGATTAAACGTGATCATGTGGCGGCTCCCAACAGTCTCAACTCTTCTCTGCTACTACTGAATGTTTTAGTGGGGGCAGAGAGGAGGAGAGACTGCCGGGAGCCGCGATCACGTGACTGTTTTTTTTTTGTTTCCGTTCGCAATTTGTTCTATTATGCCGGCGGACAGAGGGGGGTGGCAGGCGGAGGGGCCTACCCCGCTTACCGCCGGCAGTTGCCTAGGTTGCCTAGGTAGATCCGGCCCTGCACCTATGGGGTGGGAGGCATAACATACTGAAGAATGGTTGTCCTAGAGTGGACAACACATTTATGACAGTGCATAAGTATGATAGATATATAATTACACATTTAGAGAACATATAGTTACCATGCCATGGACCATAATAAATACAAATTACAGTTCTATTCAAAGCCAATGACCTGCTACTTGACAAAAACATGATGCCTTATATCAGGGTTGTCCAACCCGCGGCCCGCGGGCCGCATGCGGCCCAGCACGCTTATAAATGTGGCCCAGAAGGAGTTTTGGTTGTGGCAAAGGGGCAGCACTGTTAATTGAAAAAAAAAATCCTGCAAAAAAAAAGAAAAGAAAATACTTACCTTGCGGTCACGTCAGCTGGTGCTCCGGCTCCCTCCCTTGTCTCCTCCTCTGTGCCGCGCGGTGCTCGCAGTGAATGTCGGGCGTGATGTCATCACGCCCAACATCCATTGCAGAGCGCAGCACAGAGGAGTCACCCGCCGCGAGAAGAACAATCAGCAGCACAGAATTGGAAAAAAGAAGAGAAGAGGACAGGAGAACAAGTCGATTAAAAGGTAAGTTAAGGGGGATTTTCTTTATTATTTCAAGGGACGCTGACCAGTGAATAAAAGTCACCTGGTCCTGGAGCATCATGGACCTTATCTCCCTGCTACATACTTCTACTTGTAATACTAATGGGGCATTATATATTATTCTCTTTGGCCCATTATAAGTTGTTATCCCTTAACTAACATAGTGGTGTAATTAGCAAAACAGGTCACAATTTGGGGTCACAGTGATGTATATGTCAGGTACCGCAGGCCTGGTCAGGGCACCCTGATATACAATGCCTGGCTTAAATGCACTTTATTGATATTGCATCGAAACAATACAAAAAGTGATTATAGTATAATAACTAGAGAGGATTTTTTGAACAGGGCGATTGAAAGGTAAGTATAGGGGGATTTGAAAAAAAAGTTATATATATATATATATATATATATATATATATAACTTTTTTTTCTCATATATATATGTTAACTATGTTTTCTATTTGTTTTTTGGATGATCAGCTATCGCTATTGTTAGTGTATCTTATGTGCGGCCCAAACCAACTCGTCGTCTTCCAATGTGGCCCAGGGAAGCTAAAAGGTTGGACACCCTTGCCTTATATTATGGTAACTGTTTACTATAATGCAGTGTACTTAGGGAGGAAAAGTATCTAATCAAGGCTATGTACAGATATATCAGTTTTCTGTATTCATCTAATAGCTAAGAAAATCTTTAATCTTAAATATAGTGCACGTTTTAGCTAGCATATCAGCATTTATTGCTATTTATCTAAGGCGTACAAAGTGCACCAGCTGCCCAGTGACTGCTGCGGGTGAGCATTCCCTCTGAAGGGTGTACCTGATGCATGCAGAGTCTAGAGTTTAATAATGGCAGCATGAATTATTATTCACACATTACTGAAAGTTCACAGCTTGTTCTCAAGGACAAACATGGAAACCACACGGAGTCTTGCAACATTCCCCAGCAAAGAGTGAGACGAGGGAATAATACTAGTACAGAAGGGAAAAAGACCGTAATTGACATGTGTACCGAGGAATTTTATATGTAAAACTGCAATCATTTTTATATGGCATTCAGGGGCTGGACCATGTATATATATATAAGTCTGTTATACTGCCTGACTGCTGTTACAACTGTGAGTACCTGCATATACCATCTGCTGCAAGTTCTATAATAAAACCAACATCTTGGTTAAATTTAAACATGTGTGGCTTAACATCCATACCCAACACTGCTGACACCTTTTACAGACACCTGCAAAAGTTCTGCCAATGACATCACTCATTCCCCTGACTATTTGCATATTGTGTGCATTAAAGTCATGTTCACTATATACATTGGCATGAATTCCTCCCCCGGTGAACTTGCTTGGCCGTAGGGGATCGGGGCCATACAGTGCAAAGTCATTGAGAATATGGGGTATATTTAATAAAGTGAACCCCCCCCCCCCCCTAATAAACACCTGCTTTCTCTCTTGGTCAACCATAGTCCCAAAGAGAAACTTCTAATCGATGAGGTTAAACAAATTAAAACAAAAACAAAAACAGGAAGAGAAGCAAACTAAACACTCCGGAAGAGCATGTACTACAAAATGATTCTATCTCTGTTAAGCCCAGATACTAAATGGCTAGGCAGACAATTAGGAGTGGTCTCTTACGCAAGTCACTGATAGCCGCTGTTGATAGGCTTCCTATCAGCCATCAACAATCTCTGTTTGAGCAGAAGGCAGTACAACACAGGGAGTAAAAGCTAGGGAGGATGTTTAAAGTTAAAATTATTGGTTTTTCTGTGTTAGCGTATAGAGCGGATATAGCTTTGTTTAAAAAAAATAATAGTGACTAGGGGCATATGCACATCCCCCCAAAACATCACACGCAGGTACGTAGGCCTATGTTGAGCTGCACACATCCACACTTGCATCTGCGGAGGCATGACAGGGGAAGGATGGGGCGTTTTAATGTATGTTACCTTGATGCATAAGCAAGAAGGTATCTGCAGTATTATATTAAACCTAATAACAAATGCATTTTTCCCTATGAAAACAAATGTTTGCAATGTTTTATTGTACTTACAAGCTGCTTCTGTATATCTGCGTGTGGGTGTTTGTGGGTGTAAGAATGCCTTCTGTAAACCTGGCGCATAATCTACAGATGCAGAGCTAGATCCATCTTGAAATACAGATGGCTCAATATAGTGGCGCTATTTTAACGTGCACATTTTTGGACCCATGTTGCGTTGAAACGTGCATCAGCTCTTAGGTGTCTACACAGGTCATCAATTCAAGAAATGTGCAGATTCAACAAACTTGAAAGGCATCAAAAGCTGCCATTGTATCTAAGTGTGTGTGTGGAGAGAGCACTTCTAACAATGATTTTTGGCATCAAATAGTTTCCAGCTGATTTGCTACAAACATTAATTGCTAGATTTACTAACCTGCGGGTTTGAAAAAGTGGGGATGTTGCCTATAGCAACCAATCAGATTCTAGCTTTCATTTATTTAGTACCTTCTACAAATGACATCTAGACTCTGATTGGTTGCTATAGGCAACATCCCCACTTTTTCAAACCCGCAGCTTAGTAAATCTAGCCCTAAGTGTGCAATTCACAATGGTCATCAGGTGTAGCTTTAGTCCTAGAACAATCAACATGTACGTCATCACCCTCACCTAGAGATGCGGGGCATTTTCATGATGGTTCAGCTGAATATTGACCTCATTGGACAGGGAATTCTACATATTTCTCTGGTAGAAATTGACCATAGGTGTTCTCCATGAAATTCCACCTACCATTTTTATCCCACCCAGAATTGAAACCCCACCATTGAGCAGAACAAATTGACCATCATTTTAACAGTTCTAATTCTAGGAAATATATTCCAGAAAATGTAAACTTACAAATACAGTGCAGAGTGAAAAGTAAAAACGGAATTTGAAGCTTCTATCACCAGAAATTCACTTCTCTATGAGTTGGCCTGTTTGACTATGAAATTCGATTCATTAGCAGATTGCTTTTTATTTTTGGAGCCATCATCTAGTTTATCAGTTTGTGCATGTTTCTCCTAAAGGAGACTACGATACCTTTCCATATGTTGGATCAGGGACAATGTTCTGAGCTTTATTCCCAAGTGACACTTTGTGCACATACTATGCATTTGAACACTGCCATGTTAACTAGGTTAAAAAAAGTACAAACCAAAAATTTTCAGTTTACAGTGGTGACTGGCCCTTAACATAAACTATTACCTTTATTTCTTGAAATGAGGCTTGTTTGTAAGGTTATATATGATGAAGAGATAGCAGCTATGGCATTATTGATTTCACTTAGCCTATGATAAATCACACTCCATCACAATGTAATTTTGTTGGGGAGATGGGCACGATTGGGAAGGAGTTGTGCATCTCAGATGACAGTGACACTGATAGGGCAGGCAATTATTTTTCACTAGCAAATGACTTCTTGCCATTGCATATAGACTTTTTTCTATTCATGGTCACCAATTCATACAACTTTGCAAGCTGTTTCTAAAAATAGACTGTCGATATCAAATTGTGATCAGCAGAATCACCAAAATCAAAATACCAATGACAGAACGTCGTTCTATCGTTCTATCGATGAACGAGATTTTTAGTCTGGTTTAAAAATCAAATGAAACAATACGATGTGCTTCAGAACGATAATCGTTTATCGTAAACACTAATGCGATATTGTGCTGAACGGTCGTTTATTGTTTGATTGGCTCGATATTCAGCTGAAAACACTGTAGTGTGTACCCAGCCTTAGAGTCGAGTGAGGCTATTTCAATTTTTAATTCAATAATTGCAGTCTTTAATTCTTGTTGGAATGTAACTTTGATGTTGACCAAGTTAGTGATGGCTGTCTCTATGTTGGGGTCAATATTGATGTCTAATGGAGAAGTGGGACAAAAAGGACAAGATTGATCAGAGATTTTTGGGACACTGACTTCCTGGTAAATCTAGTGTATGTGTTGCTTGGAGTGGGTTTTCTTATTCTTAGAAGACATTGTTTAACAATTGCAGGGTACACTACAGGAAAAATGATGTAGAAAAGTTGGAAGGGGGGGGGGGGGAGCACAAGTTTGCACACTCCTGTTAGCTATCTTTTTAAAGGTCCCATCTTATCAAGGAATTTTTCAGATGGTAACCAGAGTCCAAGTAGTAGTTACAGTTCCACAGTGTAGGAACCAGTTATAGTTGCAGTTAGAATGTAATTTATCTAGTTCATTAATGACTGTCAGATTTTATATTGTGGTGAGGGTCTGTGTGCAACTTTGACAGCTTTTAGAGGCAAATTATACTAAAAGATTGGAATGTTCAAACATAAAAAGTCTCCAATCCACAGAATTTAAAATCTAATAAATATTTATTGGCTATTATTAAAATTACATTGTATATATTAGATCTTTCTTCTTCTTATGGCAAAAGATTGATAATATAAAAGTCTAATATATTGGAGTACCTTCTACATTTGAATATTCTACTATTTCAGTATAATTAGTTTAAGCTAATATTTGAAGAGCACCCACTAATGATAAAATGCTATAATGCTAATGAATGAATGAATGTTTAAAATTGGCGGGTACATCCAATTCTGATGCAGACATAAAATTTTATTACTAGAGATTGTAGAGGCAGTCAGGATGGATTACTGAATGAACTGCCTTAACCATTGGAAGATTATTGAATGAACTGCCTTAACCATCTTTGCTTGCTTAAAATGTTGACTATGGAAGATATCAAGAACAAGCCTTGTTAAGGAATTAATAGAAAGTCGGCGCCCTCTTGTGTCAAAGTGAAGATATTGCGGAACACATAGTAGATAACAGAGATTAAATTTTTTATTTGAGAAGCGGTTGCTAAACCCTTGAATGAGCTAGAGGTGTAATAATTGGTGACTCCAGTTGCCACTTTATCCTGTGTTTGAGATAAGGAGGGTTGCTGGACAGTGGTTGACTCTTGTGTCTATCACAGGCGGTTTTCAAGAGGGTTGGCAGCTCTGAGAAAGCTGATCCCTTCAGGACCCTGCTAAAGTTAGGTCAAGATTTTGTTTGGTCCTCATGGACAGTAATATTACCTAGTAAGACAGTGGTGCAGTCACCACTCTGGGGGTCTGAAGTACAGCGGCGGGCTGCGTATGAGCTTCTGGTTGCTCTCACCCTCCAGATGGACTTTTCAGGTTTCTGTGGACTTGTGTACCAGCGTTGAAGAGGAGCCGGATCCAGGCCCGGCGCTCCCATTAGTCAACCTTAGGCAGTTGCCTAGGGCGCCGGGACCTGCAGGGCGCAGCTGATTAGATTTTCTTATCTAGTCAGCGGTGTGGGACATAAGTGCAGCGGCTGAGGAGCGCCTGCTGCTCTTTTGTAGTGACCGCCGCTGTCCTCTTCTTAGAAGAGGACGGCGGCGGTCACTAAAAACCAGCAGCAGGCGCTCCTCCGCCGCTGCACTTATGTCCCACACCGCTGATTAGATTAGAAAATCTAGTCAGCGGTTTTGTAGTGGCCTCCTCCTGGATAAAATAATTATTTTATTGCCACCTCATGCTCTATATTTGACATGCTGCAAGTCAAATATAGAGCAACGGAGATGCTCAGAGCCGCTTCCTGTCGGCGGTCAGACCAGCTGACCGCCGACCTCCACTGCCTATTTAAACCTAACTCTGGCACAATTAGGGTGCCAGAGTATCTAGTCCTCTAGTCCCTCTCTAGGCTCCCTTGTGTTCCATATATTATATATATATTACTATTGTCTCTCCAGATTCTGACCCTTGCCTGCCTGACCACCTCTCTCGGATTACCCCTGGTTCCTGTATTGACCTCTCGACTTGACCCCTGGCTTCCTGACTCCTCTCCTGCTTATCCCCTTGGTACCTCCTTTGCCCACTCGGTTTTGACCTCGGATTGATGACTACACTTCATCTACCTCGCTGGTGGCTACCTGGGAGGGCCGCGACCGACACGTCTCAGCGGCTAAGTCCAAAGCTCCTTGCGGGGTTCCCTGGTGAAGACCTGGGGCGTGGTTAGACTCCGTGCCTCCTGGCATAGCAGCGCTAATACCAGCAGGTAAGGCCTTCCGATACTTTGTTTGTGACAGCATACTCTGGCCATGACCTCAGACGGCCAAGGCGAACCCTCTGCTCGGGACCTGCTACTCCATTTGGCTCAAAAGGTCGAACAACAGGACGCCGAGCAAGCCAGACTACTCCATTGTATCCAGGGTATAGCCACCCGCCTGGATTCAATGCAGATTTTACTTGCTGGACCTCAAGCTATTGTTGTCACTTCGTATGGCACTGTTCCCCCTGTTTCCGCTTCGGCCGAAGACGCTTCCTCCCCGCTGCGGTTGCCCACGCCTGAGAAGTTCGATGGGGACCCTAAGAAGTGCAGGGGATTCCTTAACCGGTCTTCCATCCATTTCGAATGCAATGCAGGGGCTTTCTCCACGGAACGTTCTAAAGTGGCCTTCATCATGTCGCTCGTTTCTGGACAAGCCCTGGCATGGGCCTCGCCACTGTGGAAGCGAGATGACCCTCTTCTTCAGGATGTCTCCTCCTTCATCACTGCATGAGCCGGGTCGCGTATCTTCTGCAGCCTCCAGCCTCCTTTCCTTACGTCAAGGCTCTCTGACTGGCGGCCAATATGCGGTGCAGTTCCACACCTTAGCTTCTGAGCTTAAATGGAACGATGAGGCACTTGGGGCGACTTTCTGGCAGGGTCTCTCGGACTGTATCAAGGACGAGCTGGTGTCCCGTGAACTTCCAGCGGACCTGGACTCCCTTATTTCCCTATGTAATAAGGTAGGTCTCCGCTTTCGGGAACGCACTCAGGAGAGATCCTCTACTAGACGCTTCTTCCCTCGCCTAGCCCCTCGATTCCAAAACCCAGCAACAGAGGTTCAGGACGAGCCCATGCAAATAGGTCGCTCTAGGTTATCCCCTGAGGAGAGAGAGAGAAGACTTCGGCAGAATCTTTGTCTCTACTGTGGTGAGGCTGGCCACCGCCTACTTTCCTGTCCTAAACGGCCGGGAAACCTGCAATCCTAGTCGGTGACAGGGAGGCCGTTCTAGGAGTTAGACTTTCCACTCCCTACTCCACCAATCCAGATTTCCTCATGACAATCACGTTGGACTCTCCTAGTGGCCCTCTTCTGACCTCTGCCTTCGTGGACTCCGGCGCTGCCGGGAATTTCATTTCTGCCACCCTGGCATCACAACTCCAAATTACCATCCATGATTTACCTCAGCCATTATTCCTGACTGCCGTGGATGAAAACCGCGTCACGAACGGCTCCATTTCCAAAGTTACATCTCCGGTCCGACTGACGGTGGGGGTCCTGCACTCCGAGATAATTGAGTTTTTGGTCTTACCCCAATCCATAAACTCAGTAATTCTAGGTCTCCCATGGCTTAGATTACATGCACCCCAGTTTGATTGGTGTTCAGCACAAGTCACCTCCTGGGGCCCCCAATGCCACAAGAGATGTTTAAGTTGGGTCAAACCCAAGAAGCTAAGTCTTTCTTCTATGTCATGCCAGACACACTCCACTCATCTGGAAGTTCCAGCTCCTTATATTTTGTTTCTGGATGTGTTCTCCAAGGCAGCTTCTGAGCTCCTCCCTCCTCTTAGCCCGTGGGACTGTCCTATTGAATTACAACCCGGGAAGCCCATTCCTAAGGGCAGAATTTATTCTCTGTCCCTTCCCGAGGATAAGGCCATGTCTTAGTATATCACAGAGAATTTGCAGCGTGGGTTCAACAGGAGATCAACCTCCCCCGCTGAAGCGGGCTTTTTCTTTGTAAAAAAAAAGGATGGTACCTTACGTCCCTGTATCGATTATCGACAGCTTAATGCCATCACTATTAAGAACAGATATCCACTTCCTCTTATCTGCGAACTCTTTGACCGTATCAGTGGCTCCAAGATCTTTTCCAAACTTGACTTACGGGGGGCTTATAATTTAATCCGGATTCGTGAGGGCGACGAATGAAAGACTGCTTTTTGTACTCGTGATGGACACTATGAGTATCTCGTCATGCCCTTCGGATTATGCAATGCCCCCGCCGTGTTTCAATCATTTGTCAACGAGATCTTCAGGGACCTCCTCTATTCTTCGGTGGTAGTCTACTTGGATGACATACTCATCTTTTCTGCCGACATCTCTTACCATCGTTCTCATGTCAAAGAGGTTTTACTTCGGCTACGGCAAAACAATCTGTTCTGTAAGTTGGAAAAATGCATCTTTGAAGTGTCTCAGATTCCTTTTCTAGGATATATCGTCTCTGGTTCCGGGTTAAGGATGGATCCGGAGAAGGTCTCTTCTATTACCAACTGGCCCCCGGCCTTTGAACCTGAAAGCTGTTCAACGTTTCATTGGTTTTTCTAATTATTACAGACAATTCATTAACCAGTTCTCCACGTTGATTGCCCCCATCACTGCCCTTACTTGAAAGGCAGTTGACCCGAGGGTTCGGCCCCCGGAGGCCATTACTGCATTTTCTTCCCTGAAAGAGGCCTTCTTGTCTGCACCCGTCCTAACCCAACCAGATCAAGAGGAACCTTTCTTTCTAGAGGTGGACGCATCCTCTGTCGGGGTAGGAGCTGTTCTTTCCCAGAGATCTTCCTCTGGGATTTCTCGGCCTTGTGGATTCTTCTCCAAGAAATTTTCCTCTGCTGAACACAATTACGGAATCGGAGATAAAGAACTACTTGCCATTAAGCTAGCACTAGAGGAATGGCGTCATCTTCTCGAAGGAGCAAGGCATCCGATGACCATCTTTACGGACCATAAGAACCTAACCTACCTTCGAGAGGCTTGCTGTCTCAACCCTCGTCAGGCAAGATGGTCTTCTTTCTTCGCTCGATTTGATTTTAGACTCACCTTTCGCTCTGGTACTCTGAATTCTCGGGCGGATGCCCTTTCCCGGTCCTTCAAGGAATCCAATGGGGTACCTGCAGCCAGACCTCCACATATTCTCGAGCCTACTAGTATCATTGCTCTAACTAGAGCCAAGACCCCTCCTGTTGGCTGCTCTTACTTGGAACCCCACCTCCGTTTGAAAGCTCTTCGTTGGGCCCATGCTACAAAGTTTGCGGGTCACGCTGGATTCAAGAAATCTTGTTCTCTCCTGTCTCGGAGCTATTGGTGGCCTACACTCCGATCGGATCTCAAGGAGTTCATTAAGTCTTGCGAGATTTGTGCTCAAAACAAGATTCCTAGATGTCACCCCTCTGGGTTGCTCCTACCTCTACCCGTTCCGGAACGCCCCTGGACTAGCATTTCCATGGACTTTATTACCGATCTCCCACCCAGCGAGGGATTCAATACTATTTGGGTGATCGGCGATAGATTTTCGAAAATGGCCCACTTTGTCCCTCTGAAGGGTCTGCCCTCTGCCCCTAAATTGGCCCAGACCTTCATAAAAGAGATATTCCGGCTCCATGGTTGTCCCCAAGAGATTATATCAGATCGTGAGGTGCAGTTCATATCTCGCTTCTGGAGGGCGTTCTGTAAGGACCTGGGAATCAACTTAAAATTCTCCTCGGGGTATCATCCCCAAACCAACGGCCAGATGGAGCGCGTAAATCAGGATCTTGAGATGTTTCTCTGCTGTTTCTCCTCCGGTAACCAAGATGACTGGTGCAGCTTGCTCCCCTGGGCAGAATTTACTCATAACAATCATGTACATGATTCCACTGGTTCCTCTCCCTTCTTCATTGTGTCGGGTGGCCATCCCATCCTTCCTGATTTTTCTCATCTTCCTGCAACTTCTGTTCCTGCCGCCCACTCTCTGGTTCGGGATATGGCTCTCGTCTGGGCATCTACAAAGGAGAACCTAGTAAAGGCTTCACAATGGTATAAACAAACTGCTGATCACCATCGTAGAGTCGTTCCCATCCTCCACATTGGCGACAAAGTCTGGCTCTCCACACGGAACCTTAGACTCTGAGTATCCTCAATGAAACTTGCTCCTCGATTCATTGGACCATTTCCAGTCACACAAGTTATCAACCCAGTAACCTACAAATTACTCCTGCCCTCCTCTCTGAGAATCCACAATTCCTTCCATGTCTCCCTACTTAAACCATTGGTCCTAAACAAATTCTCCCGGAAGATCTCTTCACCCCAGCCTCTATTAACTGCCACTGGTGACGAATATGAGAAGAGTCACATTCTGGACATCCGTAACTTCCGTGGACGCTCCCAGTACCTGGTTCATTGGAAGGGCTTTGGACCCGAAGAACGGTCGTGGGTATTTGAGGAGAATCTTCATGCCCCTCGCCTCCTGTCTAAGTTTACCAAGAAGCAATCCTTGATACTGCACCTCTCCGATGGAGAAGGGGAGGGGGTACTGTCAGGCGCCGTCCCGCACTCCTTCCTGGTGCCGGGACGGACGCCATCTCTGTGTCACGATTTGCACTCTGCAGCTGCTGTCTACAGTCACTCTATTGGATTTGGTATGCTTTTCACTTGTAGTACCACTGCCCACCAAAGGGGCCACTGTGCTACTTGATTATTCTCCTTGATCACTGGGAGTGGTTTCAGCTGCATGAGGCCTATTTATACCTGCCTGCTTCAAACAGTCTGGGCCAGATCATCAGGTCTTTCCGAGGAGCATTCCCTGTGCTCAGCTTCTATCTGCTATCTGGACTCCTGCATATTTCTTCGTTGAAATCCACTATTTGCTGTTACCTGTGTCCTGGACTCCTGCATCTTCAACCATTATACCTGTTCTACGCTGCCTGTTGAAATCTACTATTTGCTGTTACCTGTGTCCTGGACTCCTGCATCTTCAACCATTATACCTGGTACTTGTAGTTCTACGCTGCCTGTTGAAATCTACTATTTGTTGTTACCTGTGTCCTGGACTCTTGCATCTTTAACCATTATACCTGGTACTTGTAGTTCTACGCTGCCTGTTGAAATCTACTATTTGCTGTTACCTGTGTCCTGGACTCCTGCATCCTCAATCATTATACCTGGTACTTGTAGTTCTACGCTGCCTGTTGAAATCTACTATTTGTTGTTACCTGTGTCCTGGACTCTTGCATCTTTAACTATTATACCTGGTACTTGTAGTTCTACGCTGCCTGTTGAAATCTACTATTTGCTGTTACCTGTGTCCTGGACTCCTGCATCCTCAATCATTATACCTGGTACTTGTAGTTCTACGCTGCCTGTTGAAATCTACTATTTGCTGTTACCTGTGTCCTGGACTCCTGCATCTTTAACCATTATACCTGGTACTTGTAGTTCTACGCTGCCTGTTGAAATCTACTATTGCAGTTACCTGTTTCTCATCCGCACTTTGAACTGTCTCATGAGTTACCTTGTCATCTCTGTTTGTTAATAAACTCCTTATAACCACTTATCTCCTCTCCGTGGTCATACCTGGGAAATCCTGACAGTATGATCTGGCCATAAAACCAAGCCTGCTGCTGCACGGCTGTCATCTCTTTTGGAAAGGATTTCCAGGGAAGTGACCTACTCCGTTTTCAACATTAAGACTATGGCTGCTATTTCCTCAGAAAATTCCCTGCTCCAGTTGCTCCAAGTGGACATTCTTCAACTTCGCACTCAAATAGCGCAAGTATCTTCCTTGCTGAACCAAGTGCTTAAGCAACTTCCAGTTTCCACCGCTAATACATCCTGCTGTAAGGAGTCTAACTATGCTGCTAACATTTCATTACCAAATTTGTCTGCCTTTGACTCTCTGCAAGCAGTACCTCCCAATATTCCTGTAACAAATTCCAGGTTTTCAGGTGCTCCACGCCCTCACCTGACCGAAGAGGAGCGATGGCGCAGGATGACCTACAAACTGTGTCTTTACTGTGCCAGTGATGTACATTTTTTACAGGATTGCCCGCTCCGTAGACTCCGACCATCTTCAACCTCTATCTCCAGCTCTAAATTACAAGCTTCTGTCTTCATTCCAGACATGTTATCTGCTCCCATGAGAACCCAGGTTCCCCAGTTCAACCCAGAGGGGGCGCTGCCCTTAAAGTCTGCTCCAGAGGGGGCGCTGCCCTTAAAGTCTGCTCCAGAGGGGGCGCTGCCCTTAAAGTCTGCTCCAGAGGGGGCGCTGCCCTTAAAGTCTGCTCCAGAGGGGGCGCTGCCCTTAAAGTCTGCTCCAGAGGGGGCGCTGCCCTTAAAGTCTGCTCCAGAGGGGGCGCTGCCCTTAAAGTCTGCTCCAGAGGGGGCGCTGCCCTTAAAGACTTCTCCAGAGGGGGCGCTGCCCTTACAGTCTGCTCCAGAGGGGGCGCTGCCCTTACAGTCTGCTCCAGAGGGGGCGCTGCCCTTACAGTCTTCTCCAGAGGGGGCGCTGCCCTTACAGTCTGCTCCAGAGGGGGCGCTGCCCTTACAGTCTGCTCCAGAGGGGGCGCTGCCCTTACAGTCTGCTCCAGAGGGGGCGCTGCCCTTACAGTCTGCTCCAGAGGGGGCGCTGCCCTTACAGTCTGCTCCAGAGGGGGCGCTGCCCTTACAGTCTGCTCCAGAGGGGGCGCTGCCCTTACAGTCTGCTCCAGAGGGGGCGCTGCCCTTACAGTCTGCTCCAGAGGGGGCGCTGCCTTTAAAGACTGCTCCAGAGGGGGCGCTGCCCTTAAAGACTTCTCCAGAGGGGGCGCTGCCCTTCCAGTCCTCTCCAGAGGGGGCGCTGCCCTTCCAGTCCGCTCCAGAGGGGGCGCTGCCCTTCCAGTCCGCTCCAGAGGGGGCGCTGCCCTTCCAGTCCGCTCCAGAGGGGGCGCTGCCCTTCCAGTCCGCTCCAGAGGGGGCGCTGCCCTTCCAGTCCGCTCCAGAGGGGGCGCTGCCCTTAAAGACTTCTCCAGAGGGGGCGCTGCCCTTAAAGACTTCTCCAGAGGGGGCGCTGCCCTTAAAGACTTCTCCAGAGGGGGTCCTGTCCCTCCAGTCTGCTCCAGAAGAGTTGCCAGTCCATGCGGTCCAGCCCGAGTTGCCAGTCCATGCGGTCCAGCCCGAGTTGCCAGTCCATGCGGTCCAGCCCGAGTTGCCAGTCCATGCGGCCCAGCCCGAGTTGCCAGTCCATGCGGCCCAGCCCGAGTTGCCAGTCCATGCGGCCCAGCCCGAGTTGCCAGTCCATGCGGCCCAGCCCGAGTTGCCAGTCCATGCGGCCCAGCCCGAGTTGCCAGTCCATGCGGTCCAGCCCGAGTTGCCACTTGGTGCTGTCTGCCCTCAGGCTTCTCAAAGTGCTGTCTGCCCTCAGGCTTCTCAAAGTGCTGTCTGCCCTCAGGCTTCTCAAAGTGCTGTCTGCCCTCAGGCTTCTCAAAGTGCTGTCTGCCCTCAGGCTTCTCAAAGTGCTGTACCTGCCAGGCCTGCCGCCCAGTCCGGGCCTGCTCCCAAGTCTGCGGCCCAGTCCGGGCCTGCTCCCAAGTCTGCGGCCCAGTCCGGGCCTGCTCCCAAGTCTGCGGCCCAGTCCGGGCCTGCTCCCAAGTCTGCCGCCCAATCCGGGCGCCCTGCCAAGTCATCTGCTCAGTATGGATTGTCTTCTGCCAAGGGGGTCCTACCCAAGTCCCAAGGGATGTATGTTCAACCCGAGCTGGCTGAGTCTCATGCTAATTCGAATTCACCTTCTGTTCAAGTCTTCCAACCACCTACCTTCAATGGGGATATTCAGCAATTTCGTGCTCTTATTAAATTCTGTATATCCTATTTTCCCTCTGTATCCAATCTCCTTGATACTCAACGAAAGCAAGTGTTTTACATGTTGGCCAACTTTACAGGGGAAGCTCTGGAATGGGCAGAGCCCTTAGTTGAAACCCAAGATCCCATTCTGTCTGATTTACAGCTTTTTACTGAGGCCGTGATCAAAGAATTTACACCAGCACCTGCTCTTCTCACTCCCAGTGCTTCATCTATGCCACATGTTCTATCTCCAGCTACTCCCACTTTGAGATTATCGTTTTCTTCACTCCATTTCCAGCAACCCTCTAAAAACCATAAAAAGAAAGTGAAGAGGAAGAAGAAGAAGAAAGATTCTCCTGGATTTCAACTCCCCTGTGGTGTGGTTTCTATACCCTTCCCGTCCTTGCATGAAGACTTCTCAAATACATGCCCAATTCTGGACTATGACTCTGACTTTTCTGACCATTTCTAGTATTTGGGCGTCTGGAATCCGCCCTTTAAGGAGGGGGTACTGTCACGATTTGCACTCTGCAGCTGCTGTCTACAGTCACTCTATTGGATTTGGTATGCTTTTCACTTGTAGTACCACTGCCCACCAAAGGGGCCACTGTGCTACTTGATTATTCTCCTTGATCACTGGGAGTGGTTTCAGCTGCATGAGGCCTATTTATACCTGCCTGCTTCAAACAGTCTGGGCCAGATCATCAGGTCTTTCCGAGGAGCATTCCCTGTGCTCAGCTTCTATCTGCTATCTGGACTCCTGCATATTTCTTCGTTGAAATCCACTATTTGCTGTTACCTGTGTCCTGGACTCCTGCATCTTCAACCATTATACCTGTTCTACGCTGCCTGTTGAAATCTACTATTTGCTGTTACCTGTGTCCTGGACTCCTGCATCTTCAACCATTATACCTGGTACTTGTAGTTCTACGCTGCCTGTTGAAATCTACTATTTGTTGTTACCTGTGTCCTGGACTCTTGCATCTTTAACCATTATACCTGGTACTTGTAGTTCTACGCTGCCTGTTGAAATCTACTATTTGCTGTTACCTGTGTCCTGGACTCCTGCATCCTCAATCATTATACCTGGTACTTGTAGTTCTACGCTGCCTGTTGAAATCTACTATTTGTTGTTACCTGTGTCCTGGACTCTTGCATCTTTAACCATTATACCTGGTACTTGTAGTTCTACGCTGCCTGTTGAAATCTACTATTTGCTGTTACCTGTGTCCTGGACTCCTGCATCCTCAATCATTATACCTGGTACTTGTAGTTCTACGCTGCCTGTTGAAATCTACTATTTGCTGTTACCTGTGTCCTGGACTCCTGCATCTTTAACCATTATACCTGGTACTTGTAGTTCTACGCTGCCTGTTGAAATCTACTATTGCAGTTACCTGTTTCTCATCCGCACTTTGAACTGTCTCATGAGTTACCTTGTCATCTCTGTTTGTTAATAAACTCCTTATAACCACTTATCTCCTCTCCGTGGTCATACCTGGGAAATCCTGACACTCTGCCCCTGTCCCATTGCCTAGCAATGGGACGTCACTTCCGCCCAGCAGACAGGATGTTCGGGCGCATGCGCCCGAACATCGCGTCTCCATTGCTAGGCAACGGAGATGCTCAGGGCCGCTTCCTGTCGGCGGTCAGACCAGCTGACCGCCGACCTCCACTCCCTATTTAAACCTGACTCTGGCACCATTAGGGTGCCAGAGTATCTAGTCCTCTGGTCCCTCTCTAGGCTCCCTTGTGTTCTATATATTACTATTGTCTCTCCGGATTCTGACCCTTGCCTGCCTGACCACCTCTCTCGGATTACCCCTGGTTCCTGTATTGACCTCTCGGCTTGACCCCTGGCTTCCTGACTCCTCTCCTGCTTGGTACCTCCTTTGCCCGCTCGGTTTTGACCTCAGATTGACGACTACGCTTCATCTACCTTGCTGGTGGCTACCTGGGAGGGCCACGACCGACACGTCTCAGCGGCTAAGTCCAAAGCTCCTTGCGGGGTTCCCTGGTGAAGACCTGGGGCGTGGTTAGACTCCGCGCCTCCTGGCATAGCAGCGCTAATACCAGCAGGTAAGGCCTTCCGATACTTTGCTTGTGACACATACTTTGCAAGTCAAATATAGAGCATGAGGTGGCAAATAGTCATTTTTCTACCACATAAAAATGACTATTTTCCACCTCATGCTCTATATTTGATTTTCAAACTATGGTGGAGAAAACGACTATTTGATTGGCACCTCATGCTCTATATTTGAATTGCAATCTATGGGGTACAATTTCTACACCATAGTTTGCAAGTGATGCAGAGGGGGGTCCAGTGGTCTGATGCAGGTGTTCCGAAATCTAACACCTGGATACCTCCCCTCTAGAAATCCTGTGTCTGCAGTGGAGTCTGGACAGCGTTCTGCATCAAACATCACGGCATCTGGAGCTCTGGAGAAGGTAAGGCTAATTTTTTTTTTTAACGCAAATGCACACAGTCGAATAGGTAAGGGTCTGTGAGGCAGGTATTTGGTGTGTTTGCGAGGGGTCGGGGGGCTTGGGGCGGTATCTTGAAATTTTGCCTAGGGCGCTGAGAACCCTAGCACCGGCCCTGGCCGGATCAGGCATCAGAGATCAGAGAGGTTAGACCCGGTTGTGTGAAAGTTGTATAATTAAATATACCACTGCAATCCAAGTTGTGTTCAGGTGACTCGCTTTAATAGTGTATGCTGTTTTCTTACTACAGGCCCAGCGAGGCTGGAAGTTTTTCTGGTGGTGTAAGCCCATGGTAATATAACAGGCTATTCTCAGTCAAGAGTCTTGATATAGGGGTCAAATAGGTCCTGGCGGTATGTGGGTCAGCTGTACCCACAGGATGGATAATTTGGAGGCTATAATTGGATTTTATAGGGTGACAGAGAGAGCTCTGCAGTACTGCATCCATTCAGCTGTAAAGCTATGTCCCACATTGATTTTCTTTATAAATAAGTTTTATGAGGAATTACCACTACTACTACTACTACTACCACTACTACTACTACTACTACTACTACTACTTTTCATTACTTTATTATCACTGACACCAGCATTGCTTCTTTTTGGAACAATGTACTTCGTGATCTGGGGTTGTCTGAACACATTTGCCCATGCCAAAATTACGTGTATCACTTAGTGATACATTTCTAGCCCAATTTAACCATTTTAAACAAGAGTAAGTGTGCATCCATATCATCCCACTCAGGATGACCATCTCATTGCAGTACTACTGATACTCTCATCCTCGAACTACTGCAAATATTCACTGGCACTTAATAGTAATTTCAGATGTACTTTGTCTTCACCACTTCTGGGACTTTATATATTGCCCTCAAAGTCCACAATGGTGTGACTAAATAGAAAAAAAGCTATGGGTAACAATGTGATCAAGGAGATATTAGTGATTCACAAATTTTATCCTTGCCATAATTTTTTGGGGGTATTTTTATTTTCTCCATGTAAGCCGTTATACTCTATAATGTAATTGATATTGTATACCAATTTATTCTATTGACTAAGGACTTTAATTTGAGGGGGTGAGCAGATTGACTAGTGATAGGGATAGGTGCAGATAAACATAGGATTTTTTGCACTATTCAGTACACTGAAAATACACCAGTTGAGATAACAAGCAATATATTGCCTAGGTACAGTATTTGTACACCTGCATGAGTAATGACAAGCAAAGAAATAATGGATTTATTACAGTAATGAATGAATGAAATATAAAGGAGGAGAAGGATGATGTGAAAGCATGGCCAATTTGTACAATGGGGAAATAACTGACACAAGCGAATCTATTGACTCAAATAAACTGTGAGTCACTACAGGGCTAAGTAATATAAATAGGCAAGTAAGGCAATGCTGCTATGTACACACAGAACAGAAGTGAAGATTAGAATACTGACCGTCGCCTCTCATTACCACTTCCCACTCCAGAATCCAAGACTTCTCCCGAGCTGCCCCCCTACACTGGAATGACCTCCCTCGCTCCATCCGTCTCGCTCCCATTCTGTGCACTTAAAACTCACCTGTTCCTTAAAGCCTACCAACCATCCACATAACCCCTCATCTACTCTGCTCACTCTTCCCTCTCTCCCCTGGCACCACTGCTCCCTCTCGTGTCTGTTTCGTCCACCCTCCCTTAGGATGTAAGCTCGTTGAGCAGGGCACTTCTTCCCTCGTGTCTCCACACCTGTTCTTCTGCTCCGTCCTTACTCCATTTGTCTGTCCCGGAGTTTCTGAAGCATTGGTACTTTGTGTTTATTGTTCTGTACTGTTTAACCCTGTATGGTTTACTGTTTGTACTATGTACGGCACTGCGTATACCTTGTGGTGCCTAACAAATAAATGATAATAATAATAAATACTAATGTCACTGATAAGTCACAATCAGAAATATTAACATTTATGGATGTTTTCCCTAGAAAGACCAATGAATTTTTTTTTACTGGCTATAAATATGTGACACTTGTTATGACAAATGTAGACCGATATTTGTTCCTTTCTATTTAGAAATTCTTGCCTATCTCTCCTCTCTAGTTTCTTTATATGTTATTACATGTGTTCCCGTTTTGCACAGGTCTAAAACTTTTCAATATTTCATATGACCACCTCCAACAACCAAACAATATAGCTTACAATGGATAAACTAATGAATTAATTTATTGGTAGGAACAGGAGCTCGAAAGTGAGGGATTAGATACAGCTTAAAAAAAAACAACACAGTGTCCCCAGCACACAGCGCCTGCCAGCAAACTTAAAACTGCTTCTAAAATATTAATACCAATAGAAATTCTTAGTTACATACCATAGCAAATATATGGTAAGCCAATCGCCACTTTCAAGGCGTTTCAGCGTATGAACCTAACTTTAAGCAATGAGAGTACCCAAAGGGGATCACAAGCGTTCAGGACCAGTCTTGTGCTAGAAGCATTAACCCCTCCACCCCAATGCTATAAATGAGTATTGTCATATGAAAGCCACTTATGAGTCATATAAAACTGCAGATGTTTTTGATTTAATTCACAGTATTAGTTTGGTGTGTCGCACAGGAACTCTGTTTCAAACCATGGGTTAAACCCTGAGGGGGGAGAAAAATTACTCTGTTATCTTTTGATTGTCACTCATTTCTTGTGCTATATTCATGGTGTATTGATGTATAGAAAGAGCTAGTTGTGTGTTTTTAGCGGCAGTTGAGAGTGTCCAATACCATTTATTGCCACAGGCCATAAATGTTTAAAATTTGTATAAACTCTTTTTAAGCTTACCAATATCCATCAATAATATCAGACAACAGACCCCTTCCATTCTTTGTGGTTCTGTGACATTTCAAATGGGTGACCAGGCTAAACAGCTGGGCAAAGATTAAGTAAATGGAAATAAGGACACAGGAAACTGTTATATCTTCTTAAATATCATACCTATAGGATTCAAGAATGATATGCAAACGAATGAAAACTTATCACATGTTGTGTGGAAGTAATATCATCTTTGTAGGAAATTCTGGTAAGAAATTAGGTCAGTATGCAGAATTCCTGACTAAAAAAGTGTTTTGAAATGGTTGCAAAAGCTCATTTACATTCACATTAGTTTTTTTGTGCTGACATCACAGTTGAAGAGGGGCATCTGGAACATTCTTAAAATGTCCTGTACTGTTAAAGGATTTGTTCACATTTGGGAGAGATTAGTTGAGATACAGCAAGGAGAAACTGAAGGCTTCCTGAGTAAGAGTGTCAGCTCTTGAACCAAACCTTGGGGGTGGCATGATTGGTAAGGCAAATGGTAGTGTGCAAGATAGGCAAGGGGAGTTTTAATAATTTTTAAATTAACCAGTTGGTTGTTTTTGATTAACCCTTTGTAACACGCTCATGTCACACAGGCTCAGGTGAGTGCTGGATTGTGACAAGTATTTTCTCCTGCCCCCACTCTGGTTTTCTCTGTTCCCTCGCTCCTCTCTCCAGCTGTCCTCACACAAGCAACGGCTCCTCAACTCCCTCCTAAGCATTCCGGGCCTAATGATACTGCAACACTTAAAGTGGAAGCTTTGTCTCTGCATTTTCTTTTCATTACAGTAGGTCTGCCTTAATACCATAGCCCACATTCAGCAAAAAATGCCCTTATTTTCCCAACACCAGCTCCTCCCATGAGAAATAAAGACCCGGAGATGGCAGATTGTCAAGCCGGCATAGTGGAACTTACAGAGAAATCTTTGGCTCCTTCCACCTTGAGGGCATACAGATTGGATTGGCGTGATTAGGTTAAGTTTTCCATCAATAAAGGATGCCAGCATTAACATGCTTGACTTTTGAGTTTGATATAAGTATCAAATAGGTGTTTCAAAGATGTTAATGTCATCTATGCTAGCTGGAATTTCCTTTATGATTCATTTCAAGGGATTTCACTAAAGGGTTTTTAATCAGAAAAGCGTTAAGGGGGTGGGCTAAAACACATCATCAACATTTATTTATATAGCTCCAGCAGATTCCGTAGCGCTTTACAATTGGAAGCCAACAGCAATAAAACAATACTGGGTAATACATACAGAGAGGTAAGAGGGCCCTGACAACACCACATGACCTATAGATGTGACAATGTTGCACAAATCGATAGATGCAGTTCGAGCAATGACAGTTTGACATTGAATTATCGATGAACTTTTTTGGGGCTTTTCGAGTGGGTGAGCTGGGAGCCACATCTAAGCTCTTCCATGATTCGGGCTTATTAGCTAAACTTATTTTAAGAGATGCATCCCTGATTTGCATGACACCACAAAACAGCCCAATTTGCCAGAGGGTGTTGGATCACGATGGAGGCATACCCAGATCCAGCCATCTGTCCGGTAGCACTGACTAGAGCTTACTCGTTGGTTAGAATGATCGGTGGGCAGGTTTGGGTGCTCCATCTTGATAGTGCCCCCTTTACCAAATACCAATTGTATTTTATTTTTAATAAATATGTTACAATGTTAGGGCTGAATTCAGCTGATTTCGGAACACATTCATTCAGAATAGGTGCATCCACCTCTGAGGCAGTAGAAGGGTCCTCCATCAAGAGCATCAAGCGACTGAGTTGTTGGAAATCCTCCACCTATAAGAGATATATTAGACCCATCAAAATGTAACCATTCTCCCATTGGCAACCCAGGACTTGTTCGCTCGCCACTTTTGGAGGTGGCGGCAAGAAGGGATTTCCCTAATTTTTCCTCAGATCAAGGACCTCATAACATGAGCACCTTCGAGATTATTTATGGTTTTACCTTCATATGGGCTGCCTCTGCTCTCCCCCCTTTCCCAGGGTTACATGCTGGTACATCCTGCCTTGTTTAAAGGGATGCATCTCATTTCATTCTGATATTGTCGTTTTCATAGTCTTAATGTACCTGTCACGGCAATAGGGTTTGTGGGATCCCTCTCAGGACCCTTGGGACTAGCTGTGGCAGGGATAAAGAAGAAACTAGGAGGACGGAGGAAGGTCTTGCTCATGGAGGATGTGTTCTACTGCTTTACACCAGATCTTAGGAGGAGGAATGCTGGACTGGACTCCATACTGAAATAAACGACTGGAATCTGGATACAGGAACAGAGGGACCGAACCCATGGCCAGAGACTCCAAGGATCCAGAAACTCAGACTAATATAGTACAAAAACTGGAACTGGGAAGGCTCAAAACTTAGGCATCTTATTATTAGGGGTGACTATCTACTGAGCTGTATAAGCCTGGAACTGGACCGGGCAACTCAGAACTCAGAACCTGAGACAATTCTGGAACTGGAAGCTGGTACCCAGAGACAAAGAGAAGGCTCCAGAAGTTGGAAGACCCAGAGCAGTAACCTACCACCCCAAATAGCCAGTAGGTAAGACAGGAATAGTCTGAAGAGAGCAGGATCCCCAGGAGGGATGAGCTAGATGTACATGTACACGAGGTGTGACAGCTGGAATCTGTACAGCAGAAGACAGAATGAATCTGAGTCCACATGAAGGGTTAATAGCCAAAGGCTGTATTACAACAGGCAGAATGAAGCTGAATTCACACGAAGGGTTAATGGCTGAAATCTGTATAGCAGCAGGCAGAATGAAGCTGAATTCACATGAAGGGTTAATGACTGAAATCTGTACAGCAGCAGGCAGAATGAAGCTGAATTCACACCAAGAGTTAATGGCAGAAATTTGTACAGCAGCAGGAAGAATGAAGCAGCAAACAAACAGAAACAGTGGTAAGCTGGAAACAGGAACTAGGAAAGTGTTGCACTGGCAATTAGCTGAGTGTAGGAGGTGACTTTTTTAGTCTGCAGAGGAAGCAATTGTTGGATGAAGTCAGGTGCTCAGAATAAGCAGTATGTAGCAAAATGTTTTACTCAAGATGGCAGCCTCCAGTATAGCAGACAGAAGTCACGCTTAGTATCAGGATTTAGAATGCTGCAATCTGACAGGAAGGAGATGAACGGTTATATGATACCGCCGAGTGGTGTAAACAGGGCTAAGACCCCGATTCATGACAGTACTGTTATATGTTTAATTGACCCTTCGGACGTTGTTCTGGTTCCCTGAAGCCCCTTTAAGTTTGGGTGGTTGGCCACTCTTTAATCTACTGCGCATTCCTTGGCTCAGGATAAGTCCAAATTTAATGCCCCGGTGAACATCTAGTGGATTGGTAGGAGGGGGATGTGCTGACCTGGCTTTAAAGATCTGGTTTTTAATATGATAGCTGGAGGTCAAGCCTCTGATTTCTTAATTGTTCATTTAGGGGGTAATGACAGAACAGTTGGCCTTATTTGGCATATCAAAGATAATTTGCTGCTTATTACTGACAGCTGGCCTGAAATTAAGGTATGCTGGTCCGATATATTCCCTATAATAACTTGGAGGGGTGCCTGTAGTGGACTTGTCATGGATAATATTAGGCGACAAGTTTACCGCTCTGTTTCTAAATTTTTGAGGGGCTCTGTGGGAGAGGTAATACAACACCCCTTAATTAAATTCTATCACCCTCATCTTTATAGACCCGATGGGTTGCATCTCCTAGATTAAGGTTTAAATATGCTTCTAGATCAAATTTATGGGTTTTTGATGCAATTTCTGTCAGGTGGTAGCGGTCTCTGTTTTTCCATTAAAGGACCACAGCTTTTGGTGAGAAATCAGTGCAGACAGCAGTTAATAATAAGAGTTATATTTGGTTCAAGGATTCTTTCCTCTTCGATTTTGTCCCTGTCTGAGTCATTCGTGCAAATGCACTGGATATCGCTTGTGCAAGCATGCTCTTTGAGGTCAGAAGGGTGGAGTCTCACTGATGCTGTGAGTTAGCGCCTGGGATTCTGGGAAAACTGGCCACCCCTATGTTCTGGTTTGGTATTAGCTGGTAGCTGAACTTGCATCTCCTTTCGTTGCCACCATTATTTTTGCAATTAAAACTATGACCTAAGTGCGCCAAAATTCAAGCATGTGTCCGTGCTCATTTCAGGTTTTATGTAAGATTATATAGCTTGAGTTATAGAAAGGTAGTGTGCAGAAGGAGAATATCAAACGTACTGTGTTTATTAAACATACACCTGTGATGAAGAGTACATAAATAATCTATTATTTATGTTTCGTTTTGTGGTTGAATTGGAAGGTGACTGTGCACATGGAAATCCTCCCCCCACCTCTGACTATGGCTTGTAATATATGGCACCAAAATCTATAGTTTGTGTAAAATATTGTTATGCTGCTTACTGTTTTATAATATAATACAACACACTTTAAATTAAACTATATCTTGTGTGTAGTCTTTCTTGAAGATAGGAGCATAAGCTATTATATGAATATTGGTCCTGTGGATGTAAGGGAATATAAGAATTATATTTCTTAGGTTAATTTAGAAGTACCTTTGCGAGGAGTTGGTTGACGGTAATAGTCATATATAATGGTATTAAATGGTCATACATACATTTGCCAGAATATTAAGGAGATTAAACCCATCAAAGGAGGAAATCATTTTGCAACCTGAAAAATTGACTATTTGCATTGCAGTGTATTGTTTCACATGTTTTGACATAGTTGCATACATTGGCAATGCGGTTTTATGTTTTAAAATGTGAAGAGTGTGTTACCTATGTGATGCAGTTTAAACATACATTACCTTTTTCTGTTTGATTTTGACACAGAACATTAAAAAGTTTAAATATTAGGATGGAGCAAGCTTTGTTAGCTGTAAGAATGCTTTTCAAAAGGGACACAAAAATCAAAAATGCATAAGGAAGAGGCCGAGGGTGCCAGCCAGGAGGAAGATGATGTCAATCCTAGTCCTCCAAATTCATAAGATTATTCAGTCTTCATGACATATGTGATTTCATTTTACTTTAAACGTAAGTACCTTTTGGGCTGGAATAAAATGTAATGCATATAATATATGGACAAATAGCCAATGAAACCATTTTTTTTTTTTTTACAAAATTGTGTATTTAGAGGACCATACAGCAAACATAGTGACACACACAAACACACGTGACAATAAATAAATTAATTTTGATTGTCACCCATTTTTGCCCTCTGGCCCACCATTCCATGTGCTGTTCAATCTTAGCTGCCTCCGGGTATCCCGTTCATCAGATGCCACAGGGGCAGGGAAGGCAGCAAATACCAAAGGGGCAGAAGGGGCAGCAGATGCCACAGGGGCAAGAGGGACAGCAGATACTATAGGGGCAAGAGGGACAGCAGATACTATAGGGGCAAGAGGGGCAGCAGAGGCCAAAAGGACATGTGGCACATTTGAAGCTGCAACATGTGGCACAGGGGCAGCAGGGTACAAAGGTGCCACAGAGAGAGAGGGTAAACTGGTGGATGCCAAATAAAACAAATAATGACATCGGTCAGTCTCTCCAATGATCTATGGATCATGCTGAGTGTGCTGCCAATTCGATCCATTTTTCTTTCAATAAAGTATTACTTGCATACATTTTCTGAAACAAATCTTGCACATTGACCAATGGTCACTATCCCCAGATGTTCTTCCTGTGTCTGCTGTTCCTCCGCTCTGTCACAGGTGTCTTCGCGTGTGGAGTCCTGTTTCAACTCATTTGGATCCTCTGCATCTATAGCTAACATAACCAGAGAAAAAAGTAACATCATAACCATGTATGTTTTTGTCCATTACATCCAAATTTTTGCATCATATCGGTAGATTTCATAACACAAATTAGTAATTTCATTTTTTCCCCATGTGTGTATATTGTTGGTATACAGGAGCGCTTTTGTTCCGTCTTCCTTCATTTCTATAGTTACTTGTAATCCCGGTGGTCTAGGAGGAAACAGGAAGTGGGGTAGGACTCCAATGTCCGCGATGCGCTACTGTGCATATGCGGGGACCCGAAACCAGAAGTTCGGCTTCACGCCGTTACTTCCAGCCAGACACTGATGGGGACAATCACAGCTTGGAGAGCTGTGTGGCCCCAGTATAATATAAGTCCCAAAAGCCCTCATATGTTAGTGGGAGGCTCCCACTAATAATATAGGAGAGAGTCTGCCACAATATAAGTACTGCACGGACGTGCAGATACTGAGTGCATTACCAACCTGCCTGCATATGCACCAGCATATCTACAAGAGTGTATAAGCATATCCATACTGCATGTATCCTCTTACTGCCTGATTGCTGCAACTGTACCTCAAAGTGATATACCAACTGTGAGAGCCTGCATATATTTATCTGTTGTTACTACCTTTAATAAACAGAAACGTGGTTAAGTTGAAAAGCGTTGGGGCTGACCATTCACCTTAACACCTTTTCCATCAGAAGGTAAAACCAACAGGTTATGGGCCCAACACCATGTGTTAAACGCTTACATGTAAAGAACGATACCAGAAGTACACAAGAATAAAAGGAAGCTGATATACTACAGAATAGTCCTTTATTCAGTACACAAAGAAAAATGCACAATAAAGGTGTAGATATGTGCCCCGCTGCTGTGCCCATGAAGAGGTTGAAGAGAGAAGAGAAGAAAATCTACTCACCGTTCCTGCGCTCCAGCCCTGGTGAGTATTTCTCCTCTTCTTTCCCCACAGGTTCTGGCAGCAGTGGGCAGGTGAGCCAATCAGGGCTCACCTTCCCCTGCTGGCCAATCAGCGGCCGGATGAGTGAGCCGGATGAGCGCGGCGGCGACCCAATGAGCGCTCTACTGATGATGGCGCGCTGGTGGTTTATTTAAGCCACCGGGCGTCGCCATCTTCAGTTCAGTCCGTCGGCGGAGCAGAGAGGAGAGAACGTCGTGGAACGTCCGGTGTAAAGAAGGCAGAAGACGTTGGCGGAAGTGGCAGGGTGCCCTTGTAAGGGCAAGGAGCTACCCTGCCAAAAGAAGAGAGCGCTGAGCCGTCGGCGAGGAGCCCTTGTAGGTGCTAGGAGCACCCCCGCCCAGAAGGCAGCTGCAGCGAACAGGCGAAGAGGCGCAGCTGTCTGGAAGACCTGGAAAAGGAGGCGTCGGGGGACAAGCTGAGTATCCTGTGCAGAGCAGGTAAGTATCCCCTATGCAGTTAGGTTGGGCACAAGGCCCAGGGGTACTCTTGGGCAATAGGCCCGAAGCCACTGAAAGAGGGCACAAGGCCCTAGTTTGTTGGGCATAAAGCCCATAGGTAGAAAAGGGCACCAGGCCCTAGTGTTAGTTGGGCTTAAAGCCCAAAGTCAGGACACAAGGCCCTAGTTAGGTGGGCATAGAGCCCATAGTCAGAAATGCCACAAGGCAATAGTTATCTGGGCTCAGAGCCCATAGTGAGGAAGGGCACAAGGCCTTGTAGTGAGAGGAGTACAAGGACCCAATAGGTAAAGACAGGGTACAAGGCCCTTGGGGTTAGAGTGGGCGTGGGAGCCCTGAATTAGAATAGGGCACAAGTCCCAAAGAGTATTGTGGCATGAGAGAGTGACTCTCAGGTGATAGTGCTGAGGTAACATTTGAGCAGAAGGCTCCTGTTGTTGTTCTACATAACCGACTGGTTAGGTAGAGGTAAGTGCCTTCCATTGTCAGCCTTCCATAATCAGTAGCGAGTTGTTATTGCGCCTGCGTGTTGAAATACAGTATTGTGTATTGTGTTTGGTTGTGCTGTGTATGTTTTCTTCTAGGTGCATGACATCAGGCCCCCATTAAAGGTAGGCTCTTGTCTCTGACTGTAATTCTGTGATACTATGTGTCTGTGGGGACAAGGTGTAGATAGAGCACACACGCAGTGAGGGTTAGGACACACAATAGTCTTCCCATCCTGTAGGTCCCCGGAGTTACAAAGGAATTCCTGAGGCAGTGATTGGGCACCTCACTGGCAGAGCAGTACACCCCTTTTGAGTTCCAGTAGTGCGTTCCGTGGTTCCATTTGGGTGTCCCAGTCTGAGTTTCGGCAGGTTTCCTGGCAGTTCCAGATTGGAGCAGTGTTCCACTAGGGTAAACGTGACTGTCTCGAGTTCTGGCAGTGGCCACTGATGGTTCAGAGCGGATTCTGCTACCCAGGTGGCGCGTTGCTCCAGCGAGCCCCGGTTGTGCAGGTGGCAACTGGTCCTTCGGATTTTGTGAGTGACCCCAGAGTGAGAAGATAGTCTTCTCGGTACCACCTGGGTGAGGGACAGGATCAGCCCCGGAGTAGAAGATGAACACCGGCTGGTGTTCCCCGTAGGTAACGGAAGGAAGTCTAGGGAGTGCACTACACCCAGTACTTAGCGAAGTTGTGTTACCAGACTATTAGTTGTTGTAGGGTTAGGGAACCTGTTGTTAGCTAGTACCAGTTGTGTGGGAGCCCATAGATTGTAAGCTTGCGGGCAGGGCCTTCTCACCTCTTTGTCTGTTTTACCCAGTTTGTTTATTAGTTTACTATGTTTCCCCCAATTGTAAAGCGCTATGGAATATGTTGGCGCTATATAAATAAATGATGATGATGATGGGTGGTACATTTAGCCTCACCTGTAGAGTAGAGAGAGGACGTGTTGTGTTCTGTCTTCCACAGGTGACGGAGAGGAGCAGGAGAGCAGGGACCGGAAGTTGGAGTGCCTCGGGTGAGTACAGCTCTCAATTCCTACTTCTGGTTAGGCCCTCACCACAGAGGTGGGTGGAGTATTTGGGCGGGACTGTTCCTGGTCCCAAGTACCTAAGTACTTGTAGTCCCGCGCCCTTGGCAAGAGCAGAGCGAGATGTTGGCAGACAGGGTTGAGTGAAGGTCTCTTCTCCTTGCCGAAGCCTCGGACAGTCGCTTTCTTGTAAGCACGGGTTGTAATTTCTGTTTCTCCCCCATAAAGAAGGGGAGTGAGATGACAGAGGTATAGTTGCTGACTGCCAGAAAGGGAAAGAGCAGGACGCCGAGGCGCAGAGTTGCAGGGGTGAATCCGAAGCGGACGGAAGGTGCTCATCGTTCGGAAGCTAAGGTATCTGTGTGCGTCTGTCCTGTTCCCCCGCGGCATTACAAAGGCACCAGTAAGAACTTATGGATAAATGCATAATTCTCAGAACCTTTTAATTTAACAAAGTGGAAATTTGCAATGCAAATGCAATGAATGCGGGAAAAGTTGTGGAAAGTCACAGTAGATCCAGAAGACAATCCAAATGCTGATGAAGTAAATAGAGTCATGGGCACCATTTGCTTATCTGTAGAACAGCACATGTATTCCATTATAAATGATAAAGATTCAGTAAATGAGATGTGGACTGCTCTGCAAGCTGTGTAGGAGGATAAGGGTATGATGAGAAGGATAAACTTGAGGTGTACACTGTACTGGACTAAATTAAGTACTTGTGAGAACATGGATCAGTATCATGGATCTTTGGGAGCACGGGTGGATGACGAGGAAGTCGCAATGACAATTCTGCAGAATCTCACACCAGGGGCCTGTTTCATTAAGGTTCTTAAATTAAGAAATATCTTATTTAAGTCTCCTGGACAAAACCATGTTACAATGCAAGGGGTGAAAATTAGTTTTCTGTTTTGCACATAAGTTAAATACTGACTGTTTTTTCATGTAGCACACAAATATCAACTTTAAATGTTAGTGTACAAATAAGCTATCAAGTATTTGTGTGCTACATGAAAAAAACAGTCAGTATTTAACTTATGTGCAAAACAGAAAACTAATTTTCACCCCTTGCATTGTAATATGGTTTTGTCCAGGAGACTTAAATAAGATATTTCTTAATTTAAGATCCTTAATGAATCAGGCCCCAGAGTATGATTTCCTAGTAATAGCTTTGGAGTCTAAGGATACCAAGTTAATGACAGAAATTGTGAGAGCCAAGCTGCTGCAGTTTAAGCAGAGAATTCCTGTTGAGGCAAATGCTGAGAGTACCATTCTACTCTCAACAAGAGAAAAGCCCAAGAAGCCAAAGTATAAATGCCATATGATGGGGCACAAAGCATCTGAATGTAGGGTGAAAGTTTCAAGTGGTGCGCAACAGAAGAAGCGTGAAAAACCTAATGAGTCACCATTGAATGTAGCAGATAGTCATAAGAGGGACTGCTGGTAAATGGACTTGGGGGCCACAAGATATTTTAGTTGCAATCAGGAATGATTCAGTTCGTTGAAACCATGTGATCCTATTTCAGTAAAAAGAATCGGAGATAAAGTTCTTATTGCTTTGAAAGTCGGCACAATCACAGTTCGCCTAAGAATAAAAGGTGAGACTGTCACTACAAACTAGAGATGGTCACTGACCCCCGTGTTTTGGTTTTGGATTCGGTTTTGGATCTGGATTACCGTCGTGTTTTGGTTTTGGTTTTGGTTTTGCAAAACCGCCATTGCGTGTTTTGGTTTTGGTTTTGGTTTTGTTTGGTTTTGTTTTGCTATTTTTTGGGAAAATCCATGTTTTTGGGCCTAAATTAACCCAATTTAGTGCTCCAACTGTTTTAGAGACAAGTAATCTAATTGTTGAGGTAATAAATCATCCAAAAAAACAGTTTAATTCTTCGTTGGTAGGCCTATTCTACACACAAAACAGATTGTCTTCCTCTCCATCTATGCATATTGGCAATGCAGCCATCGTCTTTGAATGTATATTACACCCTACACTTATAGTTAAATATGTAAAGAAATGGAAAAAGCCAGTTTGGTTTCTGTCTCTCAAGGCCCCCCTCCACTTGTATAAAATAGCAAAAAATTCAGCCATTATAGACTGTACAATATTAATTGACATGGAGAAAGCCAGTTTGGTTTCTGTCTCTCTAGGCCCCCCTCCACTTGTATAAAATACTAAAAAATTCAGCCATTATAGACTGTACAATATTAATTGACATGGAGAAAGACAGTTTGGGGTCACTCTGTCTCTCTAGGCCCCCCTCCACTTGTATAAAATACTAAAAAATTCAGCCATTATAGACTGTACAATATTAATTGACATGGAGAAAGACAGTTTGGGGTCACTCTGTCTCTCTAGGCCCCCCTCCACTTGTATAAAATACCAAAAAATTCAGCCATTATAGACTGTACAATATTAATTGACATGGAGAAAGCCAGTTTGGTTTCTGTCTCTCTAGGCCCCCCTCCACTTGTATAAAATACTAAAAAATTCAGCCATTATAGACTGTACAATATTAATTGACATGGAGAAAGACAGTTTGGGGTCACTCTGTCTCTCTAGGCCCCCCTCCACTTGTATAAAATACTAAAAAATTCAGCCATTATAGACTGTACAATATTAATTGACATGGAGAAAGACAGTTTGGGGTCACTCTGTCTCTCTAGGCCCCCCTCCACTTGTATAAAATACCAAAAAATTCAGCCATTATAGACTGTACAATATTAATTGACATGGAGAAAGCCAGTTTGGTTTCTGTCTCTCTAGGCCCCCCTCCACTTGTATAAAATACTAAAAAATTCAGCCATTATAGACTGTACAATATTAATTGACATGGAGAAAGACAGTTTGGGGTCACTCTGTCTCTCTAGGCCCCCCTCCACTTGTATAAAATACCAAAAAATTCAGCCATTATAGACTGTACAATATTAATTGACATGGAGAAAGCCAGTTTGGTTTCTGTCTCTCTAGGCCCCCCTCCACTTGTATAAAATACTAAAAAATTCAGCCATTATAGACTGTACAATATTAATTGACATGGAGAAAGACAGTTTGGGGTCACTCTGTCTCTCTAGGCCCCCCTCCACTTGTATAAAATACCAAAAAATTCAGCCATTATAGACTGTACAATATTAATTGACATGGAGAAAGCCAGTTTGGTTTCTGTCTCTCTAGGCCCCCCTCCACTTGTATAAAATACTAAAAAATTCAGCCATTATAGACTGTACAATATTAATTGACATGGAGAAAGACAGTTTGGGGTCACTCTGTCTCTCTAGGCCCCCCTCCACTTGTATAAAATACCAAAAAATTCAGCCATTATAGACTGTACAATATTAATTGACATGGAGAAAGCCAGTTTGGTTTCTGTCTCTCTAGGCCCCCCTCCACTTGTATAAAATACTAATAAATTCAGCCGTTATATACTGTACAATATAAATTGAAATGGACAAAGGCAGTTTGGTATCTGTCTGCATCAGATCCTCTCTCCACTAGGAGTAAAATAGAAAACTATTCAGCCGTTATATAATCTAGAATATAAATAGAAATTGAGAAAGGCAATTTGGTATCTGTCTGCATCATAATCATCAACATCATCATTAGCGCCCTCGTCGCCTACACAAATCTCCCCCTCATCCTCTTCTAATTCCAAAGTGGCATCCTCAATTTGGGTATCACCGGCTACACTCGGGCTATTAAGGCACACATCAGCAGAATGCTCACGATTAGACATCCCACTGTTGGATGGACTCTCCACAGGGATTGTTATCATTTGTGAATCAGAGCAAATATTCTCCTGTAATGCCTCACTGTTATCTTGCAGCTCGGCTTTGACGCGTAACAGTAGTTGTGCACCAATTGTAGGCTGGGTAACTTTTTGGGATCTGCCACTAATAGCCAAAGGTGAAGGCCTCATTCTCTCTTTGCCACTGCGTGTGTAGAATGGCATGCTTGCAATTTTTTTTTTATCGTCACTTAACTTTTGCTCAGTTACACTTCTTTTTCGCTTCAATACAGTAAATTTTTTTTTGGTTTTTGTTTTTTGCACTAATTTGAAAACACTCTGTTGTTTGACATCGCCTTGGCCAGATGACGTACTGGGAACACTAACATCAGGACTGGTGACAGAACCTGGTTGCTCATTTAGATCATATGTGGACTGCTTTGAATCCATTGCGTAGATACTGCTGACAGATATGACTTTTGACAGCCAGAAATATTAATGCACAATTAGAGAGGACACCCCAAAAACACTGAGGTGTGCTACAAATTATTGAGTAGATACTGCTGACAGATATGACTTTTGACAGCCAGAAATATTAATGCACAATTAGGGAGGACACCCCAAAAACACTGAGGAGTGCTACAAATTATTGAGTAGATACTGCTGACAGATATGACTTTTGACAGCCAGAAATATTAATGCACAATTAGGGAGGACACCCCAAAAACACTGAGGAGTGCTAAAAATTATTGAGTAGATACTGCTGACAGATATGACTTTTGACAGCCAGAAATATTAATGCACAATTAGGGAGGACACCCCAAAAACACTGAGGAGTGCTAAAAATTATTGAGTAGATACTGCTGACAGATATGACTTTTGACAGCCAGAAATATTAATGCACAATTAGGGAGGACACCCCAAAAACACTGAGGAGTGCTAAAAATTATTGAGTAGATACTGCTGACAGATATGACTTTTGACAGCCAGAAATATTAATGCACAATTAGGGAGGACACCCCAAAAACACTGAGGAGTGCTAAAAATTATTGAGTAGATACTGCTGACAGATATGACTTTTGACAGCCAGAAATATTAATGCACAATTAGGGAGGACACCCCAAAAACACTGAGGTGTGCTACAAATTATTTAGTAGATACTGCTGACAGATATGACTTTTGACAGCCAGAAATATTAATGCACAATTATGGGGGACACCCCAAAAGCGCTGGGGAGTGCCAAATATGAAGAAAAAATAATAAACCTCTATCCTCCTCTCTGCACTAGCGATTTTGGTTAGAGCAATTGCAAGAACAATATGGTATTCTCTGTCCCTGCTCTAATTAGCCTATGACTACACCCTGCTCTCTCCCTCTGTCAAATGGCGATGGATTGCTGTGGAGGCGTGTATTTATAAAGTTGAAGTATCGCGAGAACCGAGTCCCGAGATCCGACGACGTCACAATGACGTTCGGCCTCGATTTGGATTCGGAATGGGCGGGAGAGTACCGAGCTGCTCAGCTCGGTACTCGGATACCCAAAGTTCGGGTGGGTTCGGTTCTCGGAGAACCGGACCCGCCCATCTCTACTACAAACATCCAAGACATCCTGTATGTACCAGAGTTGGGAACCAACCTTTTTGCTATAGGCCTCCTTGAGAGAAAAGGGTACAAGGTCCAATTCGCAGAGGGCAAATGTGTGGTTCAAAACAAGAAAGGGACTGTAATTACAACAGCAACCCGGTGTAACCAACTTTATGTCCTAGACACAGAAGAATGTCATGCTATGACGGCTTCAGATACCAGTCAATCAATGGAGCTATGGCATAGGAGATTGGGTCATCTGGAATACGCCAAAATCCAGAAACCCGCTGATGGGATGGTGACAGGGATCACTATGAGCAGTTCTGAGAGTACGACATGTAAGAGCTGTATAAAGCTGTATAAAAGGGTAAACCAAGTCGTTGCCCCTTACCCAAGTCAGCAACTAGAGCTGAAGCACCGCTAGTTCTAGTGCATATTGATGTGTGTGGTTCAATGGAGGTGAAATCGGTCAGTGGTTACAGATACTTCCTGACACTCATTGATGACGCCACTAGGATGACATATGTCTACTTCATAAGAGCTAATAGTGAAATTGTATAGAAAATTGCGGAATACAAGAGCTGTGTAGAGACTCAAACGGGTCTGAAAGTTAAAGCCTTGAGATCCGACAATGGCTGAAAATGCGACAACGGGACTTTAGCTGAATTCTTAAGAAAATATGACATACAGAACCAACTAACAATTGCCTACACGCCAGAACAGAACGGTGCAAGTGAAGGAGCTAACAGAGCAATTGTTGAACGAGCACAGACTATGTTGAATGAGGCAGGTCTGGAGAAAAGTTGTTGGGTGGAAGCAGTGTTCACTGCAGCCTGCCTTAAAAACCAGGCACTCACAGTAGCTGTGAAAGATAAAATGCCACTGGAGGCGTGGTCCGGTAAAAAGTGTCAATCATCTCCGTGTATTTGGCTTAAGGTTTATGTACATATTCCTAAAGAAAGTCGACGTAAGTTAGATTTCAAGTCAGTGGAGTGTATCATGCTTGGGCACTGCCAACAGAGTAAAGGATAAAGAGGCAAAATCAAGTGACGACTGGGAACAGTGGAAAACAGCTATTGATACAGAATTAATAGCTCTGGATGACAATCATACATGGACTGTAGTTGACAGGCCGATTTACCGCTAAACGATCAGGAACAAGTGGGTCTTTTATAAGAAAGTGAATGTGGACGGTACCACCGCACGCTATAAAGCCTGCCTTGTAGCCAAGGGCTAAACACAAAAGTTCGGAAATGACTACAGAGAGATCTTCTCGCCTGTTGCCAGGTACAGCACCCTGAGGTTAGTGATTGCCATCTCCACTATCCATGATTTGTTGTTGTATCAGCTTGACTTTGACTCTGCATTATTAAATGGAGAATTGTTAGAGGAGATTTACATGGAGCCACCTGAACACTACAACGAGGGTGTCTACCAAGAAGATAAAGTCTGCCTCCTAAAGAAGTCACTATACGGTCTTAATCAAAGTGGTCGATGCTGGTACATTAAACTTGATGCTGTACTGCTAGACATGAACTTTAATAGGTCAGAGACGGATCATTGCTTGTATCACAAAACCATTGAGGAATATATGTTCTTTGTAGTTGTGCATGTTGATTACCTACTGCTAGCAGGCATCAAACAACTGTTGAAACAGAAATTCAGATTAAAAAAATCTAGGTCCTGCAAACAAGCTGTTAGACATGAGGAGCATACAAAATTTGAATGATGGAACTGTTACAGTCGATCAACAGACATACATTAAAACAATACTTACCAAGCATGGGATGTTTGACGCAAAATCAGCAAATACACCTGTGGATAAAAGCTAAAAATGACAAAAGCAATGTCACACCAAGCAGTGAAGAGATAAAGGAAATAAGTAAAATCCCTTAAAGAAATGCTGTTGGAAGCTTAATGTACGCAAGTATTGGGACTCGTCCCGACATCACACATGCAGTGATTCGTGTGAGCCAAATTGCTATCAACCCAGGAAGACAACATTGGATCGCAGTCAAAAGAATCCTAAGATACTTGAAAGGAACTAGTTTTTTAAAGTTAGGATTTACTAAAACCAAGAATTCAACTTTAAAGACTTTCTGTGATGCCGATTGGTTATCTCATGAGGATGAACTTCGTTCTTACACAGGGTACCTGTTTGTTTTAGCAGGTGCAGCCGTCAGCTGGGCAAGCAAAAAACAACCAACTGTTGCCCTATCCACCACTGAGACGAAGCTCATGGCACTAACAGAAACAGCAAAAGAAGCCTTATGGATAAAGGATAACTTATGGATAAAATAGCCTTTATGTAAAATCGGTCTTCTTAACCAGAGTGAGACCATCAACATTGAATATGATAACCATGGAGCAATTGATTTGTCTTCAAGTACAAAACACCATGGATGGTCCAAACACATTGCCATAAGACACCACTTCATCTGTGAGTTAGTGGAGAAGAAGTCTGTCAGTGTGAGTTATATAGCCAGTGAGGACAATCCTGCTGACATCCTAACGAAGGGATTGACATCACACTTGCTAAATGTGTTTCTGAAAAATGTGGACTAGAATATGTTTGAGTAATGTTGATATCTTTCACCTTATGCTTATTTTGTTTTACTTAACCCTTGATTTTTTTGTTACAGGAAAAGTGTCTTTATTGAAAAATGTGATTTTTGATAAGGTAAAGTAGTTTTTCTTTGTGACAAGAAACGTTACTAAGCAAGGGGGTGTTACTTTCACTCCGTCTCTCTTTGTTTCTATAGTTACCTGTAATCCCCGGTGGTCTAGGAACAAACAGGTGGGGCATGAGCATACGCGGGAAGCCGAAACCGGAAGTTCGACTTTGCGGCATTACTTCCAGCTAGACACTGAAGGGGACAGTCGCAGCTTGGAGAGCTGTGTGACCACAGTATTATATAAGTCCCAAAAGCTCTCATATATGAACCGGAGTCTTCCACTAGTATTATAGGAGAGAGTCTGCCACAATATAAGTACTGCACGGATGTGCAGATACTGAATTCTTTACCAACCTGCCTGCATATGTACCAGCATATCTACAAGAGTGTATAAGCATATCCATATACTGTTATTGCCTGATTGCTGCAAATGTACCTCAAAGTGATGATATACCACCTGTGAGAACCTGCATATATTCACCTGTTGTTACTACTTTTAATAAACAGAAACCTGTTTAAGTTCAAAGGCGTTGTGGCTTACCATCCACATTAACACCGCTGACACCTTTAATTCCATCAGAAGGTATAACCAACATAGATGTGGGGTCATGTATAGAAAATATTACACCAAATGATTTGACAATATACATAAAATGTAAACTTCATATCCTTAGCGTGATGAATTTTCACGGAACCAGCACCAGGCAAACGAGCCGGAGTTAGTGGCACCATGGCAGGGGAACCCAAGGCAGGGGTCCCCCTGCTATAGTGACAACCAACCACAGACTGTTCAGCACTGGGCTGGATTTCCTAGGGAGTAGGGTCCACCGAAAAAATTAGCGGGCCCCCTCTAGGAAAAACAAGCCCTGGGCGGTGGGTGTAGGGTAATAGCGGCAATTAAAGTATTAAAAAACAAACAGACGCCATTTTGTTTTGTGGAACTACAAGTCCCAGGCAGCCAGGGTGACAAAAATAATGTATGCATGCTGCTACTTAAAGGGGATTGTAGGACAGTTCTCACTTGAACCTCTGGGTGCAGGGCTCTCCTTTTCTGGAATGTCAGGTTGAAGCGCAGGTCTCTACAAAGCACCATGTTTATAGACATGCCCTTTCCCCAAGAAGAGGATCCACTCTCCCAATGCCCTTTGTTCCTCTAAAGATTAAACTATGAATACATTTAAATATAAGTATTATTAACTACCTATGAATATTAGTATTAACAATTCAACAAATGCTAACAAATATAGTTAAAAAGCAGAATATAGCATTTTAAACTTGGAGAAAAAGAAGAACAAACAAGAATTCTGGCACCTGAGGTTGCAGGGCAGTCCTCTCCTGAATCTCAGGAGAGAGGGCTGGCATATTTAGAACATTAAAGCAAAGTAAAGACCTCTCTAGAATCTCAGGATGTAGGGCAGTCCTCTCTGAACTCTTAGGACTGCTCTGCCCCAGGTCTCTGAGAAGACTGCCTCTTGAACATCCGGACATATATCAGTCATATTTTTAACCATGACATGCTTGCCAGTTCTCTCAAGGAACAGGGCAGTCATCTCTTTATCTTCAGGATGCTTTGTAGTCCCTTGTGGATTCTCTGGGTGCGGTGCAGTCCTCTCTGGAACCTTTGAGCACAAGGCAGACCTTTCTGGAATCTCAGGACATAAGAAGTCCTCTCTGTAACCTAGGGAATGATCTGCCCCAGGTCTCAGAGAGGACTGCCTCTTGAACCTAGGGGTGCAGACCAATCCTCTTTTTAACCTCAGTTAGATTGGTAGTCCTCTCTGGAATCGTAGGGAACAGAGCCATCCTGTCTGGAACCTTAAGGTGCAGGGTAGTTCTTTCCAAAGCCTTTGAGAAAGGGACAGGCATCCCTTTAAGCTCAGGACAGAAGGCAGACCTCTCTGATATGTCAGGATGCACAGAAGACCTTTGCGGAACCACAGAACACAGAACACTCCTCTCTGGAACCTTGCATCACAGGGCAAACCTCTCTGCAGAATCTGTACTGCTCGTCTTGAGGTTTCTGAGAGGAGTGACTCTGGAATTTCAGTAAACATGACAGTTCTCACTTGAACCTTCGGGTGCAGGACTCTCCTTTACTGGAATGTCAGGTTGAAGCGCAGACCTCTTAAAGCACCATGTTTATGGACATGCACTTCCCTCAAGAAGAGGATCCACCCTCCAAATGCCCTCTGTTCCTCTTATAGGGGGTAGGGGTTGCTTTCAAAGATAAAACAACACATACACTTAAATATAAGTATTTGTCACTCACCGGACTATGAGTGCCATTTCTCCTGTGTTCAGGAACCGTGGCCGTCCGCCATCCTGAGGGTCTGCGCATGTGCAGCCCTTATTAAACCTTCAGTACCTGTTGCTTTTAATTGATTGGATGATCAGTCAACCCTCCCTATTTAAACCACCTGTGATCATTACCTGGTTGCTTGATCTTGGAATCTCATTCCCCATGAGCCTCTGAAGGTGTTCCTGTGTTTCCTCTGCATTACATTCATCTCCTCGTGCCCCTCCTCACATATATATAGCAGTGGTACAACTTGCTATACGCAGACCACTGACTTCCCTGTTACCTACTTGCACCTGGAATCCATTCCTTCACTATAGACAGTGGTACAACTTGCTATACGCAGACCACTGACTCTCACTACCTCCTCGCTACTCCTGGACATTCCTCCTCACTATAGCAGTGGTACAACTTGCTGTACGCAGACCACTGACTCTCCTCACGTTTACTTGTCCATCTGGTTCCTCGTGTACATTCATCTACTCATTACCAGTTGCTGCTAGTCATAGACTTTCTTTGAGCATTCTCTCACCATCTGCTGATTCTCCTGTTCCGTTGTCACCCTGCTACCAGAGAACCATAGTACCAGCTATATTACTCTGGTAAGTACATCATCTGGTGATATCCTGGGCAAAGACTCCTAGTGCCCGTGACAGTAAGATCAGGCCAAACAGACCCAGGAGCGGAACCTACAGCTAAAGAGATGCTGCAGTATCTGGTTACCCGTATTGAACAACAGGATGTTCGCCAACAACAATTGCTGCAATGTTGCCAGGCGTTAGCCTCCCAAAGAACGTCTGCGCAAAATATCACAGCTACTGTTGATGCTCCTGTGCCTTCCTCCGTTTCCCCAGTGCCATCCCAGGTGTCTACTGCTTCCACGCTACACCTGCCTACCCCTTCAAAATATGATGGAGACCCCAAAACATGCAGGGGTTTTCTAAATCAATGCTCAGTTCATTTTGAGCTTCAACCTCACAATTTCTCTACTCATCGTTCCAGAGTGGCCTATCTCATTTCCTTGTTTTCCGGACAAGCTCTCGCATGGGCTTCCCCTCTGTGGGAAAGGAATGATCCATTATTACAAGATAGTGCCAAATTTATTTCCACGTTTCGAAGTGTATTTGATGAACCTGGTCGTGTTATTTCCGTTGCATCCAGCATCCTCCGTCTACGTCAGGGTTCTCGTACTGTAGTCCAGTACGTCATTCAATTTCGGATATTAGCCTCTGAACTTCAGTGGAACAATAAAGCGTTATTTGCCGCCTTCTGGCAGGGGCTTTCTGACAAAATTAAAGATGCACTGACTACTCAAGAGTTACCTACTTCTCTAGAAGATTTGATTTTTCTTTGCCACCGTGTAGACATGAGATTTCGTGAAAGAGAGTCTGAAAAAACAACTTCATTTAAAGCACCTCTTCGCTCAAGTCCTCAAGTTCGCCCAGTTTCATCTCCGGTGATACCCATGGAGATAGGTCGCTCCAAATTACCTTCAGAGGACAGGGACCGAAGAGTAAAAAATAGACTTTGTATCTATTGTGCTGATTCTACTCATATGCTCAATTCATGCCCTAAAAAAATCGGGAAATGCCAGGCCCTAACCAGTTTTGGAGAGCTGAAGTTAGGGTCCCTGGAGTCCTCTCCATGTTCTACGAAATGAAAAGTTTGTGCTTTTGATGTTACGGTTTCCTTTGCTACCAAATCGTTCAAGTCCCAAGCACTTATTGACTCTGGAGCTGCAGGAAATTTTATTTCTAAATACCTCGTGAATCAATGGTCCCTACCAGTGATTACTTTGAAAATACCTATTACTGTGACTGCTATCGATGGATCAGGCATTATTAATGGTCTCATCACCCAGAGTACGTCTCCAGTAACCCTTCAAATTGGTGTATTACATCAGGAAGAAATTTTATTTTATTTTATATTATTTTATTTTTATATTATTTTAATTCTTCCTGTTACTACCAGTCCGATTGTATTAGGCCTTCCATGGCTTCAACGTCATTCTCCCCAGATTGACTGGCACACTCCTCAAGTTACGTCTTGGGGGCCTGAATGTCATCATCGTTGCCTCTCTCAAGTCGTTCCTCTCAAAATACAGCAATCCTCCATTTCACCTTGTTCACCGGGACTTCCTCCTCAGTATGCTTCTTTTGCCGATGTATTTGATAAAATTCAGTCTGAACGTCTTCGTCCTCATCGTTCATAGGACTGTCCGATTGATCTTCAACTTGGCAAGACTCCTCCCAGGGGTCATGTGTATCCACTTTCATTACCTGAAACTCAAGCTACATCTGAGTACATCAAAGAGAATCTCCAGCAAGGATTTATTCGACCTTCTACCTCTCCCGCTGGAGCAGGGTTTTTCTTCGTAAAAAAGAAGGATGGGTCATTACGTCCTTGCATAGATTTCCGTGGACTTAACGCCATAACTATCAAAAATCGGTATCCCATTCCATTAATTACTGAGTTATTTGATCGTATCAAGGGAGCCCAGATCTTTACCAAGTTGGATCTTCGTGGTGCCTACAATTTAATTCAAATCAGGTCCGGTGACGAATGGAAGACAGCTTTCAACACCAGAGACGGGCATTATGAATATTTAGTAATGCCCTTCGGGTTATGTAACGCCCCCGCTGTTTTCCAGGGTTTCATTAATGAGATCTTCCAGGACTTGTTATATGTTTGTGTCATCGTCTATCTGGATGACATATTGATCTTTTCGCAAAACCTGCCTTCTCATCATCAACATGTGGCAGAGGTCCTTTCCAGACTCCAGAAAAATTCATTATTCTGCAAGTTAGAAAAATGTTCATTCGAGTTGCCCCAGATTCCATTTCTGGGATATATTGTTTCCGGAATTGGTCTTCAGATGGATCCAGAAAAGGTGAATACTGTATTACATTGACCTCAGCCAACTACTCTTCGTGCAATTCAGCGTTTTTTAGGTTTTGCCAATTACTATAGACGCTTCATTCAAGATTTTTCCTCGATTGCATCTCCTATTGTGGCCCTAACTCGTAAAGGGGCTAATACTAAACAATGATCCTCTGAGGCCCTTCAAGCCTTCCAGTTTCTCAAAGAGTCCTTCTCCTCCGCTCCTGTTCTTCGACAGCCTGATGTGACGCTTCCCTTCTTCCTAGAGATAGATGCCTCTAATGTTGGTTTAGGAGCCATTCTCTCCCAAAGATCGGAGCAACAAAAATTCCATCCTTATGCCTTTTACTCTCGGGGTCTTCTGCCTGCGGAGAAGAATTATACCATCGGGGACAAGGAGGTGCTGGCTATAAAAGTAGCATTAGAGGAATGAAGATATTTGTTGGAAGGAGCTCGTCATCCTGTGACAATTTTTACTGATCATAAAAATTTGTCATATTTACAGTCTGCTCAATGTTTGAATCCTCGTCAAGCAAGATGGTCTCTTTTCTTTTCTCGTTTTGAACTAATCATAACCTTCAAACCAGCTGCGAAAAATAAAAAAGCAGACGCCCTATCTCGAGCTTTTTTGACGTCCTCAGACGTTGAAGATGGTCCCAACCACTCTATATTAGACCCCAAATGTGTTTCTCTGGCTGCTTCTTCCACTAAGGTGCTACCATTTGGGAGAACCCTCGTGCCTCCTGCTCTTAGGAAGAAAATCCTTTCGTGGTTTCACTCTTCTCGTTTTTTTGGACATTCTGGTGAACGCAAGACTTTTGAAATTCTTTCTCGAAGTTACTGGTGGCCTTCTATGAGGAGAGATGTCAAAGATTTTGTGGCTGCTTGTGAATTGTGTTCCCAGTTCAAGACTCCCCGCAGAACTCCAGCGGGTTTGCTTCAACCACTACCCATTCCTTCCAAGCCGTGGACCCATATTAGTATGGACTTTGTTACTGATCTTCCTCCTAGTAAAAAGTGCAATACAATTTGGGTAGTGGTGGACAGATTTTCGAAGATGGCACATTTCGTTCCTTTGACCGGTTTACCTTCTTCATCTACTCTGGCTGATTATTTCATCAAAGAAATCTTCCGTATTCATGGATGTCCTTCCGAGATTGTTTCGGATAGAGGAGTACAATTCGTTTCCAGATTCTGGTGGGCCCTCTGTAAGACCTTGGGTATCCGATTATCACTCTCATCCTCCTACCATCCTCAATCAAACGGACAAACCGAAAGGGTCAATCAAGATCTTGAGACTTTTATAAGGATGTTCTCTTCAGCCAACCAAGACAACTGGGTAGATTTGCTTCTATGGGCTGAATTCACTCATAACAACATGTATCATGAATCATCTTCTAAAACTCCATTCTTTGTGGTTTACGGTCACCATCCGTCTTTTCCGGAATTTCCTGCCCTCCCTCCCACCCAAGTTCCTGCTGTAGAGACTGTTTGTCAGACCTTCAAAAATATTTGGTCTCAGATCAAAACCTGTTTAAAGAAGACATCTGCCAAATATAAGTCTTTTGCAGATAGAAAGAGACGAGCTATTCCACCACTTAAAATCTGAGATCAAGTATGGTTATCAACCAAAAATATTCGTTTGAAGGTCCCATCTATGAAGTTCGCTCCTCGTTTTATTGGTCCATATAGGATCATTCAAGTGATAAATCCAGTTTGTTTCAAACTTCTACTACCTAAGAACCTTCGTATTTCCAATGCCTTCCATGTGTCTTTGCTCAAACCCCTTATCATTAACCGTTTCTCGGTCCCTCCTTCAGCACCTCGGCCAGTTCAAATTCATCAAGAGGAGGACTTTGAGTTTACTCACATATTGGATGCAAAAATTTTGCGAGGAGTTCTTCGTTTCCTCGTTCATTGGAAGGGCTTTGGTCCTGAAGAGCGGTCATGGATTAAAGCAGAAGATCTCAACGCTCCAGCTCTTCTTAAGAAGTTTTATTCCAAGTTTCCGTCAAACCCGGTTCCAGGTGTTCTGTGCCCACCTTTAAAAGGGGGAGTACTGTCACTCACCGGACTGTGAGTGCCATTTCTCCTGTGTTCAGGAACCGTGGCCGTCCGCCATCCTGAGGGTCTGCGCATGTGCAGCCCTTATTAAACCTTCAGTACCTGTTGCTTTTAATTGATTGGATGTTCAGGCAACCCTCCCTATTTAAACCACCTGTGATCATTACCTGGTTGCCTGATCTTGGAGTCTCATTCCCCATGAGCCTCTGAAGGTGTTCCTGTGTTTCCTCGTGTATTTAGCTCCAGCTGATTCCCGTCTACTACATTTGTTGTTTCCTGACCACTTCAACTCTCCTGTGTTCATCATGCCTGCACTCAGCTGATTCCTATCTGCTACTGCTGCCGGAATCCAGTCCGCCTCAACTCTCCTGTGTTCATCGTGCCTGCACTCAGCTGATTCCTATCTGCTTCTACTACCGGATTCCAGACCGCCTCTACTCTCCCGTGTTCAGCGTGTCTTCCCTCCGCTGCCTCCGCTACTACTGCCGGATACCAGACAGGCTCAACTCTCCAGTGTTCATCATGTTTCCAGTTTTACTTACTACTGCTTCCTGAGTATTGCTCCGTTGATACTGGTTACCTGCCGTGCGCTGCACCAACCTGATTACCGCTTCCATCCTCCAGTGGTCTCTCCTCCTGCCGGCGTTCAGCCGTTCAGGTATCCCTGCACGTCTCACTGACAGCCTGCTCTCCTGAACCGCGGTATGCATACCTTCCATTGACTTTGCTTTTGTATTGCATATCCGTCTGTACTGTGTTGTGTTCATCTCCGGAGTCTTCTATCTACTGAAGCTATTGTGACTATTGACTTTGTGTCCTATTACCTGGATCGCTCTAGTGACTTTGTATACTTCAAGCAGCGCTTGTCAGTTATTATTGTATTGTGGATATCATCGTGGGATCAAGTTCCATGTGCCCCGTGTATCCTCTGCATTACATTCAACTCCTCGTGACCCTCCTCACATATATATAGCAGTGGTACAACTTGCTGACGCAGACCACTGACTCCTGTTTCCCTGTGACACCAGTTTCTAGTATCCTCTCACATAAGCAGTGGTACAACTTGCTATACGCAGACCACTGACTTCCCTGTTACCTACTTGCACCTGGAATCCATTCCTTCACTATAGACAGTGGTACAACTTGCTATAAGCAGACCACTGACTCTCACTACCTCCTCGCTACTCCTGGACATTCCTCCTCACTATAGCAGTGGTACAACTTGCTGTACGCAGACCACTGACTCTCCTCACGTTTACTTGTCCATCTGGTTCCTCGTGTACATTCATCTACTCATTACCAGTTGCTGCTAGTCATAGACTTTCTTTGAGCATTCTCTCACCATCTGCTGATTCTCCTGTTCCGTTGTCACCCTGCTACCAGAGAACCATAGTACCAGCTATATTACTCTGGTAAGTACATCATCTGGTGATATCCTGGGCAAGGACTCCTAGTGCCCGTGACAGTATTACTAACTACCTATGAATATTAGTATTAACAATTCAACAAACAGAATATAGCATTTTAAACTTGGAGAAAAAGAAGAACAAACAAGAATTCTGGCACCTGAGGTTGCATGGCAGTCCTCTCATGAACCTCAGGAGAGAGGGCTGGCATATTTAGAACATTAAAGCAAAGTAAAGACCTCTCTAGAAATTCAGGATGTAGGGCAGTCCTCTCTGAACTCTTAGGACTGCTCTGCCCCAGGTCTCTGAGAGGACTGCCTCTTGAACATCCGGACATATATCAGTCATATTTTTAACCATGACATGCTTGCCAGTTCTCTCAAGGAACAGGGCAGTCATCTCTTTATCTTCAAGATGCTTTGTAGTCCCTTGTGGAATCTCTGGGTGCGGTGCAGTCCTCTCTGGAACCTTTGAGCACAAGGCAGACCTTTCTGGAATCTCAGGACATAAGCAGTCCTCTCTGTAACCTAGGGACTTATCTGCCCCAGGTCTCAGAGAGGACTGCCTCTTGAACCTAGGGGTGCAGAGCAATTCTCTCTTTAACCTCTGGAAGATTGGTAGTCCTCTCTGGAATCGTAGGGCACAGAGCCATCCTGTCTGGAACCTTAAGGTGCAGGGTAGTCCTCTCCAAAACCTTTGAGAACAGGGCAGGCATCCCTTTAAATTCAGGACAGAAGGCAGACCTCTCTGATATGTCAGGATGCACATAACACCTTTCCGGAACCGCAGAACACAGAACACTCCTCTCTGAAACCTTGCATCACAGGGCAAACCTCTCTGGAGAATCTGTACTGCTCATCTTGAGGTTTCTGAGAGGAGTGACTCTGGAACTTCAGTAAACATGACAGTTCTCACTTGAACCTTCGGGTGCAGGACTCTCCTTTACTGGAATGTCAGGTTGAAGCGCAGACCTCTTAAAGCACCATGTTTATGGACATGCCCTTCCCTCAAGAAGAGGATCCACCCTCCAAATGCCCTCTGTTCCTCTTATTGGGGGTAGGGGTTGCTTTCAAAGATAAAACAACACATACACTTAAATATAAGTATTACTAAATACCTATGAATATTAGTATTAACAATTCAACAAATGCTTACAAATATTATTAAAAAGCAGAATATAACATATTAACCCGGGAGAAAAAGAAGAACAAACAAGAATTCTGGCACCTGAGGTTGCAGGGCAGTCCTCTCATGAATCTCAGGAGAGAGGGCTGTTTTGTCTGGAACCTTAGGGCATAGTAAAGACCTCTCTAGAAACTCAGGATGTAGGGCAATCCTCTCTGGACTCCTAGGACTGCTCTGCCCCAGGTCTCTGAGAGGACTGCCACTTGAACATCCAGCCATAGATCAGTCTTATTCTTAACCATGACATGCTTTGCAGTTCTCTGATGAAGCTCAAGGAACAGGGCAGTCATCTCTTTATCTTCAGGATTCTTTGTAGTCCGTTGTTGTATTCTCTGGGTGTGCGTTGCAGTCCTCTCTTGAACCTTTGAGCACAAGGCAGACCTTTTTGGAATCTCAGGACATAAGCAGTCCTCTCTGTATCCTTGTCATTGATCAGCCCAAGGTCTCAGAAAGGACTGCCTCTTGAACCTAACGGTGCAGACCAATTCTCTCTTTAACCTCTGGAAGATTGGTAGTCCTCTCTGGAATCGTAGGGCACAGAGCCATCCTGTCTGGAAATCTAAGGTGCAGGGTAGTCCTCTCCAAAACCTTTGAGAAAAGGGCAGACATCCCTTTAAATTCAGGACAGAAGGCAGACCTCTCTGATATGTCAGGATGCACATAATACCTTTCCGGAACCGCAGAACACAGAACACTCCTCTCTGGAACCTTGCATCACAGGGCAAGCCTCTCTGGAGAATCTGTACTGCTCGTCTTGAGGTTTCTGAGAGGAGTGACTCTGGAATTTCAGTAAACATGACAGTTCTCACTTAAACTTCGGGTGCAGGACTCTCCTTTACTGGAATGTAAGGCTGAAGCGCAGGCCTCTATAAAGAACCATGTTTATGGACATGCCCTTCCCCCAAGAAGAGGATCCACCGTCCAAATGCCCTCTGTTCCTCTTATTGGGGGTAGGGGTTGCTTTCAAAGATAAAACAACACATACACTTAAATATAAGTATTAGTAAATACCTATGAATATTAGTATTAACAATTCAACAAATGCTTACAAATATTATTAAAAAGCAGAATATAACATATTAACCCTGGAGAAAAAGAAGAACAAACAAGAATTCTGGCACCTGAGGTTGCAGGGCAGTACTCTCATGAATCTCAGGAGAGAGGGCTGTTTTGTCTGGAATCTTAGGGCATAGTATAGACCTCTCTAGAAACTCAGGATGTAGGGCAATCCTCTCTGGACTCCTAGGACTGCTCTGCCCCAGGTCTCTGAGAGGACTGCCACTTGAACATCCAGCCATAGATCAGTCTTATTCTTAACCATGACATGCTTGGCAGTTCTCTCATGAAGCTCAAGGAACAGGGCAGTCATCTCTTTATCTTCAGGATTCTTTGTAGTCCGTTGTTGTATTCTCTGGGTGCGTTGCAGTCCTCTCTTGAACCTTTGAGCACAAGGCAGACCTTTTTGGAATCTCAGGACATAAGCAGTCCTCTCTGTATCCTTGTCATTGATCAGCCCAAGGTCTAAGAGAGGACTGCCTCTTGAACCTAGGGGTGTAGAGCAATTCTCTCTTTAACCTCTGGAAGATTGGTAGTCCTCTCTGGAATCGTAGGGCACAGAGCCATCCTGTCTGGAAATCTAAGGTGCAGGGTAGTCCTCTCCAAAACCTTTGAGAACAGGGCAGACATCCCTTTAAATTCAGGACAGAAGGCAGACCTATCTGATATGTCAGGATGCACATAACACCTTTCCGGAACCGCAGAACACAGAACACTCCTCTTTGGAACCTTGCATCACAGGGCAAGCCTCTCTGGAGAATCTGTACTGCTCGTCTTGAGGTTTCTGAGAGGAGTGACTCTGGAATTTCAGTAAACATGACAGTTCTCACTTAAACTTCGGGTGCAGGGCTCTCCTTTACTGGAATGTCAGGCTGAAGCGCAGGCCTCTATAAAGAACCATGTTTATGGACATGCCCTTCCCCCAAGAAGAGGATCCACCCTCCAAATGCCCTCTGTTCCTCTTATTGGGGGTAGGGGTTGCTTTCAAAGATAAAACAACACATACACTTAAATATAAGTATTACTAAATACCTATGAATATTAGTATTAACAATTCAACAAATGCTTACAAATATTATTAAAAAGCAGAATATAACATATTAACCCTGGAGAAAAAGAAGAACAAACAAGAATTCTGGCACCTGAGGTTGCAGGGCAGTCCTCTCATGAATCTCAGGAGAGAGGGCTGTTTTGTCTGGAACCTTAGGGCATAGTATAGACCTCTCTAGAAACTCAGGATGTAGGGCAATCCTCTCTGGACTCCTAGGACTGCTCTGCCCCAGGTCTCTGAGAGGACTGCCACTTGAACATCCAGCCATAGATCAGTCTTATTCTTAACCATGACATGCTTGGCAGTTCTATCATGAAATTCAAGGAACAGGGCAGTCATCTCTTTATCTTCAGGATTTTTTGTAGTCCGTTGTTGTATTCTCTGGGTGCGGTGCAGTCCTCTTTGGAACCTTTGAGCACAAGGTAGACCTTTTTGGAATCTCAGGACATAAGCAGTCCTCTCTGTATCCTTGTCATTGATCAGCCCAAGGTCTCAGAGAGGACTGCCTCTTGAACCTAGGGGTGCAGACCAATTCTCTCTTTAACCTCTGGAAGATTGGTAGTCCTCTCTGGAATCGTAGGGCACAGAGCCATCCTGTCTGGAACCTTAAGGTGCAGGGTAGTCCTCACCAAAACCTTTGAGAACAGGGCAGACATCCCTTTAAATTCAGGACAGAAGGCAGACCTCTCTGATATGTCAGGATGCACATAACACCTTTCCGGAACCGCAGAACACAGAACACTCCTCTCTGGAACCTTGCATCACAGGGCAAGCCTCTCTGGAGAATCTGTACTGCTCGTCTTGAGGTTTCTGAGAGGAGTGACTCTGGAATTTCAGTAAACATGACAATTCTCACTTAAACTTCGGGTGCAGGACTCTCCTTTACTGGAATGTCAGGCTGAAGCGCAGGCCTCTATAAAGAACCATGTTTATGGACATGCCCTTCCCCCAAGAAGAGGATCCACCCTCCAAATGCCCTCTGTTCCTCTTATTCGGGGTAGGGGTTGCTTTCAAAGATAAAACAACACATACACTTAAATATAAGTATTACTAAATACCTATGAATATTAGTATTAACAATTCAACAAATGCTTACAAATATTATTAAAAAGCAGAATATAACATATTAACCCTGGAGAAAAAGAAGAACAAACAAGAATTCTGGCACCTGAGGTTGCAGGGCAGTCCTCTCATGAATCTCAGGAGAGAGGGCTGTTTTGTCTGGAACCTTAGGGCATAGTATAGACCTCTCTAGAAACTCAGGATGTAGGGCAATCCTCTCTGGACTCCTAGGACTGCTCTGCCCCAGGTCTCTGAGAGGACTGCCACTTGAACATCCAGCCATAGATCAGTCTTATTCTTAACCATGACATGCTTGGCAGTTCTCTCATGAAGCTCAAGGAACAGGGCAGTCATCTCTTTATCTTCAGGATTCTTTGTAGTCCGTTGTTGTATTCTCTGGGTGCGGTGCAGTCCTCTCTGAAACCTTTGAGCACAAGGTAGACCTTTTTGGAATCTCAGGACATAAGCAGTCCTCTCTGTATCCTTATCTTTGATCAGCCCAAGGTCTCAGAGAGGACTGCCTCTTGAACCTAGGGGTGCAGACCAATTCTCTCTTTAACCTCTGGAAGATTGGTAGTCCTCTCTGGAATCGTAGGGCACAGAGCCATCCTGTCTGGAACCTTAAGGTGCAGGGTAGTCCTCACCAAAACCTTTGAGAACAGGGCCGACATCCCTTTAAATTCAGGACAGAAGGCAGACCTCTCTGATATGTCAGGATGCACATAACACCTTTCCGGAACCGCAGAACACAGAACACTCCTCTCTGGAACCTTGCATCACAGGGCAAGCCTCTCTGGAGAATCTGTACTGCTTGTCTTGAGGTTTCTGAGAGGAGTGACTCTGGAATTTCAGTAAACATGACAGTTCTCACTTAAACTTCGGGTGCAGGACTCTCCTTTACTGGAATGTCAGGCTGAAGCGCAGGCCTCTATAAAAGAACCATGTTTATGGACATGCCCTTCCCCCAAGAAGAGGATCCACCCTCCAAATGCCCTCTGTTCCTCTTATTGGGGGTAGGGGTTGCTTTCAAAGATAAAACAACACATACACTTAAATATAAGTATTACTAAATACCTATGAATATTAGTATTAACAATTCAACAAATGCTTACAAATATTATTAAAAAGCAGAATATAACATATTAACCCTGGAGAAAAAGAAGAACAAACAAGAATTCTGGCACCTGATGTTGCAGGGCAGTCCTCTCATGAATCTCAGGAGAGAGGGCTGTTTTGTCTGGAACCTTAGGGCATAGTATAGACCTCTCTAGAAACTCAGGATGTAGGGCAATCCTCTCTGGACTCCTAGGACTGCTCTGCCCCAGGTCTCTGAGAGGACTGCCATTTGAACATCCAGCCATAGATCAGTCTTATTCTTAACCATGACATGCTTGGCAGTTCTCTCATGAAGCTCAAGGAACAGGGCAGTCATCTCTTTATCTTCAGGATTCTTTGTAGTCCGTTGTTGTATTCTCTGGGTGCGGTGCAGTCCTCTCTGGAACCTTTGAGCACAAGGTAGACCTTTTTGGAATCTCAGGACATAAGCAGTCCTCTCTGTATCCTTGTCATTGATCAGCCCAAGGTCTCAGAGAGGACTGCCTCTTGAACCTAGGGGTGCAGACCAATTCTCTCTTTAACCTCTGGAAGATTGGTAGTCCTCTCTGGAATCGTAGGGCACAGAGCCATCCCCTCTGGAACCTTAAGGTGCAGGTTAGTCCTCACCAAAACCTTTGAGAACAGGGCAGACATCCCTTTAAATTCAGGACAGAAGGCAGACCTCTCTGATATGTCTGTATGCACATAACACCTTTCCGGAACTGCAGAACACAGAACACTCCTCTCTGGAACCTTGCATCACAGGGCAAGCCTCTCTGGAGAATCTGTACTGCTCGTCTTGAGGTTTCTGAGAGGAGTGACTCTGGAATTTCAGTAAACATGACAGTTCTCACTTAAACTTCGGGTGCAGGACTCTCCTTTACTGGAATGTCAGGCTGAAGCGCAGGCCTCTATAAAGAACCATGTTTATGGACATGCCCTTCCCCCAAGAAGAGGATCCACCCTCCAAATGCCCTCTGTTCCTCTTATTGGGGGTAGGGGTTGCTTTCAAAGATAAAACAACACATACACTTAAATATAAGTATTACTATCTACCCATGAATATTAGTATTAACAATTCAACAAATGCTAACAAATATTGTTAAAAAACAGAATGTAGCATTTTAAACTTGGAGAAAAAGAAGAACAAACAAGAATTCTGGCACCTGAGGTTGCAGGGCAGTCCTCTCATGAACCTCAGGAGAGAGGGCTGGCATATTTAGAACATTAAAGCAAAGTAAAGACCTCTCTAGAATCTCAGGATGTAGGGCAGTCCTCTCTGAACTCTTAGGACTGTTCTGCCCCAGGTCTCTGAGAGGACTGCCTCTTGAACATCCGGACATATATCAGTCATATTTTTAACCATGACATGCTTGCCAGTTCTCTCAAGGAACAGGGCAGTCATTTCTTTATCTTCAGGATGCTTTGTAGTCCCTTGTGGATTCTCTGGGTGCGGTGCAGTCCTCTCTGGAACCTTTGAGCACAAGGCAAACCTTTCTGGAATCTCAGGACATAAGCAGTCCTCTCTGTAACCTAAGGACTTATCTGCCCCAGGTCTCAGAGAGGACTGCCTCTTGAACAAAGGGGTGTAGACCAATCCTCTCTTTAACCTCTGGAAGATTGGTAGTCCTCTCTGGAATCGTAGGGAACAGAGCCATCCTGTCTGGAATCTTAAGGTGCAGGGTAGTTCCTTTCAAAGCCTTTGAGAATAGGACAGGCATCCCTTTAAGCTTGGGACAGAATGCAGACCTCTCTGATATGTCAGGATGCACATAACACCTTTCCGGAACCGCAGAACACAGAACACTCCTCTCTGGAACCTTGCATCACAGGGCAAGCCTCTCTGGAGAATCTGTACTGCTCATCTTGAGGTTTCTGAGAGGAGTGACTCTGGAATTTCAGTAAACATGACAGTTCTCACTTAAACTTCGGGTGCAGGACTCTCCTTTACTGGAATGTCAGGCTGAAGCGCAGGCCTCTATAAAGAACCATGTTTTTGGACATGCCCTTCCCCCAAGAAGAGGATCCACCCTCCAAATGCCCTCTGTTCCTCTTATTGGGGGTAGGGGTACCTTTCAAAGATAAAACAACACATACACTTAAATATAAGTATTACTAAATACCTATGAATGTTAGTATTAACAATTCAACAAATGCTTACAAATATTATTAAAAAGCAGAATATAACATATTAACCCTGGAGAAAAAGAAGAACAAACAAGAATTCTGGCACCTGAGGTTGCAGGGCAGTCCTCTCATGAATCTCAGGAGAGAGGGCTGTTTTGTCTGGAACCTTAGGGTATAGTATAGACCTCTCTAGAAACTCAGGATGTAGGGCAATCCTCTCTGGACTCCTAGAACTGCTCTGCCCCAGGTCTCTGAGAGGACTGCCACTTGAACATCCAGCCATAGATCAGTCTTATTCTTAACCATGACATGCTTGGCAGTTCTCTCATGAAGCTCAAGGAACAGGGCAGTCATCTCTTTATCTTCAGGATTTTTTGTAGTCCGTTATTGTATTCTCTGGGTGCGGTGTAGTCCTCTCTGGAACCTTTGAGCACAAGGTAGACCTTTTTGGAATCTCAGGACATAAGCAGTCCTCTCTGTAGCCTTGGGACTGATCTGCCTCAGCTCTCAGAGAGGACTGCCTCTTGAACCTAGGGGTGCAGACCAATTCTCTCTTTAACCTCTGGAAGATTGGTAGTCCTCTCTGGAATCGTAGGGCACAGAGCCATCCTGTCTGGAACCTTAAGGTGCAGGTTAGTCCTCTCCAAAACCTTTGAGAACAGGGCAGACATCCCTTTAAATTCAGGATAGAAGGCAGACCTCTCTGATATGTCAGGATGCACATAACACCTTTCCGGAACCGCAGAACACAGAACACTCCTCTCTGGAACCTTGCATCACAGGGCAAGCCTCTCTGGAGAATCTGTACTGCTCGTCTTGAGGTTTCTGAGAGGAGTGACTCTAGAATTTCAGTAAACATGACAGTTCTCACTTAAACTTCGGTGCAGGACTCTCCTTTACTGGAATGTCAGGCTGAAGCGCAGGCCTCTATAAAGAACCATGTTTATGGACATGCCCTTCCCCCAAGAAGAGGATCCACCCTCCAAATGCCCTCTGTTCCTCTTATTGGGGGTAGGGGTTGCTTTCAAAGATAAAACAACACATACACTTAAATATAAGTATTACTAAATACCTATGAATATTAGTATTAACAATTCAACAAATGCCTACAAATATTATTAAAAAGCAGAATATAACATATTAACCCTGGAGAAAAAGAAGAACAAACAAGAATTCTGGCACCTGAGGTTGCAGGGCAGTCCTCTCATGAATCTCAGGAGAGAGGGCTGTTTTGTCTGAAACCTTAGGGCATAGTATAGACCTCTCTAGAAACTCAGGATGTAGGGCAATCCTCTCTGGACTCCTAGGACTACTCTGCCCCAGGTCTCTGAGAGGACTGCCACTTGAACATCCAGCCATAGATCAGTCTTATTCTTAACCATGACATGCTTGGCAGTTCTCTCATGAAGCTCAAGGAACAGGGCAGTCATCTCTTTATCTTCAGGATTCTTTGTAGTCCGTTGTTGTATTCTCTGGGTGCGGTGCAGTCCTCTCTGGAACCTTTGAGCACAAGGTAGACCTTTTTGGAATCTCAGGACATAAGCAGTCCTCTCTGTAGCCTTGGGACTGATCTGCCTCAGCTCTCAGAGAGGACTGCCTCTTGAACCTAGGGTGTAGACCAATTCTCTCTTTAACCTCTGGAAGATTGGTAGTCCTCTCTGGAATCGTAGGGAACAGAGCCATCCTGTCTGGAATCTTAAGGTGCAGGGTAGTTCCTTTCAAAGCCTTTGAGAACAGGACAGGGATCCCTTTAAGCTTGGGACAGGAGGCAGACCTCTCTGATATGTCAGGATGCACATAACACCTTTCCGGAACCGCAGAACACAGAACACTCCTCTCTGGAACCTTGCATCACAGGGCAAGCCTCTCTGGAGAATCTGTACTGCTCGTCTTGAGGTTTCTGAGAGGAGTGACTCTGGAATTTCAGTAAACATGACAGTTCTCACTTAAACTTCGGGTGCAGGACTCTCCTTTATTGGAATGTTAGGCTGAAGCGCAGGCCTCTATAAAGAACCATGTTTATGGACATGCCCTTTCCCCAAGAAGAGGATCCACCCTCCAAATGCCCTCTGTTCCTCTTATTGGGGGTAGGGGTTGCTTTCAAAGATAAAACAACACATACACTTAAATATAAGTATTACTAAATACCTATGAATATTAGTATTAACAATTCAACAAATGCTTACAAATATTATTAAAAAGCAGAATATAACATATTAACCCTGGAGAAAAAGAAGAACAAACAAGAATTCTGGCACCTGAGGTTGCAGGGCAGTCCTCTCATGAATCTCAGGAGAGAGGGCTGTTTTGTCTGGAACCTTAGGA